>NC_061145.1:6129621-6452318 GCF_905220365.1 Vanessa cardui
TCTTACAGTGGCATTGACTGTGGGCTGTGATGACTGATCGTTATATCAGGAGGCACCTTTGCTCGTCCTTTATCAAACCTAAGTAAAAAAAATTCAATCCTTCATGAAATCAATGTCGTATAAATCATACTCATAATAATATTAATAAACACAATAATATTTGATCATATATTTTGTATTATACTGTTGTTTGTCACCAACAAACAACAACAGCCTGTAAATTCCCACTGCTGGGCTAAAGGCCTCCTCTCCCTTTGAGGAGAAGGTTTGGAACATATTCCACCACGCTGTTCCAATGCGGGTTGGTGGAATACACATGTGGCAGAATTTCTATGAAATTTGTGAAATGAACATCCAGGTTTCAGGAATTATAAAGACAAATTAAGCACATGAAACAGCGGTGCTTGCCTGGTTTTGAACCCGCAATCATCGGTTAAGATGCACGCGTTCTAACCACTGGGCCATCTCGACTCCTTGTTTGTCAGGGTTGTATCAAAATATTGATATGATTTATAGAATATACCGCCCACTTACTTTACCCGACTATAATTCAAGAATATTTCAAACTTATTTTCGGCTATACCATTATGTAAGATCACTTTAAGAACACAGTGTGAGAAAATCAACATGTTGCGTAGGAAAACAGGGTTGGCACTTTCCTTATTATATAAACGAGAAAATATACAAAAGAGATGCGTCATACACCCGGTTGGACTGAAGTTTCTTTTACAATGTTTTGTGTATTAAATAACAGACGCAAAATAAATTAACAATGCTCAAGAACAATAAAATGACAAGTTTTTATCAAAGCCTATGTGAATCAATCTTAATAGAAAGAGACAGAGAGAAAAAAAGAGAAAGAAAGGTAGCCCCCTTGAAACGCCTTTCCTTTATGTGACAATTTATACCCGTTCACTCTGTAAATCATGTACTTCAAAGATATTTTTTAAATTAGGCATGAATGTATGGTACATTCATGCCTACTTCTGATCATAATAATTTTGGCCATTCTCAAAGGACAAACTGTGCAGTATATTCTAGTAGCACAAGTTATGTGGAGATACAAGTGCACTCTAAAGGGGTTTAACCTAGCCGCCTAAACTCATTCTGAAGTTAATCAATTCCTTCTTTCTTATAGGGATACAACTCTGAGAACACTGCTGGGTGAAGCCGTCCGCTTTAAAAATGCGAGTTTAATCATTAATTAATCATGAGTAAGGCCTGCCTCAAAATCTCTTCCTAAAATGAAAACCTAAATAAAGTTTTGCAATGACCGCAGAAGAAATATTTAATTTAATTAAAAAAACAAGTAAAATCAGACAAGACTTAATACTGTTGTAAGCACAAGGATGCCCTAAATATTTTTTGCTGAATTTGAACAAGCTACTAAGGATATTGATGAAAAAGCATATATCTTTCCATATCTTTTCTAGCTCGATTTAGTTTGAAAATGACAGCCCTCTATTATGACGCATGTCAACTCGCCGACCTGTCCTAATGCAGCATGATAGGACGAAATCAATTTCTCGCCGCCCAAGGCCCGATCACATAATGTGATATTTTTATATTACACTAGCTGTGCCCGCGATCTTGTACGCGTTTGAATTTAACGTAAAAAATATTATTGTAACCTAAGTTATTAGCCTCGATTGTTATAGCCTGATTATATCAGTTATCTGCTTTAGAAAGTCCCGTCAAATTCGCTCCAGCCGTTTCGGAGATTAGCCGGAACAAACAGAGAGAGAGACAAAAATTGTGAAAAAATGATATTTTGGTATATTAGGTTGGGGAAAGAAGTCTTTTCGCATATAGTATGTATGAACTTGTAATAAAATCTCTTTGGCTATACCATTTGTATCTTGCTGGTTTTGGTATCATTAAAAAGTTTTAATTTTAAAGAAGTCACTTCCAAATTCAAATTAGGAATTTGTGTGATTTTCATTTGTTTTTTTTGTTGTTAAAATGAGTGAATCTAAAGAAGAAATTCGATACATTTTAAAATTTTACTATAAAAAAGGTAAAAATGCAACTCAAGCCGCGAAAAAAAATTGTAATATTTATGGACCTAATGCAGTATCTGTGAGAGTAGCGCAAGTTTGGCTTAAGCGTTTTCAAGCCGGAAATTTTGATATCAAAGATGCATCTCGCTCTGTTCGCCCTGTTACGGACAAAATTGATGCCATTTTTGAAAAAGTGGAGCAAGATCGGCATATTGGTAGTTACGATGTAGCTGAAAAACTGGCAATTGACCACAAAACGGTTTTGACTCATTTGAATAAAGCTGGTTACACAAAAAAGCTCGATATATGGGTGCCTCGTGAACTCACTGAAAGAAACCTAAGGAACCGTGTACTCATTTGTGATTCTTTATTACGACGTAATGAAACCGAACCATTTTTGAAGAAGCTGATAACTGGTGATGAAAAGTGGATCACATACGACAAGACCGTGCGAAAAAGATCGTGGTCAAAGGCCGGTCAAGCTTCACAGACTGTGGCAAAACCCGGATTAACTCGCAACAAGGTAATGCTGTGTGTATGGTGGGATTGGAAGGGCATCATTCATTATGAGCAGTTACCGCCCGGCAGGACCATCGATTCAGAACTGTATTGCGAACAATTAGTGAGATTGAAGCAAGAAATTGAGAGAAAGCGGCCAGAATTGATCAACAGAAGGGGTGTGGTTTTTCACCATGATAACGCTAGACCTCACACATCTTTAACCACTCAACAAAAATTACGAGAGTTTGGCTGGGAGGTATTAATGCATCCGCCGTATAGTCCTGACCTTGCACCTTCAGATTTTCATCTGTTTCGGTCTCTGCAGAATTCCTTAGGCAGTGTCAGGTTAACATCACGAGAGGACTGCCAAAACCACTTGTCGCAGTTTTTCGATCAGAAGCCCCAAAATTTTTACAGCAATGGGATCATGTCACTACCAACAAGATGGCAAAAAGTTATGGAACAAAATGGCACCTACATACTTTAGTCAAATGTAAATAAACTATAAAAAACTTTTTGAATTTTCATATAAAATACGAAGAAACTTTTTCCCCAACCTATTATGTACCGCGCCACCATATGGGTACCATATGCAGTAAGTAAAAAGTACCAAATCGTAGAGCTTGTTTAATGGTGTAGATTGTAACTCATTATTTTTACATTAACTAGGTAAAAAATTTAAATCATATTTTTTAGATACTAAATTCATAATAGTTAAAAATAATTTGTTATTTTTCTGTTCGAATTTCATCAGATCTTTGTACTCGTAGTAAATTCACTTTAATTTTGTAACAATGTTGTTACCACGAAACTTGATCTTTATTGTAAAGATATCTTTATGGTTTACACTATAAAAATCTTACTTTGTAAATTTTCAGCTACAATGTAACCGATTTCTAAAGAGAATAGAATTAATGAAACTAACAATATCACACAATCACAAAAAAAACACTTTAATTTACAGCTAAGAATTATTGGAACATCATATTATGTTACATGTAAAATAAAATTTATGTTTATATATAATTAATGAATCTGACCTTAAAAATATGAAAAAGATTTGTATAAATTAAATAAAACATCCAATTCCTACACTTTTTACTTGGTGGTAGGGCTTTGTGCAAGCCCATCTGGGTAGGTACCACCCACTCATCAGTTATACTACCGCCAAATAACAGTACTGAGTATTGTTGTGTTCCGGTTTGAAGGGTGAGTAAGCCAGTGTAACTACAAGCACAAGGGACATGACATATTAGTTCCCAAGGTTGGTGGCACATTGACGATGTAATAAATAGTTAATATTTTTTACACCGTCATTGTCTATGGGTGATGGTGACCACTTACCTTTAGGTGGTCCATATGCCCGCCAACCTATAACATAAAAAAAAGTACACGAAATCCCAATTGTCATTCTATTACACGGTATAATATTTACAACAAAGAAGCTTTATGTATTGCGTATATACCTTAGCGTATTGTGTCATATGTAGTTTGTAGGGAAATGTGTATTTATCACACAAACAAGGAAGGCCGAGCCTCCTCCAAACAACACGACAAAGTAGCACATAAAGCTAGTTCGAGGAATCGACTAAATCTCCTTGGTTTGAGAGACTATTCCAAACAACTCCACCCAACCATTATATTGGAATGGTTACCGACAAAAGCACAGTTAACAGAACTCTATAAGATCAGATTTCAAATTTTATTGATTAATCCTATTATAAACCAAAATATTCAAAATATTTATCTATCAATAACAAAATTCTAATTTTATTTATTCAATATTTTTTTAAGAAGACTAGTTGCCAAACCAACTATATAACTATTCCAAAATCGTAAAAACTAAAATCAAAAAAGTAATAAACAAATCAAGATTAATCAGACCAAAATTAAGATTTATTGATGGTAATTTTAAAACTTGAAAATATGAGATACTCTATTTTATCACAAAATCTTACCAACGACGATTAAACATTGAAAAAAAAAAGTATTATTAATCATGTACGTGAGTGCCTAAGTTTAGGAGCGAAAAAAATGTCATGTCATGTCAACAAAATAAAACAAACAAAATACAGTCATAATTCACACCACGTTTTATTTGTCTAGCATTAACCACGGTCTAAGAATTTGTCCGCAAAATAAATACACTTCACATATTATATCTCACTGGTGACAGCACAACCCTCCGAGTGCGGCGAGGTGAAATGGAGCGAGCGACGCATGACAATCCTATCGTATCCGACCCAGCATTATTATGTGCTAGTTCATTTAACCTATAGTATAGCATTTCTACAATACTGCATCACGACTATCATTGCTAGTTTGTTAGACTGAAATTCTCTAAGTCCTGGGTTCAAATAGAACTAAATAGTTATGGATATATATTTTTTTATTTATTCTCAAACACTTTATAATAGTAAAGTTGATTGGATTCTTATCGTGACTTGGAATGCTTGGTGGTAGAGCTTAGCAGCTCGTCTGGAGATACCACTTAGTAATAAAATATTTAACCACCAAACAGCTGTACTTAGCGAGTCATCAGTCGAACGTCTTAATTCACAAGGTTAGTGGGTGCATTGTCGATGAAATGAATGCTTAAAATTTCTTACATCAATATCTTTGGTCAGTGGTACTTACCATCCTTTTACCTATTTCGTAAAAGGAAAATCTTTGTAACGGAAAATCACAATTGATCGAGCCAATGCAAGGTGGAGAAATGAGAATAGTATTTTGCTCTTAAATAATGAATTTAATCGTATAATATAATATTTTATGTATAAATAATTTTTAGTATTGTTTGACGTCCAAGTCTCCAAGCGCAATCTTTTTTTTTTAAATGACGTCTCGCCGTAATTATTGTACATAGCAAGGAGGTTTTAATCGCCTCGAACAACAATAATCTGAAATAACTATCTGCATTCATATCGTGAAGCCACATAATAGCAAAACGTATATATTAAAAGTTTTGAGCCATCATTCACATTCTTATCATGGTTTCCAGGCTACTTTTGAACTCATCCTAGGCGATCAATCATAGAATATCTTCGAAGTTTTCAGCTCAGATATAAATGTCTGAACTATGCATGAATTTTCGTATGTATCAGTTTACAATTCGTCTTATCGTAAGTGCGACTATAAATTATTCTTTGAAACTTTCAAAGCTGTACTGATGAAAGTAGTTCTACAGGAATGATAGATAGCTTAAAAGCAAGAATTATTGAAATACCAATACATAATAGATATTCCAGTTGTTTACAGATTATTTCATACAATTTCTGAGCATGCAGTTTTTTAATAAAAATATTCAACAATAATAGAAAATAGCCCCCGGCTTCACACATTGCAGACTACAGAATTTGAATGTCTTTATTTTCATCGTTTACAGCGTTTTTGTCTTTAGACAATACAAACGGCAATGTCAGTGTATTTTAAATCTGTATATATCTTTGAAAATATTTATTTAAATTACACACTATAAAGGTACTAAATTACGCATGTTTTCAAGGTACGACATTGAATAAGATAATTATATATTGCTTAAAATCCTTTCGTGAATAAAACATTATGTATCGTAAAGTAAACGATAAAAAATGGTTACTGTGGGCTATCCCTAAAAGATAGATATATACCACCCCGGACTTTTTCGTAAACCTTTTTAAGGTGTACAATACTGTAATACATTATCTTGGTCTACATATCTCGTATGACAGCGTTTGTAATACAAGCGCAAAAAATATGTTTATTTACTACATTACATAATATAATATATTCATATAATATTTTATTATAATATATAATAAATAAAATTTTAACAAAAAGAAAAACCGACTTCAAACAAAACACTATTTTAAAACAAATGAATATCACGAAAAAGTAATAAAAATAATTACGTATTCAACATATTTTTTAGAGTCTTCCTAAGTTAAATGAAATGAAAAATATTAGACTACTTAAAAGTCGATTAACGATTATATCATGTAGTTATAGTTATTGGTATATTTGGAGCCGGTGTCAGCCACGGTGCCCTTGCCCCAACAATCAAAAGAAAGAAGCGATACGAGCCCCTTGATTGATCCAGTATATTATTGTGTAAAAGGTAATTTGTAAAAAACATATTTGTTAAAGTATTCTCGTATTGTTTTTTGATAGATATACTGTAGGGTCTTATTGGCTGACACCGACTCCAAATATAACAATAATTATAACTACATGATATAATCGTTAATCGACTTTTAAGTAGTCTAATATTTTTCATTTCATTTAACTTAGGAAGACTCTAAAAAATATGTTGAATACGTAATTATTTTTATTACTTTTTCGTGATATTCATTTGTTTTAAAATAGTGTTTTGTTTGAAGTCGGTTTTTCTTTTTGTTAAAATTTTATTTATTTTTTGATTTTAAGCGAAGCTGATGTTGACTAACTATTTTTTTTTAATATGGATAGATTAAGCGTTCCGTTTATATGAGTCAGAAACTACTTCGAGGACAATTTCAAAGGAAACTTGGGAATAAAGCAAAAATAGACTTTCGAAAATGCGGATTTAATACGTCACGCGGCGTAAACTACAAGGATCCCTCGAAAGAGCTGTAATCGAATTCAGCAAAAAAACTTTGAAAAAGACCAACTATATTTCGTACATCATATGACATCACATCACATACATAAAATTTGATTAAAGATAGTAAGAAATTCTGCCCCATATTGCACCCTAACTGCGAGCCGTATAGGAGTTCCATCACTACATAGTATATAGTTTTTTGATAGATATATTGTAGGGTTTTCTTGGCTGACACCGGCTCCAAATATAGCAATAATTATAACTACATTATATAATCGTAAATCGACGTTTAAGTAGTCTAATACTTTTCATTTCATTTTACTTAGTAGGACTCTAAAAAATATGTTGAATACGCAATTATTTTTATTACTTTTTAGCGCATATTTATCGTTTTGAAATAGTGTTTCGTTTGAAGTCGGTTTTTCTTTTTGTTAAAATTTTTATTTATTTTTTGATTTTGAGTGAAGCTGATGTTGACTAACTATTTTTTCTTAATATGGATAGATTAAGCGTTCCGTTTATATGAGTCAGAAACTACTTGGAGGACAATTTCAAAGGAAACGTGCGAATAAAGCAAAAATAGATTTTCGAAAATGCGCTTTAATACGTCATGCGGCATAAACTACAAGGATGACTCGAAAAAGCTGTAATCGACCTTAGCAAAAAAAAACTTTAAAAAAGAGCTGATATACATATGTCGTACATCATATGACATCACATCACATACACATAATTTGATTAAAGACAGTAAGAAAGTTCATTTTACTTAGGAGGACTCTAAAAAATATATTGAATACGCAATTATTTTTAACACTTTTTAGTGCATATTCATTTGTTCTAAAGTAGTGTTTTGTTTGAAGTCGGTTTTTCTTTTTGTTAAAATTTTTATTTATTTTTTGATTTTAAGTGAAGCTTGTGAATTTGACTAACTAATTTTTCTTAATATGGATAGATTAAGCGTTCCCTTTATATGAGTCATAAACTACTTCGAGGACAATTTAAGGGAAACTTGCGAATAAAGCAAAAATAGACTTTCGAAAATGCGACTTTAATACGTATTGCGGCATAAACTACAAGGATCCCTCGAAAGAGCTGTAATCGACCTCAGCAAAAAAACTTTGAAAAAGAGCTAATATATGTCGTACATCATATTACATTACATCACATACACAAAATTTGATTAAAGATAGTAAGAAATTCTGCCCCATATCGCACCCTAACTGTGAGCCGTTTAGGAGTTCCATCACTACATAGTATAAAACAAAGTCGGTTTCTCTGTCCCTATATCTTTAAATCTACGCAACGGATTTTGATGCGGTTTTTTTTAGTAGATAGTGTGATTCCAGAGGAAAGTTAGTATATATAATACATGACCAATATAGTAAAGAAACACTGATAATTTTAGAAGTTTGCGATGTGATGTCGTAAATAAACAAATTCTGTAGTATATTTAGTATCAGTATTGCACCCGTGCGAAGCCGGGCTGGGTAGCTAGTTGATTATAATATTCGACTATGATAATTACATTAACATTACCGCATTACGGAAGGTGACTCAAATATCCAAATAACATAAAAATAAAAGATTCGACCGAGTATCGCTAACGTGCTCCTCAGAATTGTTCCGTTCCCTTCCGTTCCGTTACTTTGCCATGGATCCTGTGCTCAAAACCTTACCAAACTTTTACCAAATTATCCTTGAAGTATATATTTTATAATAAAAAAAGAATTATCAAAATTGGTTAACGTGATTTTCAGTTATTCACCTATTTGTCGCGCATATACATATTGCAAATTTAAGACTTATGTCGTTTTCATACGGATACCATCATCGGAAAAAAATTTAAAAAAAATGGGACCCCACGGGAAGCACTACCTTTCAAACAAAAAAAAAATTATCAAAATCGGTCCACCCAGTGAAAAGTTATGAGGTAACAAACATAAAAAAAAAAAGACGAATTGATAACCTCCTCCTTTTGGAAGTCGGTTGTAAATAGATCTAAGTATACAAAGGGACAGACAGACAACTATAGTGAGTTTGTTTTATACTATGTAGTGATGAAACAATAAATTTCTTAATTTTAATGTGATATTGATTCGATATAAATTATTAAAATTCAATATATAGCAAAAATTAAGTTACTTAAAAAAAGCATATTTTGTTTTCACTTGTGTATATTTATGTGTTTATAATTAATTTAATAATAAACTTTTGAATCCAATTAATTCTGAGTTAGCTAATTTAATTAAAACAAGAACGAACAAGATACAATTAATAGTTGAATAAATAATTACTGGCAACATTATGTTTGAAAATTTAGAATAATTTGGTAATTCCCCGTCTCATTCCTAGGCAGCTGATAACAGGACTGTTTAATATTTCGTAGAAGATAATCGGAATGACAAAAAAAGAGGTTATATTGTTGGAATTACTGGCATAATCCAGTCTATTATAACTAAAAAGTAATAGAGGGTGCCCTGTGGCAAAGTGGTGATGATGTAAGGAAGGTGGCTGATGGAAAGCAGATGAGAAGAGCCGAAGGTCGGGATCGGGTGAGAGCCCTATGTCTGACACACAGCCTGATGATGATGATGATGATGATATTGATTAGAAATCAGAATTTATTTTAACATTATTATTAATTATTGAATTTATTATTGTATCATAATGTAACTAACATCCCAAATGTATAACAATTAAACGTTTATTAAAGTAACATCATTACGTAATAATAATTAATTAAACATAGGCGTACCTCTGATTGTAGTTTTGGGTGTGTTTGAATATATTTTAAAGAAGTAGATAAATCATCGTTTAATTAACCCGCTAATTAAAACTGTTGATAATTAGTTATTGAACACGTATGGTTTTTAACCATGATTACAAATTTGTTAATATTAGCCGATCATTAAACACTGATCAAATATCAACTATAAATTTTCAATGTACTAGTTTAATACGTAATTAATATTAGAATTTTATTAAAAATGTTGAATTATAGGGATTCCAATATTTACAAATCTTTCTAAGAATACATCAGTGTTGCTAGCATGATGTTAATTCTTTAAAATTACCTTAAATTAAATAAATAAATAAATTAAAATAACATTTAAAACATGGTTCGAAGATTTTCCCATAAGGTCTTTGTTTTAGAACTTATATGGAATAAAAACACCGGAGAGCTCTTCCAGACAATTTTAAATTTAATAAATAAAGATAAAAAATAGTGTAATATTTCTGTATGTTAAAATTACACGTTACATTTCAGTTTCTGCGTTTATTTTATTAAAATTGATACAATTACGTATAATCTAAGGAAAGTGGAAAAGGCTATCGCCGACAAAAGTTCCAAGTCACGTTCCTTATAAGTTTGTTTTGGTAACAATTTATCTTTTCTCCGACGATGGGTACAAGTATAAAGATGTTAGTGTTCTCAGTCCTAACAAATGTGTTTGTAATGACTATGTAATTACATTATGCTAATGGAATAGTTAATATTTAGGTCAAATCTTGCAGCGGCAGTTTAATCACTCACCCGCTTAAACTGATTTTGCATACACTTTTGGTCATGATTATTTGACACTTACCTACCTGGTCAAATAGCTTGGTTAAAAGGCCGGAGATCCTAGTTGAAAGTTATTAAATGCATTGGGTAATTAAATAACAAATAACCCTTATTCGTATCCTTCAAATTTTTTTGAAGTATTTTCAATCCATTTCTGGTGCGGTGCCTATTTATTTAGCTTTAGGAGTATATAAAGTAGCATTGGAGCTTGTACATCACCTAAGCAACTATAATTTATCCAGCGGTATCATATCATTCACCAATTTTAGTGAAAAAATAATGGACTTAAACTAAAATAACAGATATGAAATTTTGAAATGTAATGTTGTAAATTGAGCTGCATTTTGGATATTGAAAAGTGATCACAACTTATGATTATTTATTAAAATTTTGCTAAATAATATACACAAAAATATTTTACTAGTTAATAACAGTACCTTTGACAGAATTATTTGACTTGGCTTAAGATTAAATTTGACATCAGTTACGAACGTAATAAAATTTTAATCGTCTTCTTGTTACAGAGAGCTAACGTCAAAATTTATCATTTATTGTGTAAAAATGCAAATATATTTAAAAATTATTACAGTTATTTAATACTTATAATATATTCTTTACCATGTTTTTATTTTTTATTTTTACGAAACTTTCGTGAACAAGACACTCGTAGATAATGTCGAAATATCGAGCTCCACTAAATAAAAACAAAAAATATGGTACAAATCCCGTATTTAATAACTGTAATAATAAAAGGAACCTTGTTAATTCACAATGTTATATTTAAAAATCTTAGAAGAAAACCGCCATCTTTTAAACTACTAAAGGAAAGTCGAGTACGTACGTAACGTAATATTATATAACTTGTATCATACTTGTTCGAAAAAATACAAATATTTTTGTATTTATTCTCGTATGACGAAGAAAAATATTTACAAAGCCACTTCCGCTGTTAACTTGCAGGGGCGACGGCGAAACCAAAAGGGAAATAGTGAGGCCTTGTCACGTCTGCAGATTGTCCCTCTCGATTTATGGTCAGAACATCCTTCGCTTTGGATTAGCGTATTCCTTTATTGAGTGTGTGAAATATAACGCCGTTCACACTATCCCCTTTTCGATCAAATTATATAAGATAAAAGTTAGTGTTTTAAATTAAAATTTTAATTTTATTTATATTTTAAATTTACACCAACAGCTAGTAAATTTCCCATTGCTGGGCTAAAGCTTCCTCAATGAGAGAGTAGGCCACTTTGACTTTAAGGAAAAAGCTTGTAACATATTCTCTTTTGTTCCAATGCGGGTTGGTTGAATACACATGTGGTACAATTTCGATGAAGATGATGATGAAGATGAATTTCGATTCAATTTATGAAGTTATGCTTCTTTTTGAAAGAGATATATTTAAATTTTAATGTGTGCGCATGTGACATGCAAGAGGTGTACGTGATAAAGTTGCTTGCTTAAACACCAATTAAGTGATAATTGGCTCGAGTAATAAATATTTAACTCATTATATCATTTTTCAATAAAAAAAGTAAAGTAACGGCCTATAAATTTCTCACTGCTGGAATAAGGCCTCCTCTTCCATTAGGAAGAGGGTTTGGAACATATTCCACCACCCTGTCCCAATGCGGGTTGGTGGAATCCACATGTGGCAGAATTTCGATGAAATTAGACACATGCAGGTTTCCTCACGATGTTTTCCTTCACCGCCGAGCACGGGATGAATTATAAACACAAATTAAGCACATATATATAATGGTGCTTGCCTGGGTTTGAACCCGCTATCATCAGTTAAGATGCGCGCGTTCTAACCACTGAGCCATCTCAGCACTGCTCTCTCATTTTTCAATGTTAGTTATATATCAAATATAAATTGTAAATATTTCAATTTGTGAGATAGGACCATAGTAGTGGTGAAAAAAAAAGAAATTTTAATTATCATAATACTAGCGACCCAACCCGACTTCGCATGGGTGCAATGCTATATAATAATACAAAATGTCTCTATGTATATACAATGTTCACAGCTTTTGTGAATAAATGATACAAACCAGTAAATTGTGCATTTTAAATCTGTAATATCTTCGAAAATATTCATTTAAATTAATTGCTGTAAAGTGCTATATCGATGCACAATGCATTTAAGGTACTTAATTGGATTGGAAAATCGCTTCGAAAATAAGCCATTATTTCTCCTTATAAGTATAGGATACAAAATTGTTAATGTGAGTTTTTAGAGAACAATAAATTTACAATTGCGGACTTTTTAAGGTTCAACAAGCATATTCAATATAAGCGCAAAAAATGTATTTATTTACGACATAACATTAGAATTCTCGAAAATTATCAGTGGTTCTCTACTAAATTGTGCATTTGTAATACATAAAAACGCTCCTCATTAATCACTCTATCTTTTAAAAAAAAAAAAACAACATCAAAATCCGTTGCACAGTTTTGAAGATCTAAGTATACATAGGGAAAGACGACGGAAAGTGACTTTGTTTTGTACTAGGTAATGATGATGATGTTGGTAGTAATGAGTAATAGTTTTTTATTTTTTTATATAGTTGTTAATTGCGCCGAAGAAGTAAAACTTCTCACTCAAAAACATACACGAGCCTTGCTTATTTTGTTCATTTGAACTAAAAAAGCAATTTCCTGTTTATCGTATTTTCCTTGACAAAGGTCACTTTATGTTTAAAGTTAAATTCCTAACTAAAAACTAAGAGATAAATTGTATGTACACACTAAGAGCATTATAACTAAGTTATATATAATGCTCTCAGTGTGTACAAACAAAGGAATAAAATTGGAGACATTTTCCACTCACTAATATAACAGGATGGAAATTCGATACAATCTGATGAAAATCAGGTGCAATAATCGTTTTACCTTCTAAGCCTTAGCTGGTACTGAAACTTTGTTACCAAAAAAACCGATTAAATTTAATCATCTCAACTTGAAATTTTAATTCTGGATTTCACAATAAACTTTCTTATCTATTTATATTAATAATATCGTGTAGTTCTAGAATAGTCCCGATCGAAACCTATACACAATAATACATCGTTAAACAATAATTATTGTTTAACATATATCTGCAAAATTCGTATTATCGATACATTTCGATATTAATAGGCTATTTGACTGGTTTTTAAAACCCATTTTATATTATTTAGCAGAAGTTAAGGAACCTAGTAAAAGTTGACTTTTTTATTTCTAGTACATATTTAAATAATAAATAAATAAATAAATAGCGCGCAAAAACGCTACTTGGAAAATATGGCGCTGCAATGGGGTCGGTGACGTTACTTCCTTGTATTTTTATCTGTGGTACGTAGAAAAGCAAGGTTAACAAGAAAGTGACTTCATCATAAGCCCGGCCAATCAGGGGCGTTTCTTGTCACTTGACAAACGTTTGAAAAAATGCTCTTTTATTTATGGATTTTTGTATAAATTACGTTTTATTTTCAACTTCCATTAGTTGTAACCATTTTTAAACTCATAATATACACAGATTGCAATAATTCACAATATACTTTTCGCATTGTCAAATAGCCTCTTCCATGACAGTTCAACGGGCGGCCATATTTCCATTTACGGGTGCGTTCAGAAATTATACAAGTAATAATTGAAGATGTTCCGACTAGCAATATATATAATACTGCCAATAGTATTACCATCGAGAAAATTCCTAAGCACACATATATGTAGTAGCGTGATATAAAAGCGAACACAAGCCTGGATCTATGGAATCCATTAGCTCAACCATTTATATCAATAAAGGTTTTATTAACAGATATACGACCAAACTATGCTAAAAGAGACGTTAAATTATCTCGGTGCAACTAAAATCGATGCCTTTCCTTTTAGATTATAAGTGCCGAGCCGACATGGCCCAGGGGTTAAAACGCATGTATCTCAACCGATGATTGTGGGTTCAAACCCAGTTATTTCGTTAGTTATCTGATTTGTGTTTGTTTTTCATCTCGTTCTCGGCGGTCAAGAAAAACATCGTGAGGAAACCTTCAAGTGTTTAATGTCAGCAAATTCTGCCAACAGGCATTTTAGCAGCGTGGTGGAATATGGGCCAAACCATATCCTACAAAGGAGAGGAGAGCCCGGAAGTAGGAAATTTACATCCTGTTACTGTCCTGTAAACACATAAAACTTCAAACAAGTTATCTTAGTATAAATTCGGAAAAAAAAAACAATATAACAGTAAATATAAACTATTATAATGATGAAATGCATAAAATGTTAAATTATATATTGAATAGTTTGCCACAGTTCCAGTATATAAATTGATACATTATCAGGCGATATTATGCTTCACTACTGAAATAAGGTTTTTGAATACTTAATAACATTCCTAATTACGGTACAATAGTAATTGATTTGAATTGAATTATCGTTATCCTAATTAGTGCAACTGAACAATAATCGTGCTAGGAAAATATAACTAAAAATAAAGTACAACAAAATTAACGCATTTAAATATACCCGCAGTTAGTGAAAATTCTGATATTCCCTCCAATGTACCACTACACCGTCTTGCCTTTCTATAATTCAAAATAATATCAACCTTATACCAAATATAAGTAATACTACCGGTAATCAAAGCTCTATTTTAAAATGTATGCTTATCTCAGCACGTTAAAGTGCAGGATCTAAAACATTAAAGTCGTTCTACGAGTCAGGTTTGGTTATCAAATATTGCTCTCGGGAAATGAAAAATGCACTCACGTATTCAAAGCGTGGATATTGCTTAAAATAAAACGTCCAAGAAGCGTTATATAACATTCAAATTCAATATATCTAGTTCAATAAGTACCTACATGTATGATCATTACATAGTATAAAACGAAGTCGCTCACCGCTGTCTGTTACTATGTATGCTTATATATTTAAAATTATGCAACGGATTTTGATTCGGTTTTTTTTTAATAGATAGAGTGATTGTAGAGGAAGGTATATAATACATTGATAATATAGTAAAAAAACAATAAACAACACGTGCGAAGCAGAGGCGGGTCGCTAGTTTAAACATATTTTTTATAAAAGAATTATAAAATAGCTCAAAACTCTCTTGATAATCGTAAAATAATATAAAATAAATTGAAAGTAGAAGTGTTTATTTGGAAAATTTCATGCCAGTGTAGTGCAGTGTAGTAATCGTTAAAGGTTTTCCATCCAATACATCCAATGAATGCATAGTCATGCTTACCAAGAAAATGCATTTTAATTGGAATTAAACACTAGGACCCCATTTTTTATTACGTAGAAAGACGGAAACCGTCAGATGTTACCGGAACTCTTTAATGGACCCGACTTATACAGATTTTTTTAGCCCTGTCAAATTTCAACTTTATATGAAAAACTGTTTCCAATTTAACTTGCAAGATTTGACGTAAAGTACTGTATAAGTTAAATTAAAGCATGTTTTTGAGTATGATTGGTGCTAACAGAGGCGAGCTTGCATAAAGCTCTATAAGCTCTATATTAATAGCTTATAAAAAGACACAAAACAAATCGCCTGAATAAAGGACTAAAGATATAATAAGCCACGTTTATATTTTAATTCTAATACATACATTAAAAAAAATACATATCTTTATTACCAGACAGCAATATAATTTCAATTTTATATAATATTACTAAAAAGGTTTTATTTACATTCGTACAAAAGTCCGTAATCACGGTGAAGTTATACGTTAGGTTCCATCCACACAGTCACCTGAGCCGCATTTTTCATATAAATTGTCCTGAAGCGCACAGACGCTAAACCTTTATTATATCTATCATTATACGAAGCCACGCTAGTTTTGGAGACAAAAATAAACCTATTAAGTATATTTTTTAAAGGATTGTAGTCTTAAAAATAATATATCGTATACTAGTAGTCGCCCGCAGCTTCGCTTGTGTTTTAGGGTGTTGGTTCTCATGTGTAAGCCAAAAAAAGTAGCCCATTTCCTTTCTTATAGTTCAAGTTTGCTATTATTTATTATATTAATATATACAGTATTCTTGCACTCGTTAAACTAATACTGTTAAAATAGTATATTAATAAATAAATAAAAAGCCTTTTATTTCTTGTTACAAATACAGATCTAGGTTAAATAAAGATTTACAATTTAAAAGAAAATAATAGAAAAGAATATAGATATATATATATATATTCTTTTAAACAGTTTGCATGCATTAATTAATTATGTGCTATATTCTCTTTTAATCGTTTTATATTTTATGGGTACAAGAACCCCTCTCAACGGAGGGTAAAGGCCTCCTCCAAAGATGACTATTTTTCTCTATCTTCAGCTTCTCGCATCCAGTATGTGCCTACTATTTTTATGACATCGTCTATCCATCGCGTATTTGGCCTACCTCTTTTCCTCTCGCCAGATGGTCCTAGCCATGACGTTGTCGTTTTAGTCCAGCAATTATCTTTGAGTCTGGCTATGTGTCCAGCCCCTCTTCATTTTAGCTTATGTCAGTAATTAAGTGCGTCGATAACTTTAGTTTTCTCTCTTATGGCGGTATGGCGGATTTTTTGTATCTTTTTGATTTTTAGGATGCTTCTCTCCATACTTCTTTGGCTGGTTATGATCTTATATTTTAGTTTATTTGTGAATTTCCACTTTTGACAAGCGTAGGTTAGTGATGGGAGAAGGCAGGTGTTCATGACTCTGCTTTTCAAATTTATGGACATGTCGCTTTTTAGGATTTCTTTGAGGTTCCAAAATTTCTTCCAGGTGATGTTGGCCCTTCTCTCTGCTTCTAGTTCGTTGTTGCGTGGGTTAAAGGAGATTTGTTTTCCCAGGTAAATGTAAGCATCAGCATATGATAGCGGCCGATTACTGAGATAAATAGGTATTTTAGTATGATTCGTCATGACGTTTGTTTTATCTAAATTTATTTCCAAGCCTACTTTACGACTTTCTTCATGTAAAGATTAGCAAGCATTCATTAGTTGTAGTTGAGTTGTGCTTTCTGATAGTAGAACTATATCATCTGCAAATCTGAGATGGTTCAGGTAACGTCCGTATATGTTTATGCCCACTTTTTCCCAGTTTAGTTTGTTGTTAGTTTTAGTTTAGATGAAGATTGTTGGAGAGATTGGGTCCCTTGCTTAACACCTCTTTTTATTTGTATGGGTGGTCCAGTGGTTTCCAACTTTACTCTGCTAGTATTATTGTGTATATGTTTTTTAGGACTTTTATGTATTGCAAAGGTACTTCTTGTGATATTAGAGCTTCCCAGATCGATGAGTGGAGTAAAGTATTGAAAGCTTTTTGGTAGTCAATAAAAGCTATATAGAGTGGTTTGTTGAACTCTATGAATTTTTCTATAAGCATCTCTAGCGAGTGTATGTGATCGACTGTGGAAAAGGCTCGACGAAAGCCCGCCTGTTCGACGGGTTGGAATTTTTTAGCCTTTTTTCTAGTAATGACGAGAAAAGTTTATATAATGATGGTAGAAGGCTTATTGGCCTGTAATTGCTTATACTATCTGAATCTCCTTTTTTGTAAAGCAGAATGATTTCCGATTCAGACCATTGTCGTGGAGAGTTTGTACTGGTCAGTATCATGTTGAACAGTCGTGTGAGAGGTGTAACAAGACACGTCGATCCTGCTTTTATGACTTCATTTGTGATCCTGTCAGGCCCAGGGCTTTTGTCTGATTTCAGGGCTTTATTTCCTTTGGCTACTTCCTCTTCGGTGAAGGCAATAATCGCTTTTTCTGTGTTACGACTCGGTAGCTCGTATGTTGACTGATTTGGTGGGCTGTATAAATCTTTGTAAAATTCTGTTGCTATTTTGAGTATTTCCGATCTATTTTGTGTTGTTTTAGTACTGTTTTTAACTCTCCGATCCATGATTTATGTGGTTTTAATTCTTTGTATGCTTTCTTGGCACTGCCTGTGGCTTGAAGATGTTTTTTCTTTATCGTTTGTGTGCGATGTACCTTATAGTCATGGTTGATTCGTTTACTTATGAGTTTGGTAAGAGCTTTTAGCTCAATTTTCATAGCCCTTGTTTTCGGTTTAGTCTTATGTATTTATTTTCTTCTGCTGATTAGTTTCTTAGTGCGTGCTGATATAATTTGCTTTGTCTCTGTGTTTGTGCTACTTGTAAGCCCTTGTGCGCTTGTACTTTTTAGAGCGATATCTATTGCATTAATTATTTTACCGTAGCAAGCTTGAACGGTGTCTCTTTCATTCCTGTGGTCTAGCATGCCTACTGACAAGTTGTTCAACGATTCAATAAAGATTTGAACTTCTTTTTCATTCTTTAACTGAGGTTCGGGGCATCGATCGAACCTACTGCGACTTTTTGATTTTGGAAGTATATTAAAAGCTGCCCTCACGGGTCCGAAGGGTATGCGATATTCAGAACCTGTACATTGTTTACATTTCTCGATAGGTTTGTTAGGATGTAATCTATTTCGTTTTTTGTATTGCCGTCAGGTACTTTCCAAGTCCATCTCTGCTTGTTGTTCTTTTTAAAAAAAAGTGTTCATTATGGCCAGGTTGTTCTCATATATTAATATGGAGTAGTATTTAGAACTCAAGACTTAACTGAAGATTGCGGGCAAGCACCGTTTAATATTAATGTGTTTAATGATTTTCTCTTTAAAATATTTATGTCGAAAGTGCCCGAAACTGCAAGCGGAAATTAATGAAAAATAAAAAAATGGCTTAAATAAATGGCTAGGTTACTTACCAGACATAGTCAGTAGGATGGCGAAAGAGTCAAAAGTCAATCAGGAAGATAATGATTCCTGAGTGCTATAAACATAAATTGTGTTTATATCAGACATTTTTTTTAAATAAATTGTACCCGTGGGAAGCTGCATGATAGTGTTAATAAGTTATAAGGCTATATATGTATGAGAACCGAAATAGCCCAGTGGTTATAATGCGTGCATCTTGACCGATGATTGCGGGTTCAGACCCAGGCAAGCACCACTGAATATAATGTGTTTAATTTGACTTTATACTTCATCTCGTGCTCAGCAGTGAAGGAAATTACCTGAAGAAACCTGCATGTGTTAATTTCATAGAAATACTGCCACGTGTGTATTCCACCAACCCGCATTGGAACAGCGATATGTTAAAAAACTTCTCCCCGAAGAGACCTTAGCCCAGCAGTGGACAATTTACAGGTTGTTGTTGTTTGTTGTTGAAGCTGCATGATGGCATTAATAAAATATATGGCTATTTCAATTAATATGAGAATAAACGGAATATTTAAACACGGTAGTTTAGCACAACTTTACGGCTATAAATATCAGAAGTGGAATTCGCATCACAAAAGTGAGCTTCGAAATAAAAACAGAGTTATCTCCCGCTCGCTTCGAATATAACCTTAAAAATTCAAGGCAATAAAAACGAAGAGTCCCGAAAAAGAAAATAAAACTTTGAAACGGTTTTAAATTTGACGCAGTGTCCCTATCAAAAGCCACCGAATTTAGGTATTTAAACAAGTTCTCAAAGGAGTCTTAACGTTTTCTTTATTAATAAACTAAATAATGTATTCTTTAGTATATGCTTATATACTAAAGAAGAGATATTTTTAAGTTTGCCGTTTCGTAAATTCAAATCGTTTGTAAAAAATACATTGGTAAAAAAGGCATATTATTCGATACAAGATTATGAAGATGATAAAAATCATGCAATTAATACCAGTTGTCTTCCAGGCAGGATACATTACATATATATATAATTGTATATAATTGTATATGAGCTGAGATGGCCCAGTGGTTAGAACGCGTGCATCTTAACCGATGATTGCGGGTTCAAACCCAGGCAAGCACCACTATATATATGTGCTTAATTGTGTTTATAATTCATCTCGTGCTCGGCGGTGAAGGAAAACATCGTGAGGAAACCTGCATGTGTTTAATTTCATCGAAATTCTGTCACATGTGGATTCCACCAACCCGCATTGGAACAGCGTGGTGGAATATGTTCCAATCTCTCTCCTTAATGGAAGAGGAGGCCTTATCTCAGCAGTGGGAAATTTACAGGCTTTTTTTTTATAATTGTATATAACTAATATGATTGTATTTTTTAAATGTTGAAAAAGAGTAACTACTGAGTTTCTTGCCGGTTCTTCTCGGTAGAATCTACTTTCCGATGACGACCGGTGGTAGCTTCACTTAATTGTTAAATGACGATTCAAAAGTCCTTGTATACGCCCACTTGAATAAAGTTTATTTTGATTTTGATTTTATAAATAAAGACTCAGCAATTCAGTTAAAAACATTCGTATAATTCCAAATTTTCGGAAATGATGATCATCCCATGAATATCTTGTTTCAGATCAGGCTAGCCTCGTATAACTTGAAAATATTTTTTTTTTCTGTATAATATTAATATACTATTCTAACTAACCCTAAGATTAATTAAATAAAAAAAATAACACGAATGACTAACCTATACTTTACAGATCTTTATTTATTTATAATTGAACACAATTACCATCACTACATAACTTTAATCGGTTACAAGAATATTTCAATACATAGATGGTTAATTAGTACGTATGCAAGAACAGTAAATACCACGACCGATACAAACAGACTCGAACCTAATCGACCGACAGTCAACCGAACATTAAACGGTTACTAAACGTTCTGCCGTATTTATGTGATTCCGCTTGGTCCTGTTTGAGAAGAGGGTAGTTCTTGTAAGAGTATATTGTCGTTCTGAAACATACAATTAAAATAATTTGAAAGTTAATTGAATTAATTCGTCAATATCCAAGTCAAGACTATATATATTTCGGTTTTTTCTATTAAATAATATGTATATACATTTGCATATTTGTATATGTCTGTGTACATACATACATATGTAAATAAATAATTATTTATAAAATAATTACAAAAGTCATCATTCAAATAAATGTAACGGAAACAATACAAATTTTCCTCAAAATATAATAATAATTAATAATCGGTTGATACGCGCTTAATTCGAAATAATAAATCGAATTTGATTCAAAGAGCCTTAATTAAGCTGATTGCCGTTCATTGTAATTGTCATAACAATATTTGAAATGGTCTGCGTCCGTTTCGTGAAAACGTTTAACCATTTCGCACAAACTTGAAACTCGACGTTTAAATGTCAGACGGTTAGCTGTTAAGCCACTCTTTAAGAATAAACTCACTCTAATGTATCAAATTGGTGATATGCGATATTATCTTAAGATAATTCAAGGATACAACGCGATCAAGTTATTAAATAAAATGCAAGTAGAGCGTACAGAACATCAAAGTTAAACAAAAAAAGCAAATACAAATGTTATTTGTATAAGAGCTAATTTGGCGCGTAAAACAACAATGTAAATATTATTGTATAGTCGTTATATTGGAAATATATTTATCTTTTTGTTCCTGAGTGGATATCATGGTGTCAAGATAACTTTTTGCCTTATGGCAGGGTATCATAATTCTGATTGAATAGGGAAATCCACGGTGTCACATATCCCTGTATCACTATTTTTAATTTTTTTGTAATTAAGGAATTAATGTAATGATTCTTGTATAAATAGATAAGTTTCCGTAGTTTTAAAAAACATTTAAAAAAGAGTTAGTGTGAGCATTTGTCAATTTAGTCATTGTTTTTTTTTATTAATTTTTTTTTAAAGTGGAACCTTGATTGGTGTGTGAACGAATTAATTGTTGTATAATGTATGTGGTGTATACTGTATGTTTCCCAATTATAATAAAATAAAAATAAAAATATTAATCATTGTATAATAGTAATGTATATTGCGTATATTGATTTGTTAAGTATGACTGAGTAATCGCTTTCCTATAAACGCTTATCATCATCAGCCAAAGTAAAGTATTTGACGAGAATCTATTAAAATTTTCAGAAACCTGAAATAAATTTAAATGAATACTCCTCTTTTTTTTAAACGCCCACTTAAATTTTAATCGTCATATTCGAACTCAAGACTTAAATTTGTTAGTTTGTGTAATGTAGCTTATACTGTTGTCAAATATTTATCTATTATATCATACCATGTGTTTCAAAGTACATTATTTTGTAAGTTTATAGCACTATCTACCCATACATATTTTTATCAGTTACATTGTATTGTCAAATATGGTCAATAAAACATAATAAGACTGTCTATTTTATTAATAAACACGTTTACACGTATAGTACATGACGACCTCCGTGGTCGAGTGGTGTGTACACCGGTTTTCATGGGTATGCCACTCCGATGTCCCAGGTTCGATTCCCGGCCGAGTCAATGTAGATTATTATTAGTTTACTATGTTGTCTTGGGTCTGGGTGTTTGTGGTACCGTCGTTAGTTCTGATTTTCCATAACACAAGTGCTTTAACTACTTATATAGGATCTGAGTAATGTAAACTTGTCTCTTATTTGTTTACTATTTATTATTATATAATAAAGAAAAGCAGAGAATTCCAAAAATCCAAGCCGGAAAATTCAAGAAAAATTAAATATGTGTGCCACCGAGATGCATCGCTTGTTACTAAAAAACCTCCGTTCCTTAGCAACTTTCTGTAAAGAAAATTTGTGTTTAATAAATTATATGAATAATGAATAAGACACATTTTCGTTGTACGCCAACTTTTTTTACAATACATAATTTATACAATAACTTCGACGTATAAAACCTCCGATATAAATTCAGTAAAGTATATTTAAGCCAATACAGTGTTAAGAATAATGTTGTATGTTCTGCAACAAGTAAATCCTACTTCAGAAACCCGTCGCCTGTAGGATTTAGCGTGGAGCTATCTCTCCCATGGGAATCAATTGTGGAGTGAAAAGAATCGCAGTCGTTTTTGTTCATTTTTTATCGTAATCCTTTTCAACAGTTATTAAACAAACATTCACTGGAACTGGTATATGAACGAATGTTATATCATCTTCATTTGTATGCTAATTAGATATAGCTTTGCAATTATTATCATCCTTTGGGAACTATATTATGCACCTATATTTTCATTTTTAGCTGTTACAATTATCATATTTTAATTGTATTCAAATATCGAATAGATCTCGAAGCAGACAAAGACTGGCAACCTAGATAATGTTTTTTTTTTTCATTTTTCTTGTGTGTGTACGCCTCAGGACGCTAAGTGTGGAATACGGTTAGGACTGTGAGTTAGAGTGAGACAGGATGAGCCAACCTACCGCTGCCATATGCGTAACAGAAAGAGAAGGCAGACAGATTAGCGCCGTAACGCGTTACGTAACGAAGCGGTTTATCGTCCCATAAAAAGTTATCCCTCCAAGAAACTATAACCTAGGCCTGATTAAAGTCTATGTGTTTTAATAACACGTTTTGTCATTTAAACTGTCTACGTATTTATTTTATTAACTGATAACTTCGTTATATATTGCATCAGTTTTTAGAGATAAACAATTAATTAATAATATGTTTACTATAAATTTCTTGCTATACTGACGTGTGATAGCCTCTGCTAATTCCATTTTCATGGAATGTTATATTTTAAATACTGTACCAAATACATGATGATGAATTTGTAACATTATATTAAAATATATTTCTCAATTAAACACATATTTAACGTAAACATATACATGAGCAAAAGTATTGGCTGCAGCTTTCGATAATACGACTGACCTAAAAAGGTAAGGATGCGTTAACTTTAAGAGGTGTTGAAGCATAAAATATCATATCCCAGCTACCACTATCGTTTACGTCGAATATTACAGCAAATATTTCTAAAAATCAAAAACATTCAAAACTCCAATTCAAATATTTATAATGCAAGCTGAATTGCGGTTTAGATGATACGTTTCTGATATCCCTGTTTCCTCAGATAACATTTTAGGTAAAATTGGTATAAAATCGTTTGTGTTTTCAAGAATACTTGCAATTAATTACGAATAACGCTAATCTGAATGGTTTTAGTAAATACAAGATTGACGATCAACTAACAACGCTCCGATTAAAGACAAAAAAAGTTGATTTTATTAAATACTAGCTTTTGCCCGCGACTTCGTCCGCGTGGAATAGTGACTTCCGGCAGAAAAGTATAGATAGCTGTGCCTGTGACTTCGTCAACGTGTAACTCCTTGTGTGTTATTAAATTAAAATGTATTGGTAATATTATTTTCATCACGTTCACATGGGGCTTAAGTACCTATAGAACCAAAATACTTTAGCGCAAAGCTTCCGGGTAAACTATATTGAAAGTTGACCCGTCCGGCACGTGAACATAAAGATTTCTAGAACTGCTAACACGGGAAAGAGCAACGTATAACTGACCATGAGAGAAACAACTGACACCGAGATCTACTCCGGCAACATGAAAAGTCTGCCCTTGAGCCTTATTAATTGTCATTGCATAACACACCGAAACTGGGAATTGCGTCCTTTTAAATTGGAATGGAAAATTATTTGGTATTAAGGGTATTCTGGGAATAAAGACGGTTTCTCCTGCACCGCAACCTGTTAAAATTTGAGCCTCGATTATATTTTGTTGCAACTGGGTTACTTTTAGTCGAGTTCCATTGCAAAGTTTTGGTGGTCTTAAATTTCGGAGTAGAATAATCGGAATGCCAATTTTTAAACAAATTTCGTGAGAAGGAAGTCCGGGCATATTTAAAGAATTTAAAAATTCTATCGGGTAATTAATAGTTTCTTGTTCATCGACCATTCTATTTATTGATCTATAAACTTTGCTTTCCCCCTGTATGTTCGACAGTATTTTGTTATTAATCTCAGTTGCCTGATCATTGCGAGGAGTTAAAATAGATCTTTCGCATAGCCAAGAATTGTCCCTATTCAATATATTTGTTACGTCACCGTAAACTGACGATATAAGATGTGATTGAGATTGCACTATACAACATAATTCAGGCGTCAGAATAAGTTTTCCTTGGTGTAGTTGTAGATAGGTACCTTCACCAATCTTTAATAATGTATCAGAAAATTGACTATCATCCGGGTTATCTCCAGTTCTCACTCGCATGTTTATAGTCAAATGCACCGACTGTATATCACGCCACAAATAAGAGCTTTTCAGGCAAGCCCTAACCTCATCAGCTCGGGTTCCCCGTGGTATTACCGGTAAGGTTTGTCGGAAATCACCACAAAATAAAACCGTGATACCGCCCATTGGTCGATCATTTTGTCTTATATCCCTTAAAGTTCTATCTACTACTTCTACTGCTTTTCGATGGGCCATCGTACATTCATCCCATATGATTAAATTACACTCGCGTAATACCTTAGCTTTGTCACTATTTCTTGAAATACTACAGGTTGGACTTTCCGTGCAATCTAAATCAATTGGTATTTTGAACATTGTGTGAGCCGTTTTACCTCCTGGTAGCAATGTTGCAGCTATCCCGGATGAAGCTACGGCAAGAGCTATTTTACGTTGATTTCGAACATAAGCCAATATTAATTTAGTCAAAAAGGTCTTTCCAGTTCCTCCAGGTGCATCTAAAAACCATATTGTTCCCAAATTATTTTGGACACTTCTGCACACGCGATCATAAACTGAACGTTGTTCTGCAGTCATTATTGGGATACCGTTTTCTAATGTTGTCAGCAGTTCCATTAAGTTGTAGCTAATCTCATCGGAATATTCCCTATTAGTTACTTCTCCGACTGAGGTTGGTGTTGGCAAACCATATTCACATAGTGATTTACCGCCAACTGCTGTTAACTCATCCTGAAGAGCTAATAAGCACTGATTTATGGCAAGATCACGGAAATTATCATTAGTTGTGCCTTCATCGTTGTTAGATATATTTCTAAGAAAGTCTTCTGAAAATTTGTTTTTATATTTTTCCCATAATTGTACAGCATCTGACAAATTACAAAATGTGAGTAATGTTACAAATAAATTACGTAACCGTCTTGGATTATCACTAACACAGGATTCTGCTAAAGCGTCATCCCAATGCTGATCATTTTCTAGCAAATGACGCGCTTGGCAAGCTGCATGATAAGTGGGAAAAACAACATCGTCTACTTTTCTCAAATCTATAAATGAGGTTGGTCCTCGCACAGTATGTAATAATAATCGCAAATAGAAACACTCAGCGTTGATAGGATGAACGGCGTATACTCTGCCAAGAACATGTTCTTTGAAAATACCTGACTCACCATCTACAGGCCTGCCACGGCGTCTTCGATTAAAGACACCTCGTTGCTTATCGTAGGTATAATACGATGGAACTTCCTCATATAAAAGAGATTTTGCAAAATCATCAGTTTGGCAAAGTCGAAAGAATGCTAATAAAGTTGTTTGTCTAGGGTTCTCTAACCGTTCTGTGACATTTTCGGCGTTGAAATATATACGTTGACCACCTTCAAGATGAACATCCAGATGAGTCACAGGTGGAAATCTTTCATGAATGTTGAAACTTAAGATCCGCCACACAGCTTCTGAAGAACTTATATATCTGCCTGACTGATATCTTGTAACTTCATCATGTTCATTTCTCAAAGCAAATGTAGCTTGGTCAGTGCCCTTATTAATGTACTAACAAATATATTTTATTGACTCTACACTATTACACATTTCAACATTTATGTGAGCTTGAAATGCTCTGGACAACACAGGAGAATACGGAACGACCCACCTATTGTCTAAAATAACCTGTTGTCCAGATACTCGCTTTTCAACAGTGAAACTACCAGTATCTCTTGAACGGCGACGATATAATGGGTATCCATCATGTCCTGTTACAGTTTCATCCACTAAGGCTTTTGGATATCTTTTAGTGCAACGACCGTCTTGCATGCAAGGAGAATTTCCGTTAAATACACCACATGGACCATGTATCATATGAGATTTAACAATGTCGTATAACTCAGGATCTGCAATCGGACTTGGAATTTCAGCACTGATTAAACTGTCTACATCGAACCTTATCTTTTAACCAAACCAGGATATGTGCGTGGGGTAAGCCGCGTTTTTGCCATTCAACACTATACATGTAACATAATACTTCTCCAAAAATGTTATCTTTGGTAAGTAGATCTATCATTGATTTTAATTTTAAATGAAATCTTATTTTAAATTAAATACTTGCGATGATATCATGACGGTCATGCGGTGCTTGACCCTCAAGAAGCTCCCGAGTGATTTCATCCCACTTAGGATTGGTAGTTACAGTAATAAATAAGTCGGGACGTCCATATTTTCTCACGTAACAAAAAGCATCTTGAGTACGTTCGTGCATGTAGCGTGGACCACCAGTAAAAGAAGAGGGCAAAATAACTAAACGGCCCATATTCACCGTATCATTATCTTGCTGCATGGCGTCGCGAAGGTGCACGTATTCTTCAGCGCGTAGCTGCCTTTGATTAGATCGTATGTAAACTAATCTTTCGGTTTCAATTTTTGCGTACATGTCTACAATAAACTGATTGAATAAGCCACGAAAACGTTGCAAGTATACAAACCTATTCCGTCTTACTTGCAAGTGGTAACAGTAAAATTGAAGGCATGAAATCTTTTTATTATAAATAGGTGCGCCTGTACGCGGATCAGTTTGGTATAAAGCAAAATTATAACCATCTTCCCCTCGACAATATATCAAAGGATATTGCAAACTGTCGTAAGCTCTGTGGGTTTCGTAAATACGTTGCAAACGATTGTCTCTAGAACGGATAACGATATCACGCATATCACATTCCTGGTCGACCAATACCACAGCAACTTCATTCGTGGATGGAGCATTGTAACGCCCAGGGTGCTCCTGCGTTGGACGCCTATCGGCATTTATAACAATTTTATAATTGTTATCATGATCTCCAGGAAGAGCTTCTAATGCCGATTTAAAACTGCATACATACGAATTAACCTGATGCAACATGTTCTGAAGTTGTGAAATGAGTTCAGCATTTAAATTCGGGAAATATTGATTTCTTATATTCGACTGTTCGTCGTAGTCGGATACAAAATATATTTGAAGAAACTTAGGTTGGTCTTCAGGCAAAAGAGTTCCTATCAAATGGTAAACTTGACCTTGTATCTTAAAAGTAGGCATGAAAGGACCTTCGGAGATTTGTTGCGCACCAAAGGATGTCATCTGAAATGCACTATTATAAGTGCGAATGTTGTCTAAAAACTGTTTAGATTGCACATTCCCCCAAAAGTAGTGATTTCAAAGGTTCCGGTGGGTCTTCGAATGAAGGCAAATTTATTTTGCCTCCAGAACAACAGAAACCAGCCGACTCCTTACTCCACTTTGAAGCATTACAAAAAGAACATACCACGTTCATATCGCCTATTACAGAAGATGATTTGTAATCAATTGTGAGGTTATAAGCAAACCCACTTTTATATTTGTCGGACCATGCCACCGTATTTCTAGGTTGGTCTTCTATGTATACATCTAAGTTATTAAGACTATGTCGAAATCTGTCTGCAGTAAGACGGGCCTCTCGCTGTTCGTCCGTTTCAAGAGACCGAATATTTTCGATTCTTAATCTTTCATTAGACAAACTTATTAATCGTTCTTGTCTCAAAGAATTGTAATGTTCGCGTACCGACTCTAGTCGTTGTTCATGCTCATGTTCATCTTCGAGAGATCTAATAATATTGTGGTGCACCCTATCATTTGTCAAACGGTCTTCATATTGAGTAAAAGTTTAAGATTCTCGAGATAAAATATGACGTTCGCGGTCAGCTGTGAGACGCAATTCCCTCTCAGTGGAGGTTTCTGACTCGCGAGACAATATATGACGTTCGCGGTCAGCTGTGAGACGTAATTCCCTTTCAGTAAATGTTTCAGACTCGCGAGATAAAGTTTGTCGTTCGCGGTCAGCTGTGAGACGCAATTCTCGCTGTGAAGCAGTTTCAGCTGCTCGGGATAACACATGTTGTTCTCGGTCAATAGTAAGCCTCAGCTCTCGTTGAGAAAAGCTTTGAGACGCCCGTGATGTAGCTCGTCTCTCTCTGTCAGCTGCTAATCGCATCTCTCTCTCTGAAGAGCTTTCATTGGCTCGAGAAGTTGAGGCACTAACTCTCATAGAGTTTAACCGATGTGCTCTTTCCTCTGCCGATTCTTGAGAACGCGCATTTCTCATCCTCTTAGCATCTCTCGAATTTCGAGATAAAGATGGTCTTTTTTTAGGTGGCATTGTGTATTTTCAATCAACAGTAACCAAAGCTACCTTACACTTACGAAACCTATTAATATTATATAATAACTAAATATGGTATATAATTAAACACTACTTACATATATAGTAATAATTATATGATATACTTATATAGTAATAATTATTATTATATGATAATTACGAAAATAAACTATTAATATAATTAAACACTACCACAATAACTAAAATGCGTACCTACTACTACTTCACTTATAAAGAAATAAAATTTTAACTAATAATATGCTTAGACTAAAAGTCGCGCTGAAAAGCACGGTTGGTAAATAACAATTATTGTCTGTCAATAAGGTCGAACACTCTAAACGTCTATTCGCATCAACAGCCAAATATTGTATGAAGCTCGCGCGCGGACCCGCCGCCTTTTTATACCTCCCGCGGCGTAGCGCGTCGAACGCGGCAACCGATACACAAAAATAATCCTTATGGCATGATTCTGTATTCACGCGCGATGACTTATAGCGTATTTCATGTATAACTTTGGTGTTTCTACACCGATTTACATGATTCTTTTTTTTATTGAATAGTTACCTATTTTGTAATGTGAACTTTTGTAATTAGGGATGAGTGAGAGTATTGTAAACGTAAGAGTAGACAAATATAGTCAGAAAGCGCCGAATTGCTAAGCTTCCGGAAGTTTCACGTGTTATTGTGAGTCAACTATGAAAGATTTATTTTTATATAATAATTTAAGAACATTTGTGTCGTACATGATTTCTATGTAGCTTTAACCATTAAGGCTGCACACGCGACGGAAGCTTAAAAAATGGAGTAACTTCTCCCGTTTTCCCAATATTTCCCTTCACTGCTCTACTCCTATTGATCGTAGCGTAATGAAAAGTATACTATAACCTGCCCAGGAGTAGGAAGAATAATTGTGCCAAATTTCGTTAAAATCCGTCGAGTAGTTTTTGTTTCTATAACGAATATACAGACAGACAGACAGACAGACAGACAGACAAAAATTTTACTGATTGCATTTTTGGCACCAGTAGCGATCCCTTATCATCCCTTGATAGTTTTTTTTTAAATAAATTTCATGTACAGAAATGGCCTCTCTACAGATTTATTATAAGTATAGATGAAGCATTAAATTAGCTTAACTAACAAGAATCTACTGTAAATCCACCACAAATATCTAGTTAGTTAATAATAGACACGAGGAGAACCAATAGCATTGTCTTTTCAGATTAAATACTAATGAAATTAACATGTTAAATAAAATATTATAATATACCGAATTACACAAAATATTTTAAACACAAAACCTAATAAGTCTAAATTATCGATAAAATAAAAAAATCCAAATTCCAGACTAATTTTTCGACACAAAATACATTTCTATCGGGCCGACCTGGATTTGAACCCAAAACCTCGGAGTTGTGATCTTTTATATGCTCACTAGACCATCGAGCAGTCAATCGACGCAATAGGTGATATTTAAATATTGGTTCTCATCGAAACACAGCTCGGATAGCATCGGTACACTTTGGCAAAGCCTAGTTCAGCGCTGCTGAAATAAAAAGGGATTGACGTTTAACGTACGTGTGCTGTCCCAACACTGAATTGCTCTCGTGACGTCGTAGATGATATATACAGTAATAAAAAATACCACGTTAAACTTTCATACATTTTGAGGCACTAATTAAATTGCAATCAGATTACAATCTGTCTCGTCAGATTGTAATCTATCGAATTTTGTAATCTTACGGTGGTATCTCAATATTAGCAGACGGATTGATTGACAAACGAAATGACATCTTAAACAGCATTTGCTCGTCTCATAAATAAAAAAAAACAGACAACTATGCAAGTAGAGAGTTGAGATGGCCCAGTGGTTAGAACGCGTGCATCTTAACCGATGATTGCGGGTTCAAGCCCAGGCAAGCACCGCTGATTCATGTGCTTAATTTGTCTTTATAATTCATCTCGTGCTCAGCGGTGAAGGAAAACATCGTGAGGAAACCTGCATGTGACAAATTTCATAGAAATTCTGCCACATGTGTGGTTGCCACATGTTGGTGGTGAAATCACCAACCCGCATTGGAACAGCGTGGTGGAATATGTTCCAAACCTTCTCCTCAAAGGGAGAGGAGGTCTTTAGCCCAGCAGTGGGAATTTACAGGCTGTTGCTGTTGTATGCAAGTATGCATGCATTAGTGAATTAGGACCATATTCACTTTTTTATTAAGTTATTTGTTCGAAGGTTCCAAAAATCACTTTTAACCAAGCGAAGCAGAAACGATCGCGACTACGGATTTTATGTTCTGTTAAGCCACACGCTTGCTCGTAAGTTTTGCACAGGTGTGTTTGATCCCTAAAAATGTTTGTATTACGGAAAATAAATTTACCTTCCGTATATAGAGGTTCCGATATTTGCTGTTATTTTCAACTGATTACTAAGTGATAAAGCCGAGATGGCCCAGTGGTCAGAGCACGTATATTTTAACCAATGCAGTTGAGATTTCAAATCCAGGCAAACACAAATTAATTTTCATTATTTTTCAATAAAGTTTTCATTATGTATAAAAAAAAAAATCCTTATACAACGCAATATTGATTTCAATAGATTATTACGTCTTGTATTATTAATAATCTTATAACTTTACGAATAAAGTTACATTCAAGTAAATTGATTACTGCCAAATGCTTATTCTCAGTTCTTTTTACAAAACAAGCTATAACCGCAACTTGGTGCGTGTTTTAATTTAATATTGAAAAAGAGTAATTGTTGTAGCCTAAGTTAGTCCTTATTTATTACATTTTTCTGTCACTAGAATCCGTCCAGTCGTTCCTGGTATTAGCCAGAACAAACTGACAAACAGACAAAAATTAAAAATATTGTTTTATTGGTATATTTATTGTGTAGACATATGTACACATACATTTAGTAAAAAGCGGTTATTTTTATAAATGCAGACATAATTTTGGCCATGACATTTATACTTATCCTTGCATAATACTTACTATTTTCAAAATAATATTATAGTGCATCTGAGTCCGCAAACAAAACCATTGTCACAATCTTCTCGCTGACATACACGATCTCAGTAAGATCAATTTCACGACTAATGGCTACATATCTTCCGCAGCAAATATAACTACCAGCTCTTAAAGCTTAGTCTGACACTAATAATCTGTAAATAATATATTTTATATTTTTAATCTGAGATGTTAATTTAATGTAGAATATCACAATCGTAAAACAGTCTTAATTACCCACTACACCAACGAGGGTTGCTGAGATTGATACCAATAACATATTATACAAAGTGACAAATATTTAATTTACTTCATTCAAATATACTTTATTGTACACCACAAACAATCTCACAGAAATCTTTGGATTAAAGACAAAAAAAAAATTAACCAAAAATGTAAATAATGCTCAAAACAAAAAAAAATGTTAACAATTATTTAATGTATTGTACAGTAGGCCTTTACGCCTTACGGCTAATTAGCCATCTATTCCATATATATGTACACTAAAAGTTTATCAATGATTATACGAGAGTCGATAACTCACTATGTCTTTAAAAAAATTGTAAGGTGAACCTTACGCAATTGTAATTAAAATTTAAAAAATCACATGAACAGTAAGGTCTGTATCGATTTAAACATTTAAATATTCAATATTGAATTCGACACGTGTATCTAAGAGATTTGTCTCTCTGTCAATATTAATTATTTCCTCTGCCCGTCTGCAGGGCCTACACGTGGCGTGTTGACGTAATGATCAAAATGTACAGTAAAGGTGGACACACATTTGACCGGCACTGGCTACACATCCCAGAGCAAACATACTGCATTTAAGCCCGATCGATCGCCTTCTGTGATGCAACGTTAGAGGTTGCTTACATTTGACGGAAATTATATAGAGAATAATGAGTACATACAAATTTGTGTTTTTAATTTAGTTTATGCCTATTTTTTTATATATAAAATGAATTGGCTGAGCGGCATATTAGTCACCTGTTTAAAAATAGCACCAATTCCCGCAGTAAGAAAATAAACTTTCCTTATATTACGCCAATGCTCTATCAACCTTAAGAGCTAAAATGTTATGTGCCTTATTCCTGCAATTACACTGGATCATTCGCCTTTTCAACCTGAACACAACTGAACTAAAGATTTATGTTTGGTGGTGAACTATATGATGGTATATGGAGTGGTATCTATACAAAGTAGTACAAAGCCCTACTACCAAGTAAGTGTTGTAGAAATATTTACTTCGTAATTAATTTTGTGTTTATTTTTAAGTATATATGATGTATATATGATTTTTATGTAATTTGTTAACTTGTTAAAGAGGTCACTACTTCTATGACAGTATCGGTTGATTTTTTTTTTTTAATAATGTTGGTTTTTATTTTTATTTTGACCTTTTTGATGTGTTTACAAATTTCAGAGATATATTACTACGTATAGTTGTTACAATTTATTTAAAATAATTAAAAATTTCATGTAATCTATTTACAAACTGTATTTCATTTTATTTAGCTAAGCTTTTTCATTATTGAGGAGCCTTCAGCGAATTTCAAAATGGACCGAATAGATCATTAATAAACTAAAAGAACTCTCATTCGTTTTCAATCTCTCGTCCATATAAAAGATTCGAAGGCCCATGTAAAAAGTCTTTCAAATTTTTTACGACGTATCATTATCTCGAGTCCCTTTCAACAGACATCTGGCCCTCGCAGATAAACCCTAAAAAACTCGCCATTAAAATCTTTAGTATATTCCGCTAAATCATCCAACGTAAATAAACTTCCCGACTTATTACCGAACACATCAAGGATGTATACCGATAAAATTCCCTTCAAAACCTGTGAATGGAGGTCAGAGTGCCAAGTCGTGAGGGACATCGAAACTTAAGTCACGTCATAATTTAATAAGCCGATGAAATTATACAGCTCATTCAAGAGTTCACTGACAAAGTTGAAACAGTAACTGAGAGGGAATGAAAATTTAATGAATTTCTGATGTCGGATTTAGATAATTAATTTTTAAGATTTCGAGACGATTTAGTGATTTATAATGAAACATTATTCAATGTTATTTAAAACTCATTCTTGTAATTAAATTTTCTTTATCTATTCCAAGGACTTATTAAAATTTACTTTTATTGATCATTCTGTCTTCTACATCTATGTTTATGAAGAAAGGAAATAAAAAAATGGTGGTTGTGCTCTGTGCTAGCCCGTCTGGGTAGGTAACCAAATCATCAAATTTTCTACCACCCAGCAGTATACTTAATACTGCTAATGTTCCAAATCGATGTGAGCCAGTATAACTACAGGCAATAGAGACTTTTCTCCCATTATTGACATTATTTGCGTTGGTGATTTAAGGAATGGTAAAAATTTTTCTTACAGCATCCACACTCATAGGAGAGAGTGGTAACCACCTAACAGCAAGTCGCCTGTTTTCCTGTCCACCTACGTAAATCATTAACACAATATTAGGGCCTACGTACCCTGCACAACTTGCCAAAGTTTCGTAACAATCAAATAAATATTTAAAAAACAAAACAAGTTGTGAAGAATATTAAATAAGAGATATATGTCATGTAACAAATGATGAAAGCTGAGAATATAATAAAACCTCAGGCGTTGTCTTGGGTGTGAATACGAGTATATCTACTGTCAATGTGATCGATTGTACGGTATAGAAGTTGATATGCCGTAGCGCTTACTAGTTAGTTATAACATATTTGAATTACTATAAAAAAATCGTGACAAAAAAATATAGTGTTAAAAAAATCTCTTATTTTTCAAAATGCATTCGTATTTTCTATTTATGTATAAACACAAATTTTCTTTAAGTTAAATTTTAATAAGGACTTTTAAAATATATCATATGTTATAAAGATATATATCGCAGGAGATAAACGTATTACTCGCTCGTATAAGATATTCTAATCAAAACTAAATAACAAGGAGGTCCGTCATATAAGCAGCAGTATAAATGTGGGTCTTAGCTCGCATAAGTGGCAGTATAGGTGTGGGTCTTGAACCGAGCTGTAAGTACCAACCGCCTTGATATGCAAATTAAATTTAGAGCTTGCGGCGGACGACGTCATTAATCCGAATCTGCTTCTAATCTCGGCTACTAGATGACGTGTTAAAGGGAAGACTATTTTGCCTCGTTTTAATTTAAAAAGAGGTTTAATAATAAATTTATATTAGGATAAATTATTAAAAAAAAATATGAACGTTTTATAATCTTTAATTGGCAAAATATTTTGAATATAGAATTGCTGCTTCGATTGAATCATTACTTTTGTAAATAAAAACTGTATGATTATTTATTCATGTTTGTCTTATTAGGCATGTGGTCTGCGACAAATAAATATGCGTACTTTATATTTAATGGTTTTAAAGTAAACTGAAAAATGATGATTACAAATACATATATATTACTATTTCGAGACTGACAGAATAACTACTTACTAATTTGATGATTTTTTTTTGAAACAAACTTAGTTCAAGTTTGCTTTATAAAAATATCAAGAAAGGGCATTTTTCCCTAACACATAATAACCAACACTCTATACGAACGAACGAAAACCGTAAATAATTTCGAATGGAAAGCACTGTGCCTTAACTTATTATAACACGGGGTCGCGATGACCATTACCACTCAACTCCAGTTAGTGCTACTTAGTGTAATTCTACACTAACAACATTTCTATGCGCATATTTAGTTTTCATATCACGAAGTTATATTGGCTGTCGACCTTTATTAGCATCTTTGCATTAACTAGTGAGAGATGATCACATAACTAAGCGTGGATGGAGTTTCAGATATGGCGACTTAGATATAAAAATCGATCGACGAGTCTCGTGAGCGACGTTCAATCGTAATTGGTTTATGTTGTTACGAAAATTGTATACGGTATTCTTAATGTGCGATGAGAGTGAAATTGAGATCGTGATAACATTACGTTTATAATTTTATTATACCCTCGAGAGGTTATTGAACCCGTAAGCCCGGGTTAAGACAACAATAAAAAATCGTATTACAAAAATAATTCAATATAAGGTTCTGAGGCTAAGATTATATTGTGTAATAATAAAAATGTTGAATTGTTAAAACTTTTGGGACATCTGGAAGAATTTATTCAACGTGATTCAATCGAACGCAGTCAACTGCTGCACGATTATGACCACTATTCGCGTAGGCTTTTTTTGTACGAAATGGTAACATACTTTAAATCTGGATAATGCATAGTAGCTCTCTCCATCGAACATACCGTTGTTCTATTCTGGGTAGAATTTCAACAAATATATAATTTCTATAGAGGTAAGCGATTTCATAGAAAAGTGCTTGTATGAGCCTACTAGAATTAAGAATATTCTGATTTTGAATGGTCCTTCTATGCCATTTTCAACCTGAAGCCATTTGAGTATGCTAATTTTTCAAGATATTTCGGAAAGTGGAAACTATAGTTTTCCTTTATCTCTTCAAATCTCATTTTGCGAATTCCATTCAACGGGGCGGGGTCAAAATGATTATATAGAACTTTAAAACAACCAATTAATTAAATTTAATGGGACTTAATGTGTTCATAAAACTCAATTTATTATTTCAACTCAGATATCACATTCAAGTTTCACATTCACGGTAAGAATTTGGCCCAATATTACCTTAAGTCACTAATTTTGTCATAGTCTCGAAATTTTATGTAATACGAAAATTACAACATCGTTGAAATATTTGACAGTGTTTCATAACAGAATAATCAAGATGTTATTCATTTAATATTAAAACTCAGTCGATGTATGATATAACAAAAAAAACATAAATTCAGGTGAAAATGACGTGAACTTAATTAGTAATAGTAGCAGCCTGTAAATTTCCCACTGCTGGAATAGGCCTCCTCTCATTCATTCCTCCTTCCATTAAAGAGAGGTTTTGGAACATATTCGAATTTCGATAAAATTAGACACATGCAGGTTCCTCACGATGTTTTCCTTCACCGCCGAGCACAAGATGAATTATAAACACAAATTAAGCACATATATATATATATATATATATATATATATATATAGTGGTGCTTGTCTAGGTTTGAACCCGCCATCATCGGTTAACATGCACGCGTTCTGACCACTGGGCAATCTCAGCTCTAACTTAAATTGTAACTAAATTTTCAGTTGCACCTACAAATGTTCAACTCAACGTATAATTTGCATACCTTAAACAGAAAATTTACTTATGTATAACCATAGGTTTTGTATAATTCCAGTTGTATTATTTTGTATAATACCGAATGTAAGGTTATAAAGGAAACTCACCATAATTACAAGACAGCGGTAAATTTCGAAACAATTTCACCTTAAAAACTTCCATGACAAAATTTCGTTTAATCTTAATTGAACAGTAATTAAAAGTTTTGCAAGAATGTTTTTTTTATTTATTTTTATGCAGTTGTTTTTATTACAATGACTAAATACGACTTTCTCTTTCTTTTATCTATAATTTAATATTTGAAAGAAGGTGACAAAGTACTATGTGACTACTACGCAGCGTTTGGACTGCTGGTCAATCTTTCGTCTTGTATTAACCTGTCTTAATAGCCAATACAATATTTAAACAATAAGAGGGAATATGTTCTACGAAGGAGAGGGAAATAGTTATGAAACAATATATCATTCTTTTCTTACCAAGTCCTTTAGTATGTAGGTAATTTTTATTTACAAAATATTCTTTTTTTTTCTAAGAAAAATAAATACTTTTTAGCCTACCTGTTACCTTTGCCTCAAAGGAAGAGGAGACCCTAGCCCAGCAGGGAAATTGACAGTCTGTTAATGTAATGTAATGTAAATATTTTCTAATATTAGCTAATGTATTTGAAAAAAGACTTGACTGTTATCACATCGGACGGGATACAGACTGATCAAGTGCTCGCTTGTCTAGATAAGACCTATTCACTCTAGACTTTAAGGTACCATTGTCAAAAATAGTACATAGCCTTGTAAAAAATGTTTAAAAAGAAATAACTTCAGAAAAATACCTTAAAAGTATTGGTTTTCATGCTGTTTACTTTTGGTGAGTAATTTATGTTATTTATTTACTTCAAATAAAGTTTCGGTATTGGGTTTATCTTTTATCGACTGTAATTATTAAACTTCTACCCAGTTTATGGATGGTTGAAGGCATTATTTGAATAATATTTCGCTCATTTAACGTAATTGAAGAGGAATTTGATTGATGTTTTGTTAAGTGATTTATATATACATGTATTGGTAATAGCGTGGTTGTTGTAGTTACGCAATTAGTCTATTCTTGTAAAGTTAGCATGGCGGTAGGGCTTTGTGAAGGCCGTTTGCGTTTATAAGGTGGAATAATTGATGAGTAGAAACTGAGATATCAAATATTCTACCTTACCTTAAGAACATTCTCTATTGTTGTGAGAAAGCTACATAAATATAAATAACCTTTTATGGCAACATATAATTTTCGGCATTTTTAAATTTTAAACTTAGAACCGCAAATGTAATTTGACAATAACAACATCATACCGAACACCGAGCGTGGCGGCCATCTTGTAAAACTGACAGTTACGATTGAATTATCCTGGGGCACACATGCAACCATGTTTTCAGAGAACGTTGCTTTTTAAGCCAACTTAATCGAAGTGATCCTTGATTATTTAGTGAAATTGTTAATTAAGTTGCATAAAACTATAATTATAATAACTAACAAAAGTATTATTTCATTGAAATACATCCACCAAATTACCCAAGCCTCACGATTCAGATTAAAGTTGGAATACACAAAATATGTCTCTATTGACAGTTAATTGGTTGCTCATTGTCGAATTTTCCTGCACATATATTCATTTCGGAAAATTATTCGTTGTTTTACCTTCAAGCATATCAGGCCTCTAATGACGTCATGACCATATGACACTTGAGACAGCTCTACGTATCCAACCACAAATCACATGTCAAAATCTGTTTAAGCGCTTAGATACAATGTGGTGTATTGTACAAACATATTATATACAACAGAGTATAATACAATGCTATAAAAATAAACCACACAGTAACAGGCAACATTGACTGGATATGTGGGTACGAATTGGTACGATAAATAGGCTTACGTTTTCGGTAACGACATAAAATTTATTAAAGTAAATTAAATATAACATAATCCCTACCGTAAATCTTTCCTTTGCGTATATCGTCTGATCTCAATAAATTCGACAAATCTTTCACAAACGACTCAATGAAATGCGATAACCATAAATAACGCAAAAGTCCTTACCAAATTCACTCCTTATTGGAAGACATTATTACGAGGAATATCAATATTTTTTTTTCATTTCTATATTTCGCTTTTAAAAAGTAAACTATACGTTTATCTCATTAGAGTTTAAATTGCTAAAGCAAAATTAAGTGGCAGAGTGACGGCGGTGAAAATTGGAAAATTGAAGGCAATCTTCCTGCCGATGAAAATGTAAATTTAATCTATTACGTTTGTATGTAGCTCTCAGTACATTACTTTCGCGTAATTAATTTTCAATTTAGTCGTTGTAAAACAAAATCTGTCCATCAAATTTTCAGGTTAAATTTAAAATTATGAAATACTAGGAATCATTTATTTTGTCAACCGTACTGATAGCGGCAACACAAGCATTAAATTCGTTACTAAAGTTCAGAAACTATCAGAATTTTGGTATCCAAAAACGATATGATATTAATGGAAGAGGCATTTTGTGTTATTTGCCTTAAATGATTTATATATATTCTTAATATCATAATTTCTTGTGTGCATAGATTGTTAATCGGTTTTTAACCGACTGCAATAAAAAAATCGTTGGCAGAAAAAGTTCCATGCATATGTGGATTAATAAGCGTTCTCTGAATTATTTTTCAATACTAAAAATTAATATTCATATACTTTGGTGCGTGTATCTGATCTGCGTCTCAGCTAGGATCCAAGTGCTATTTATCTTAACACGTGTACAACAATTTTTACGGTAATTGCTAAATATGTGTTATTTATGACAATCACATATATTTTGGTTCACACCCAAAAAAACAGCACTAAATCTAAACTGCACCAGTGCACGGTTGCGCGGTCGAGTTATTAATACGTTAATTAATTAAAGTTGTATCGCAGCTGCTGAAATATATTCGAAACGACGTAATCTTTTAATTTGCACACCACAATCAAATCTATTAACGTATTTTATTTTAATTAGACAAAGTTCCAGTTAGGCGAGAAGGCGCAATTGTTAGAACGTATGCATCTTAGCCAATGATTGATGGTACAAACCAAGGCAAAGAGAAATTTATATCTCGTTCTCGATGATAGTGCAACACATCGTGAAGAAAACAATATGTGTCTTCTTTCAATGAAATTCTCCCACAAGAGTGAACCCACCAATGAACTTGCAGTAGCAAAATGATACATTTGACTTAATAGTTTTATTAAAGGTGTGCCATATGTATATATAACCCTTACTAGCGCAGTAAATGGAATAAGGTTGGAGCTTTTACCGTAACAGCAGATATATTATTCCGCTTTCTAATATGATAACAAAATATAATTATTTTTATCTATAATGATATACACATACATTTGACTTGTTATATGTTGCTCCTAATTATTATGTTAATTTTAAATCTGCAATTACTATAGCTTAAATTTTTTGATGTTTTATTCACTGTGTTAATAAAGTTAATTTCTATACTAAATAACATTACTATATATTCATAAATAGAACAAACTGAAATATCACATACATACTCATAATTTGAGCTAGCAACTTCCAGTGTAACATAGCCTAAGGGCAGGTCAGATGGCAATCTTTATGCGTGAAAGGGAACTGCCAATTTGGTAACCAAAACTTTTGGGGTTAGTTAAGATGAAGAGAACCTCCTATGTTACTTAAGCTTTAATGAAGTCAAGTTTGTATAAGTAATGAACTATGTGATTATGTAATATATAACTCGAGTATACGACCTCCGTGGTCGAGTGGTGTGTACACCGGTTTTCATGGGTACGCCACTCTGAGGTCTCGGATTCGATTCCCAGTCGAGTCCATGTGGACAAAGTTCGTAAGTTTTCTATATGGTCCGGGTGTTTGTGGTACCGTCGTTACTTCTGATTTTTCAAGTGCTTTAGTTGATTACATTGGGATCCGACTAATGTACATATGTGATGTTGTCCAATATTTATTATTTATCTCGAGTAAGTTTACTATAATTGTATCATATAAGCTATCATGGAAGTACACTGACACACAAAGTCTGTATTCGAAATAGAAATAATCAATTGTTTTTCGATTTTCAAAACAGCCATTTTAGGATGACAAGTTATAAAAGTTTGAAAAAAAGAAATAGAAAAAAATCTATTCGAATATAAAAATGAAGTAAAAAATATAAAGAATCATAACAGACATACGATTAAAGGCTATTTTCCCGGGAAGTAATTTAATGCGATGGATAAAATCAAAGGGGTCAGGTAAGGGTTCGGTTCGAGTAAAGGTAATGTTTTAGATATGACCGACAGCCATTATTTCCCGCAATGCAGACAACACTGCAACGATATGACGCGTGGTATAAGTTATAATATAAAAAAACTAAAAATGATAATTATTAAATATTTATTTTAAACACTCATAGACTCGAAAAAGACAAATGTTAATTATACAACCTAAAAAAACAAAATATTTTTAAAACAATTATTCCCGGGTTGCTAGTTAAATTTTAATTAATGAGTGCCTTAACGGGATCAGCGATGTCGTATGCGAAAATAAGAAAAAAAATAGTCTCGTCCACTAAACCCGAATGCCTCTTGATATGCAGACATACTTTACTAAACTGAGTGACTATTGACTAACAAGACAAATGTTTTGATATACGACTTTGATAACGAAGTTGCTCTTAAATACGAATATGGGTATATATATTCATAACTAATAAATTTAAAATAAAAAAGACAATAACAATTCGCATAACAATTTGTCTTTAATTCTATATTTAAATTTAATAAATACTCTTTAGTATACATCTAGTACATTGGAGGTTATCTTTAAATACATGCTTACAACTTGCACCATACTCCGATCGAACAGCCATGCTTTGATTACAGTTTTCCGTGTACGGACATCAACTAGTATAATTTACTTGCTATCATAAAACCGAACGCCCATATTTGCTTCACCGAAGCGTTGTTAATGTGCTTCGTACGTCGTAAAATTGTTTGATTCAAAATAACATACGAATTGTGAATAACCGAACGTGATTATGGTACATTATTAATTATAATGGTTTTGGTTTAACGTATGATATTTGTTTCAAAGGTTTTGAGGCGAATAGAATATAATTATGATGAATATCACTGTGAACGATTTCGGTTATAGTAAATCTCGTGACCAAACGCAAAATCAGCAGGTGTTCGATGACCAACGGTATCTTGTAATACTTTTATTAAAAGTATATATTTATTGTATGTATTTTTTTCATATGATAGGAATTAGGAAAGATGGAACAAATATGGCTAGTATTCTTGCCGTATATAAACATTTTTTATTAGTTGACATAGTTAAATCCTTTATATAAATAGCTAGCGACCCACACCCAGCCCGGCTTCGCACGTGTGCAATACTAATACTAAATATACTACAGAATGTCATTATATACAAGGTTCAATATATTTGTCATAAGACAATAGAACACCCCTATGTCCCTGCGTGTTAAATTGGGCGGGGGGGGTCTACATAGTGTAATACCTTCGAAAATATATATTTAAATTGCATGCTGTGAAGGGTCATATTGATCTATATTAAATGTACATTGTATTTAAGGTACTTAAATTGGGTCGCAAAATAAGCCATTATTTCTCATAAAATATAAAGGATAAAGAATTGTTATTTTGGGTTATCTTTTAGAGATAGACATACACCATCGGGGACTTTTTTGTAGACCTTTTTAAGGTGTACAATACTTTGTTATTATTTTGATCTATCTTATAGATTTCAGCTAGTATTTACAATGTAAGAGCAAACAAATGTGTCCATTTACGACATCACATTTGAAACCTCTAAAATTGTTCATGTATTATACAAATAAACCTTCCTCTTGAATCACTCTATCTATTAAAAACGCATCCGTTGTGTAATTTTGAAGATCTAAGCATACACAGGGATAGACCGAAAGCGGTAAGCGACTTTGTCTTATTCTATGTAATGATACTTTGTAATGTTGATAAGTAAATTTATACGTATGTAAGTAAGCAGTTCTACGCCATATTTTTACAATTTTGGTTAACTTCCCCGTGCCTTACAAGATCATCAGAACAATCCTTCCTGTTATGGTAAACTTTATTTTAAATATACCTCCAATTGACAACTTCTAATGGGAGGGTAAACAGCTTCGTTACGTAACTCGTTACGGCGCCATTTTGTCTGCCTTCCCTTTCTCTTATGGATACGGCAGCGGTAGACAAGCTCTCTCTGTCTCACTTTCAAACTCACAGCGCTCTAGAAGAATTATAGTTTATTCCACGCTGTTGTAGAATATGATGAATTATATACAAGAATCATAATTTAATCCGAGATATTCAACTGATTTTTTATTAAATTTGATTGAACGAGAAACGTTACAAAGAGAATTGCACTCTACCAAAATAAGCTCACCGCAGCACTGCGCTTAAAATCTTGATTGATCTGAAAGCCGGCTTTTCAGTAAATTTCAGCCACGTGTATTGATGGATGACATCCATATAGTGAGCTTGCATTATACCAAATAAAAAATCAACCCTTCGTGAGATGCCGGGCAAATGTAAAATACAAAAACCGGTTACTGAAAGAATTTGAAATTGATGAACTCTTAACTGATTTTGACCACAGCATTCATCCTCTCAAAAATACTTAGCAGGACATATTCTACAACAATGAATCCCTAACTCTCACAATCTCGTAAAACCACAAAATCGACACGAGGCAGAGTTCATGCATAGGACAAAAGGCGTCACACTTTCCGAGGCATGGGAATGTAAACACAGAGAATCTCCAGACTCCGATTCCAGACTGCTGTTGAGACTTGTTAACAGAAAACCCCATAAACTTTTTATTGATCCGACCCAGGATTTGAACCCTCGGAATCTGCGGTCTCATAAGCTAGCCACTACAACGAAACAGTCAAAGGCTTTGTTTACACGTATGTATATATGTATTTTTGTATATATGTTGTATTTTTGTATGTATCTTCAAATTTGGATCTATTAAATACAAGAAAGCAATCTTGGCTGGGTATTTTTAACTTAAGAAAAAAAAATAAATAAATAAACGTAGAGTAAAATATAAAAAAAAAAAACAATTTCATTTTACAAAATTATTTTATTTTGTTACAAAAAAGAATAAGATAAGGTGATGTGAGGTATAAGTGCCACGCAGAGGGAGCAAATTGGCATAGAAAAGCATCATGGCGTTTGACGACACCATCTACGCTGCCTTACCCTTAAGGTGTGGCAACACATGTTTCACATCAATAAACACAAGTAAGTATACAATACAAGCATATAAATGAATAAAAAATACAAGATAATTGACATTTTGAATTTAATTAAGTAAATTTACATTTCCATAAAAATGTTACCTTTATAATTACTCGTATATGTCCCTGATGAATATACAAGGATCAACCCAAACATTCATGAATAGGAGATAATGACGTACAAAGGTGTACAACAAAAGGTTTCGCGGTTGGTTTGGATAATGGAGTGTATATATACACACTCCATTAATAATATTATGCATATAATTATCTTCTATAGAGCCCTTAGCTGAATGACACTTATCACAAGCCTATCAGGTCGCCTACTTATTATAATTCATTTAAGAACAGCTGTGACATTATCGGGCAGACTGAATCGCGAAAGATTAACCTGAATAGGTCCTTAATCCAAGTTTACGTCATTTGCGGTCGTGATTAGGCGGAGGAATAAAAAATGGTGAAATAATTGTGCAAAAAAGCGATTATACGGTCAAAGAATAGATGATAAAAATATTCTATGGAACCACAAAACCAATCATCATGGGGAATACTCCTGGGTTTCCTTCAGCGTGTAGTCTTTTTTATGTTCACGTTTATCAAAAAAGTAATGATTTAATTCAACATTAAATAACGGAATGTAAACATCAAAGGGAAAAATTATTGTGAGATTTTTAATGTATACCTGAGGTAATTGATTAATTATTATTTTTCATTATACCAAATGGTATTGGAGCAGCGTGGTGGAATGTGCTCCAATCCTTCTCCTCAAAGGGTGAGGAGGCCTTAGCCCAGTAGTGGTAAATTTACAGCTAAATTACCTAATGATATGTCATATGCGTTACGCTACAAAATCACGTAAAAAGTATTAAAATGAAACCAACTTCTTTGTGTGTAAAATTTAATGACGTAAAAATCAGGTACATCATTATGTACGGTCGACTATTTTATTATGTTTTACGGGTAATATTTTGCAGAGTAAATCGTGGAATGATATTTCCTTCTCTATAAACTAAATGACATTCAGAGCAGTGTATTACGGAAGATTTCATAAAAATGAAATTGTACCGAATCTCGATTTAAAACAGACTTAAATTTGAACTTTTATTGGATTTTTCATAGTGACTCCTTTTTCACTTTTAACGAATACTTTGCAAACAGCTATTTCTATTATGTTACTATAATGTTTCGAACGGTAAGTTTTAAGAAAAACATGTTGTATTTCATGAATTAGTAAATACTCTAGAACCATTGTTTTTATGACGTAAAATTATATTTACTGCGCCTAGGTTGTGGTTTGCAGTAATAAATATTTATTTTTATTTTAATCTATTTTGTTCTTAAATTCAATTTTTGATTTCTAATTAAAATTACTTTTGTGAGAAGTTCTACAACAAGTCTATACAACAATAACCAGCGCTGATGTTTTTGCAATCTCAGAAAGATAAAATTTTAATCCCTTGGGGATGCCATTAAATAAAAGAAAACGTTGCCCAGTTGCGCAAAAGACTATAAATCATTTAATTGGATTAAACCATTTTTAATCATAAAATGAGTTTAACAATGACGTAAGAAAAAAAATTGTATTACAAGCTTTCTGAACGTAGCTTTGAATATATGTAAATATTTTATATGGAAAGGTAAAATTTAAGGTAGTGTGTTCACTTCTAACGCAACTATGAAGCAACTAATAAACGTGATTTGTCTATATACAGTCTATGAGCCGAAGAATGATAATGGTACTTTTTATACCGGAAAAATATACGATCGAGATGATGTTGAGATAGCCAAATAATACAATACAATACTATATTGCCTTTATGCACATTACGTAGTCTATTTCGTTTCCTATTTTATATGGAGCGGAAAATTTACGTCATCTTTTTTTTATTTCGAAGTGAGAAAAGTATTTAATTAACGTCATAACACAATGTCCTTAGAAAGTTATCAATAATATGCTAGACGAATACTACTATTTTAACAATTTCGTTTAATATATGTCATTTAATCCTTTATAATTTAGGTTCATTTTAAAGTTATTATCGTATTTTTTATAGTCTTATAGATATACAGACCAAACAGTCGTTCTATGTTGTTTATTTTATATTTCTTTTAGTTCAAATTAACCGTACTTTACCTTATTTTTTTACTATTATTATTTTGTAATAAAAGTGCCAGTAAGAGATCGTGATACGATAACTCATTGTATATCCTGTGCTATGATGTGGTTTTGCGTAAAAGTTAAATATGGTTTACGAAAAAATAAAAATGAAAGTACATTGTTTACATAAAAAAGATGGCTAATATTTATTTTAAATATACCAAGTAAATTAGGTTAATTTGAATTAAGTAAGAGCATTCCAAAACTTATCTTTTAAGTAGTGATCGAACTTTGTCTTCTCTTATAGAGATAATATTTGTTGCCACTTTAGTTACGTCAATTAACATTTAGTGTAAATTAGATCTTAAGTCAAAAACAATAGATATCACGATACCATGACAAAAATAAATAGTTTCCACTTTTCTTGTAAATTAATATTACTTAATATGGGTCTTTGTTGAAATTTTTTTTATTATTATTACTTATCTATACACAATAGAAGTTGTATAAGTTCTTATGGGAGGGAGAAATCGCTTTGTTACTTAACGCGTTACGGCGCCAATCCGACCGGATTTTTTTTCAACTCTAATAAATTAGGAACAGCAGGATTATTGTCAGGGAACACTTGGTTTAAATCATCAATTGTTCTATACAAAGTAATAATTTCTTTTGACGTCTTCACAAAAAATCATCTAAAATTTTAATTCACTTGGAGTCCCCCTTATGAAAACCTGCATGTATCTGATAAATTATAAGAATTACATTAAATACGCCAGCTCTGATTAGTGCAATAGTAACGCTCTGACCAGATGGGAAACCAGGTAAGTTAGGTGCCAAATTAAAACTATATTAATCTGTACATTCATTTTTTTTTATAATAAAGACATAATTGGAAATAGGCCTTTCATACAACGTATGTATAGTATTTAAAGAATCAAATTTCGAACATATTTATGAGGACTTTAGTAGGGGCAGGTTTAAATTAATTTAGAGTCTCATTACGTTTCCAATTTAATGAAAAAAACGAGAAAGCGATACAACATTCTATATTTTCCGTGAGAGATAAAGAGTTTCAGAGCAACTCATTAAAAGTTTTTAATGATTTTTTCATTGTTTTGAGCCAAACGAGCTCTTAACGAGTAAATTAAATTTGCGAGAATCACTTATGATGGAAGTTTAAATATGAAGTTATATCTTTTTTGTGGTCAATGTTTTTTTATAGTTACCTCCTGTATATCAGTGGTGAATATTGTTTTATATGTGTAGAACTAACTAGCTATGTTGAGAAGAAAAAAAATCAGTTTTTTATCTGGTTAAGTCTGAGAAGATGATGATAATATTACTGGGTTTAATCAAAAAGCAAAAAAAAACAAATGGCCCGGCTTTGTTGTTTGTATTCATTCCAAAACCGAAATTTAGACAGTGGCTAAAACACATAACTATTTACCAAATATTGAGTCATTACTGTTCATTATTTATCTTGTGTATAGTGTAAAGTGATATTGAATATTGTGAGGAAACCTGCTTGTGTTAGATAAGACTATACTATACTATATTTATATATATGTGTGTGTGGAATAAGGTTCATGCCACACCTCAAAAGGAATATCAGTAGTGGCCTATATACTTTTGTGCCTTAATATATTATACAAATTATCATACACAATTCCGACCTTTGGTAAAAAAAAAGAAGTAAAAAGCGCTGTATCTTGTTTTTTCCTTTACAAACACTAACTGCAACTCTGCATTATACTCATGAGTAGAAACCCAAACATCGCTCTTGCTATTTCTGACATGAAAAACTTTTTAAAAAAATCTTCTTGACTTATGTTTTTTTTGTTTTAAGGAAAATCATATCCTGATACAAAGAAACCGATATTTGTAATTCCAAATAATACGAGGTTTCATCTCCTATTTAAATACCTTATGGGATGAATTAAAGAAAACGAAGTACTCTGTCTTTCAATCATAAACATATGCCTGAATACCAAATTATTTTTCAATAATAAGAAATTTAGGTAACAATATTAGGTAATTAATAAAATTTTCATCTCTCTGACCGAACGATATAGGCTGTAAGTCAGGTACTTTTAATTTTTTTGAGTAGTATAATTTAAAAAGGACAGAAATCATAACCTGCCAATGAGCAATAAAAAAATACAACAATAAATATTATTTAGCCTATTTTGACGTTCTCCGAAAATATTCTAAGTATTTAGTTTGAACAGATCGTGCCATTGCTGATCCATTTTGTTTGAGTCGAGATGGCCCAGTGGTTAGAACGCGTGCATCTTAACCGATAATTAGGGGTTCAAACCCAGGCAAGCACCGCTAATTGATGTGCTTAATTTGTCTTTATAATTCATCTCGTGCTCAGCGGTGAAGGAAAACATCATGAGGAAACGTGCATGTTACAAATTGCATAGAAATTCTGCCACATGTGCATTCCACCAACCCGCATTGGAACGGCGTGGTGGAATATGTTCCAAACCTTCTCCTCAAAGGGAGATGAGGCCTTTAGCCCAGCAGTAGGAATTTACAGGCTGTTATTGTTTGTTTGTACATACAAATATTAATATTAAAATGTACAAAAGTGAATTTAATAAAAAACTCATTTTACGAGAGATAAACCGAAAATTCATAAATAACTCCAAGAAACCTTAATGAAATTTGATAGCTTACTAAAAATAAGATATAAAAGATTTTATTATCTTTCGCTAAGTTTTGAGCACGGCGAAATAAATAAAACAATGTTCATTATTTTATACAAAGACATTTACCCGTCGGGAAAGATATTGCGCTTTTGCAGGCGTGATTTTGCATAATATTGAATACATATTGATAATTAGCGACGAGCCTGCACTTCGTTTACTTAAATGCGATAAGTAATATTGAGCTCATGAATAACTATGCAGTTTTCAAAAAGTTTTATTGAAATATTTTCTTAGCGTAATTCTATTTTATATTCATATTCATTTGTTGAATTATATTGACGACCTCCATGGTCGAGTGTTGTGTTTTCGGTTTTCATGGGTACGCCACTCTGACATTTACCGTAACGGTAACGGGTTCGATTCCTGGCCGAGTTTGTGGTACCGTCGTTACTTCTGATTTCCATAACACAAGTGCTTCAGCTACTTACATTGGGATCAGAGTAATGTATGTGATGTTGTCTCGTATTTATATTTATTTATTTATTTATCTATTTATTTATTTATATGTAGATCATCATGGGAACTCCACGTGTAGGAGAAATATGTATATTAGGCAGACTAATTATAATTATTTGATGTCCTAATTTTGCAAACAATCCTATGGTTTGGAACGGCTGAACCGATTTTGATGGGACTTTCACTGGCAGAAATCTGATGTAATAAGGAGTCACATGGACAAATTTTATTTTACAATCATATAATAAAATAATGATGTCACGCTGTATGTCCAAGTACTGAAGAGTACCGAACGCAGCACCACTTCACACCGGATACCTCCAACCGACTTAATATCACAAGTTATTTAAGACAAAATTAGTAAGTTAAAGTAAGAACGACCTGAACAATCACTTTTTTGTTAAATCCAAATGTAAACGAATATAAAATTGATGCTACTGACTCAGCTGTTCCACTACCAAACGTCAAAATATAATATACATCTGCATATATCTGTTTCACTTTGAATATTCAATGCGTCAGTGTAATTAATAAAATAAATTATAAATATCATTAATGTACAGTCAAGGTAAGAAAAGGTTCGTTACCTTAAGAACTATTTTCGTGTACTCAATATGAGCCATAATCTGCATTACCGATTAAGAATGATATTTTGCGTCGCAATTATTATATGTTTAGATTAAAAAGATATTGAGAGATAAATATTTGATAAAGGAATGAAGTTGAAAACTGACTAAGGTTATCTTACTCTGACTGTACAAACTATACTGACATTACATATTTTTAGCGTAAATGATGACGAAATAAATCTGAAAAATTTTGATTTAAAGAAAAATATTGGTATAACAAAAAGCAATATAAGACAAACTCGTCACTAAGATCAGATCACGTTCGTAGATTATGAACGCTACTGAGTGAACACATTGAATATTTTAATTACAACATTTAGAGTGCAGCCACGTCAACGCGTTGATTAAATGTTTTCAAAATAAGTCAGCTATTAACGAGTTATTATTTCACGAGTGAAATATAGAGAGGGTTCTTAGCAAACTGTACAATTCTTCCTAATTAAAGCATCGCAATGATGCCGTATAATAATTGTTATTTTATTTTATTAACACGTTCAATAAGGAGCGAGGTATAATATGCCTCGTATGCGTCTCCCTTGCGGTGCGGCTGCGAAAAACATAGACGTTTCTGTCGTGCGAAGGCGATAACTACTATTTTACATATTGTAGGAAAGTGATAAATATATTTTCATGATGCCTATTGAAAACAGAATGCAATGGTGTAACTACTTAATACTGGGACCTCTTCTTGACAATGTACCGATCTGAAGAAATAAAATTAGATAACATCACAACTGTAATAAAACTACTAACACAACATTAATTTGTGTCACTATATTAATTTACCAATCGATTTAGATACATATATTATTTATCCGCTTATGGTATATAATTATATCCTTTGACCGCCCATACACGAATCTAGCTTTCTTCTGCTCTGCCCGTTTAAAAATCCACCGCCTTTTGTTTTTCTCGTACCAGGCAGTACCAGCTCGCCGCATCACACCACGAGAGAATTGACGGGAGTTCCCACAATACGGTGTCGATAACCGAATCAATAATTATACTAATAAATGTTATTTCAAATAAAAACGTATTTACAAATTGAAGCCGTACTAAATATTATTATTTCAATTCAAATTATATTTTGTTTTTTTTTTTTATGGAATAGCTTGTCGGACGACCATATGGGCCACCTGATGGTAAATGGTCACCATCACCAATAGACAATGACGCTGTAAGAAATATTAACTATTCCTTACATCGTCAATGTGCTACCAACCTTGGGAACTAAGATGTTATGTCCCTTGTGCCTGTAGTTACACTGGCTCACTCACCCTTAAAACCGGAACACAACAATACTGAGTACTGTTATTTGGCGGTAGAATAACTGGTGAGTGGGTGGTACCTACCCAGACGGGATTGCACAAAGCCCTACCACCAAGTAAAAAATCATGACACAACAAGTTTTAGTTTAAGCCCTGTACGGGTATTATAATAGTTTTCATACGAAATCCTAAACGCCCCGTACCGCAGGAAGGGAAAAAAATTAAAATTAATGCCTGAAATTAAATTTAAAATGCTTGAAAAATGATTGATGATTGTTCTTTCATTTTCCATATTTTATGATTGTATGTGAATCGAATGATCAGCTAAAACTTAAGTCGCTGCAGCGATAGCGGCCATAAATCATACCATTCGCTAGTTTTTCAACACAACGGTCTTGTATTTTCTAAAGTAAGATAAATGGAGTAGTTTTTGATAATGCTGACTTTGACTGTGATTCACAATTGTTTTGTATCTCAGTTATTACTCATTGCTTTTTTTAAATCAATATCAACTTCGTTTAAAATTAAACTTTGTTATGGGAATAACAGATAATACAATGCGTTCAAAAATACGCTTTCGATATGTCAAGTCATATTTTTTAATAAAATGTAGTACTTCGAAATGAATATATTATTAGAAGAAGAATTACGCAATGATAATTTTTAAATATTTCAATGGCGGTCAACAGACATTTTCATTCTATGACAGGCAAAATCGCTAAATATTCTGACAGCTAAGCGGATGGACGACTATCGCCACCCGTCGTCCTGATATATCCGGTCACAGTGTTGCTATTTGTGATTTTAATTTTCTTCTAATAATATTTTTAGAACCAGAAGTAGGAAATAGGTTAACCTCTAAAACAATTATCTTTAATTTAAAATAACAATCAATCTACCACAATAGAAAAACAAACCCTCTCAATAATGGGAAAGGAGGCCTTAGCCCACCCGTGGGAAATTTACTGGCTGTTTCTTTACTTTACTTTACAATACAGTATGTCAATTATTTTATCAACCGACTTCCAAAAGGAGGAGGTTATCAATTCGTCTGTATTTTTTTTTTTTATGTTTGTTACCTCATAACTTTTCACTGGGTGGACCGATTTTGATAATTTTTTTTTTGTTTAAAAGGTAGTGCTTCCCGTGGGGTCCCATTTTTTTTTATTTTTTTCCGATGATGGTATCTATATGAAAACGACATAAGTCTTAAATTTGCATTATGTATATGCGCGACAAATAGGTGAATAACTGAAAATCACGTTAACCAATTTTGATAATTCTTTTTTTATTATAAAATATATACTTCAAGGGTAATTTGGTGAAAGTTTGGTAAGGTTCTGAGTACAGGATCCATGACAAAGTAACGGAACGGAAGGAAACGGAACAATTCTGAGGAGCACGTTAGCGATACTCGGTCGAATCTTTTATTTATAGGTTATTTGGATATTTGAGTCACCTTCCGTAATGTGGTTATGTTTATTTAATTATGATAGTTGAATATTATAATCAACTAGCTACCCACCCCGGCTTCGCACGGGTGCAATACTGATACTAAATATACTACAGAATTTGTTTATTTACGACATCACATCGCTAACTTCTAAAATTATCAGTGTTTCTTTGCTATATTGTTCATGTATTATATACACAAACCTTCCCCTTGAATCACACTATCTTTTAAAAAAAACTGCATCAAAATCCGTTGGGTAGATTTAAAGATATAGGGACAGAGAAAGCGACTTTGTTTTATACTATGTAGTGATGGAATTCCTATACGGCTCGCAGTTAGGGTGCGATATGAGGCAGAATTTCTTACTATCTTTAATCAAATTTTGTGTATGTGATGTGATGTCATATGATGTACGAAATATAGTTGGTCTTTTTCAAAGTTTTTTTGCTGAGTTCGATTACAGCTCTTTCGAGGGATCCTTGTAGTTTACGCCGCGTGACGTATTAAATCCGCATTTTCGAAAGTCTATTTTTGCTTTATTCGCAAGTTTCCTTTGAAATTGTCCTCGAAGTAGTTTCTGACTCATATAAACGGAACGCTTAATCTATCCATATTAAAAAAAAATAGTTAGTCAACATCAGCTTCACTTAAAATCAAAAAATAAATAAAAATTTTAACAAAAAGAAAAACCGACTTCAAACAAAACACTATTTTAAAACAAATGAATATGCACGAAAAAGTAATAAAAATAATTGCGTATTCAACATATTTTTTAGAGTCTTCCTAAGTTAAATGAAATGAAAAATATTAGACTACTTAAAAGTCGATTAACGATTATATCATGTAGTTATAATTATTGTTATATTTGGAGTCGGTGTCAGCCAATAATACCCTACAGTATATCTATCAAAAAACAATACGAGAATACTTTGACAAATATGTTTTTTACAAATTACCTTTTACACAATAATATACTGGATCAATCAAGGGGCTCTTATCGCTTCTTTCTTTTGATTGTTGGGGCAAGGGCACCGTGGCTGACACCGTTGTACGACAATTGATACTATTCTTCAAGCATACGTCAATTGTTTCGATTTCCGGTATCGGAGAATTCACTTTTCGCAAGGTAAATGTCATCATAGCAAGACGAAAGCGAAACAATCTATAGACTGTCAAGTATAAGTTAGCGTTCCTGTGGCAGCACCTGCTACACCTTTGTTTTGCCACTTTTTTGTTTATTTTACCAATATGTCCCTAGAAAATAATTCTCTACGTCTTATTTTTAATATATTTTGGGTAAGTTTTCTTAATAAGGGTAAATAAAACAAATAAGATATTAAATGAACAAAAAAAATTAGTACATGTTTTTGCCACACGCCAACTTACACTTGACGCGCTATTTGCCTCAACTTCCGTCAACATGCCGTCGTACGAGGACTGCCTGTATTTAGTAGTGAGGTATGTATTGCTCTCTCTCTCTCTCTCTCTCTCTCTCTCTCTCTTTATATATCTATATCTTTTAACCATTGACAATTATTTTGATCAAATAGATGTAAGGTCTGATTAAGATGAAAAAATCAATATTTGTTGTAGTTGTATGCTTAAGAATCATTTGTATTGCAGTCTATACAGGTTACCGGGTGTCTTAATGTTATTTCTTGCGTCACAGATCAAAGGATCTGTATATATACTTTTAGAACCAGAAGTAGGAAGTAGGTTAACCTCTAAAACAATTATCTTTAACTTAAAATAACAATCAATCTACCACAATGGAAAAAACATTTAGTCTACAACACAAATAACCATCAATAATCACGTTACACCGTAATAATTATATTCGCGATCTCAATGTGTCAACTACGAATCTCCCGCCTTTTTTTTTAAAGAGAAGTTGTGTGACTTGACTCAGATGTTGCTAGTTTATTCCAACAATACATATTACAAAACACGTATTTTCGATTTCACATCTCAGTTTTATGTCTAGTCATTTGAGTATTTTACTGTATCTTTAAATTTTGTTCGTTTTATAAGTAAACTTTTTTAAATTCTTTATGCAGATTGCACTTTCATTAGATAGTGAAAGTCACATTTTTATTCAATCCAAACAAACAAAGTGCCGAGATGGCCCAGTGATTGGTACGCGTGCATCGTAACCGATGTTTGCGGGTTCATACTCAGGCAAACATCACTGATGATGTAGTTATTTTCACGAAAAAAATCCCACGATTGCAGGAAGTCGAGAATTCCCTCCTTTTATATTTCATGCAATAATAAAATTGCATTCCATTTAGCAAACCAAACAATTCTGTTTACAATTTTTAAAGTATTTACTCTTACGAACACACGAGCCTTTTAGCTTTGCTTGCTTGATTGCTTTTAGCAAATAAATAAAATACTTGAATTGAACACAACAAAAAAACTTCTGTGTATATAATTGAATCTTAGCAAAATCGTATCAATTTTATACAAGTAAACGTCACGATGAAGCGTTTTTGAGTCATACTTATTTAAATTCTATCATAGAAGTTTAAATAACAATATACATGAGAAACATTAATACCCATCACTTTGTTCCTACAGCCTTACAACAGTATTAAATTATTTGTAAGAGCCTTCTCTGTACAACAGACTACAGACGGAATACTATTCGCGAATAATTAATAATAAATATATACTTATGTGTATCAAAATATAACAACACGCTATACACTACATTGGGCTTGCTTTTTGCCCAGAGGATCGGAATTGCGATTCAACAGGGAAATGCTGCTAGTGTTCTTGCCAACATTCCACGTACAGTAACCAATTTATAATTTTATTTGTATATATTTAAGGAGTTAACGATTACATCGATCTCCTTTTTACATTCAATTCGTGACAGTCATTTTGTTCATAATTTTCTCGGTAAAAGTCTAACATTAATTCAAAAACAATAGGTATAACGCTCTGAAATCGAGTAACAAAATATGTATTTATTAAATGTATAATTGCATAAAAAAGTATTTCTAACACAACATTTATACCAAATAACCCTAAAAACATAAAGAGAAAAATCCTTTTTCATTAGATGCGGAGACTCTCATGCAAATATGAACATTTCCCTTTGGACCAAAACATTATCACGTGATGGTGTAAGTATTGCCTTAATATTCTATGTCCTAAAAGCTTGCAAAAAATGGAAGACAAGATTTTGCCGTCCATTTGTAGATATTTTGTCGTCCTCTACCCTAAATTTAAACCCGACCGCCGACCGCCGGCGACTGTTGTTAATATTTTGAAATGGAAACGTCATTTACCTGCGGTTTTTGGACTTTTCAAAGGACCTTTGCTGTATTCTATTTAATTTCGCCGAGTTTTCCTTACATTATGTCCCAAATTCAGTATAATGTTTGTATAGTATCTTGTTTGGTCATTGTTGGGATTCTTTATTGAATTGAAATTATTTATATTTATGTAGATGTTTTCTTAGTTTATTTATTAATAATAGACGATTGACTATATATAAGTGACATTTAACTCGTATATAAAGAAAATATTGCCTTCAATGTTAGTATATAATCTTTCGACCTAATTTCCTGCTTTAACTTCAATAATCATTTATTTTCAACGTATTTTAAGAACTTTACTTATGAATATTTTTAAACAAAAAAGTGTATAAGAAACTGTTAATCAAAATAACCCCGAACTAAGTACATCAACTTCATTTCCATTTCCAAATTCCAAAATAATGCAAATTTTTGCAAAGACTTTATCTTATCTTACGATTAATAAAAATTGAATGTGTATTTGTAATATTAAAATAACCCGATTTTTATTAAATTCATATGTATCAATATACACGGTATATACAATAATACAGCTACAATAATAGTTACAAAAATAGTTCGGCTAATCTCTGAAACGGTTGGACCGATTTCGACGGGAATTTCACAGCAGACAGTTGTTTTAATAAGGAGTAACTTAGGCTATTTTTCATTTAGAAGTACATATAAAATAATAATAAAGTCACGCTGGAAAGGGCTTGAAAATAACTTATAAATGAAGTATTATATCTTGTGATATTATTTAACAAAATAAATCTTTATTAAAACAATATGCAGCTATATAATAAACCGTTATTAATCACAGCAGTACACCCTAAATTGACATGTTACATGCGGCATATTAAGGCGAGTTCTACGTATCTATGTTTTCATAATACGATGTCATGCCGGGTCTTTATGGGCCATTCTACCACTGACGACAGTAAGCGTCTTTATAACACTTGCATCGCTTTGTAGCTTATATTGCTATAATAAAGAGCCTGTTAACACATACAATGTCTTTTATAAGTGTTATGAAAATATGTATTCGTTTATTCTTATGTAGAAATACAAGCTATATAATATTATTTCCATTTCGTTCCATATATATTTATCTGACCGATAAATGAATACGTTTTTTTTTACTTTTTTTCAATGATTTTTCGATGTGTATAAGCACCATCTATTTAAAACGTCGCAAGTAATCGTATCAATATAATAAGCATTCAAAATAAAAAGTATTTGTGCCAAATGACCAAACCGCATCAGTTGTCATGAAATAATTAATTTAAATTAAAAAAATAGAAACATGTATGTGTACACACATACATAAACAATTCCATTCATAATATAAAATCATATGATTGAAATCTACTCCGAGTTCTTGTTCCATTCACACGATCTTATTCCTATCGTAGCGTATTGATCATGCTTTCATTCTGAAATAGAAATAGTAGTAATAGCGTTGACAGCGAGCAACTAGTATAAGAACGTTATGATCAACTTCATCTGCCGTGACACTAACGAGTCTGAAATCTAAAAGCGGCAGAATGGCTCGCTATGGAAAATGAGAAAACTCTGTCGGATGGGATTTTAATGCACTTTTCAAAATTGAACGATACACATACCTACGGACATGAGTGTTCATTCTATTGTAACGCTGCTTCATAGATTCTTCATCTAAAATGAAAAGACTAAATTAAAAACGCTTATAAAAAACCAAAAATGTTATTATGGAATAATTCTTAAAATAAAAAAAAACTCAGCTAGCCTTAAATTAGTTGCACATAACATACCATCGGCAATCTCACCTCGGTTATAAGCGTTATTGACATTATATGCCATCGTAAAATTTATATCTATTGACCAATGGCCAAATATTGAGCGTGCGCTCATTGGCCAAATCAAAATTCGCACGCTCATTGGAGCGTGCTACCTCGACTTTCCGTTACACATTTCCGTCCCTTCTCACAAATTCACTCTAACAAATACACAATAAGAGGAAAGTTACAGATTAATAGTAATTTGTTTAATCAATATTCAATTACAAAATAACAAAACTAATGAACGTAAAATAAATAAAAATTTTAACAAAAAGAAAAACCGACTTCAAACAAAACACTATTTTAAAACAAATGAATATGCACGAAAAAGTAATAAAAATAATTGCGTATTCAACATATTTTTTAGAGTTTTCCTAAGTTAAATGAAATGAAAAATATTAGACTAGTTAAAAGTCGATTAACGATTATATCATGTAGTTATAATTATTGTTATATTTGGAGTCGGTGATTTTTATTTATTTTTTGATTTTAAGTGAAGCTGATGTTGACTAACTATTTTTTTTTAATAAAGATACATTAAGCGTTCCGTTTATATGAGTCATAAACTACTTCGAGGACAATTTCAAAGGAAACTTGCGAATAAAGCAAAAATATATGTACTTTCGAAAATGCGGCTTTAATACGTCATGCGGCATAAACTACAAGGATCCCTCGAAAGAGCTGTAATCGACCTCGACAATAAAACTTTGAAAAAGAGCTAATATATGTCGTACATCAATATGACATCACATCACATATACAAAATTTGATTAAAGATAGTAAGAAATTCTGCCCCATATCGCACCCTAACTGTGAGCCGTATTGGAGTTCCATCACTACATAGTATATAACAAAGTCGTTTTCTCTGTCCCTATATCTTTAAATCTACGCAACGGATTTTGATGCGGTTTTTTTTTAATAGATAGTGCGATTCCAGGAGAAGGTTTGTATAAATAATATGTGAACAATATAGTAAAGAAACACTCATAATTTTAGAAGTTTTCAATGTGATGTCGCAAATAAACAAATTCATTAGTATATTAAGTATCAGTATTGCATCAGTGCGAAGCCAGGGTGGGTAGCTAGTTGATTATATGATAATTACATAAACATAACTACATTACGGAAGGTGACTCAAATATCCAAATAACCTATAAATAAAAGATTCGACCGAGTATCGCTAACGTGCTCCTCAGAATTGTTCCGTTCCCTTCCGTTCCGTTACTTTGTCATGGATCCTGTGCTCAGAACCTTACCAAACTTTCACCAAATTACCCTTGAAGTATATATTTTATAATAAAAAAAGAATTATCAAAATTGGTTAACGTGATTTTCAGTTATTCACCTATTTGTCGCGCATATACATAATGCAAATTTAAGACTTATTAAAAATAAAAAAAATGGGACCCCACGGGAAGCACTACCTTTCAAACAAAAAAAAATTATCAAAATCGGTCCACCCAGTGAAAAGTTATGAGGTAACAAACATAAAAAAAAAAAAAAAAAAAAAAAAAAAATACGGACGAATTGATAACCTCCTCCTTTTGGAAGTCGGTTGATGAATTGATACAATAAATACAACCTCCACAGTACATCGCTACAGCTGATATTTTAGAGCGACTAACTATCTGTAAACTCGTTTCCACCTTTATTATTTATTGCTCAAAACTATTAGCAATATAAAAACAAATATAGTATATACATATAGTACATACATAGACTGAAACGAAAAGTATAAATACTATATTTTTTCAAGATTAGCTGCGTGGATGCAGCGCCGTTACTCGGGATATTTCATTGTTAAAAATCTCCTGTCGGCTGCAATAAGCGCTTCCATCACGGTCCATTTTCTGATACACCTGTCAATATTGCCATTTTAATGGAGAAATTCTTTAGAACATATGACTGTTATATCCAATCGAAATAAGGTTAAAGATAACCTAACCTTAAATTCACACATTCAACGTGATTTGCTGAGAGCTCTGCTGTATAATTCACTACAAACAATTTTGATTAATTTATTAACTACCTTCATTTATTTTCTTCCAACCATATTAGATCTACGTCCAAACCGTTCATTTTAAAAATTATATACTTGTCATAAAAGACTTGTTAATATAAAGTTCAGTAATTTAGAAACCGCATTTGGAAGCATTTAATTTTATTGTACTTTTTGGTTAAAGGTTATTCATTATTTTAAAACAGATAAAACAATAAAATGACCACAACATATATAATTAAACTATGTACTTCGAGTGCAATACTGGTACTAAATATACTACTACAAATTTGTTTATTTACGACATGTATTTACAATGTCTCTTTAGTATATTGTCCATTATATTGTACCCAAAAAAACTTTCTCTCCAATCATTCTATTTATTAAAAAAAACCGCATCAAAATCCGTTCCGTAATTTTAAAGATCTAAGCATACATAGACAGCAGTGAGTGACTTTGTTTAATACTATGTAATGATAATGATAATGTAACATTAAAACTACTGCAACTAAAATAATTAAACTGTTTTTACATTAAAACTACTACAGCTTTATAATTCTTACCTTAAATAACTCCCTATTGACCAAATTATTTTCGTTCTTTCCATATTTTATTATTTCTCACAAAGGCTTACTGCCTCTGTTATGTGCGAGCTGCTGTGGTTAAATTACACATTTTTTATTAAATCTTACACTACACTTTGTCCAAAAGATAAAGTACCAATATGTCAGCGCAAAACCACGAATTTACAAAAAACACATGTCTAGCAATGATTGTTTTGATAATTTAAAACAGTTTTATTATTAAATTAATACTTTTTATTGAATTTTTAATTTTTCAGAAAAAGGAGTAATATTGAGTGAATAGTCTACTCACAAATTTTTATTATAAAACGCCGGGAGACCGCTGATATCGGACCCCACCGACTTCGTTCTGAGCCGAGGTGCGATCTCATAGGAGACACCCTCAGAACGAACTTTAAATTCGAGCCCCGCGCTCACCCTCAGGGCTGAGGACTTTAATTCTCGCCCGAAAGTCCGATGATGCTGTAAAGGCCAACAGCAATACTTAACACATAAAAAGAAATTATATGGGCATTCTGGTTCGAGTCGTCAGGGCGATCGGATCTCCTTAGCTTAAATAAATTAGAGAAGAAAAGTTCCCTAGTTTAATTTCATACCTCCGAGGATGGATAGAGATACAACCCCTGAGACTAGTGATGTTTTTTTTAAAAACGAGCTTGAACATGCTACTCCGTCATATATAAAATTTTAAAGATATCTAACCTGATGCCACACATGATACAATATATTTTCAGAAAGTTATTGTATCAGAACATAAAAAACAATAGTTACTCTTTTCTATAACTTAATAAATCGTACGAATATAACAGAATTTCTATCAATTAATTTTGAACTTCTCTTTTTGTCAGCCAACTTCGGAATAATCCTCCTTTCAATTCGGTCTAATTTGTTTTGTGTATGAAAAGGTTTCTCGATAGTTTCCATTGTTTTCAAGTGAAGTGATTTCTATGATTCATTTTTCATTAGATTTTTTGATTCTCCCATGTAATTACAATTACTCTGACGTCGAAACACGTTAACCTGTTTTAATCGTTAAAATAATCAAGAAACGCTCGGTAAAGATATAAACTCTAAACATAAATAATAAATAATATGAGACAACGTCACATACCTTACTCTGATCCCAATGTAAGTAGCTAACGCACTTGTGTTATGGCAAATCAGAAGTAACGAGGGTACCACAAACACCCAGACCCAAGCCTCGAATTGGCGTACCCATGAAAACCGGTGTACACAACACTCGACCACGGAGGTAGTCGAATATATAGCTTATTCTTTTAAATTGTAAATGAATTTACTTTCAGAACACGAGTGCAAGAAATAAATAAAATTTAGAAATTTTTGTAATGAAAATGTTTCAATATTCGTTTCAACAAAATTTCAATGATAACAATATTGGAAGAAGTAGTCTAGCATTTCAATGAATTTATCATTCGTCTAAATTGTATGCGCTTTGAATTCTCTGCATCCATTTTAGAGTGCCCTACACCTGCTACTAATGTCTTTCAACATTTGTTACCATGTCTTGCTAAATCCATTCCGTTTAAATATAAAATAAAACAGCGTAAAATCCATTTTAACACATTTTTAAACCATTTCTTTCTCTTATTTCAAACACTCTAATGTTACATTTCTAATTAACCTTTTCTTTATTAACTTTCGGATAAAAATCTTTGTGTAATATAATTAAAGTTTACTTAAATCAAGGAGGGTTGACAAGCAAAGTATTAATTAACAAGATTAAATAAAATGTAAAGTTACCACTGGCCGGAATATAGATTCCATTGAAAACAACCGACAAGAAACTCGGTGGTTACTTTTCATTTACCATTCGTAATTCTACATTACAACCACAAAATATTTAAGCGAAATAAAAAACTTTTGCTGGATTGACGCAAAATTATGGTCGAGAATCTTGAATAATATATGATATTCATTATTGATTCGCAAAAAGGTGGCGTTTCGAATATCTGCGAACTTGATATTGGATCTTTGGAAGTAAAATTAAAGTGTTTTCAAGTAACGATGTGGAATATTGTTATTTAATAAATTTATTAGTCAAGAACTGTCTGTTATGCTAGATCACTCTGCATTATCACATTTCAAGCACAATGTTCCGAGAAATTGTTTAAATTAATCTTATAAACACTCGAACCATCTAGATTTTCTAAAATCCAGAACAGCGCAATTTCTAAGGCCTTTTCTGCCTCGCGCAACCACTCTATGAGTAACAACTTCACCGATGATTGGTCCAAACCAATACGACTTGGGAACCAAGAAAAGAGCCTACATGTTTCTCAAAAGCTAGCAAATGCAAGCCGCCGGTGTTGCAGATATCTAAGAGAGAATAGGGCACAGTAGCACGTCACGGTAGCATGCGTAAACGATCCCGTGGCGTCCGCCGAAATAAGGAGAGGTTACCGCTGTTTTTTTAGTGGGTAACCCCACTTGGTACTTGGGCGCACTTGGCGTCCAGGGCTTCGGGGAGTCCCACACACCCCCCCACTTTCCATCACGTAGAGAAAGTTCGTAATGCGTTTTTCCAGAGTAAAAAAAAGGGTGTGGTAGTCACTTCCATCAACTGAAGGAATCGATCTTCTATTGGAATAAGTTTCATATAAACTTTAAGGTTAGATATTTATTTTTATTTAGTAAGGTTAGATATTTTTTTATATATTTATACAAAATTTAAAATTTGATTTTTAAAAATGTATATTTTATAAATGTCTTAGAATATCGTTAAGACTGCTTTTTGTGAATCCAAATACCCTAACCGGTGTACTTTAATTAAATTATTTTATACGAAATATCCAATTATTTCGGTAAAGTTTATTTTATCTTAACCGAAACTTAAAACATACACAAATTGAGTAGAACCTTATTTACGCTTCGATAAAATATTTACAATATTTTAAATAATGTAAATTTTAACGTTCTTGCTCCAAAAATGCCTATTAGCGAAAATATATGGAAAATCCTGCTTACAATTTCCTTTGTTAATACTTGCCTAAGGGCTTTGACTTAAAAGAGGGCCCTTACAAGATCTAACTGAACTTTCCGCATTTTTTATTACGTTTTAGATAAAAATAAAATTTTAGAATGAACCAATGAAATTTTAATTAATTATTTTATTATATTTAAGTTACATTTACCTAGAAACAGAGGAGTGTCTTCCCTCCACTTAAGCAGCTTTTATTTATCTTGTTGTTGTTTGTATTAAATCGACTAAGATAACTCACAGTAGAGATTTTCTGTCACTAGAATTACTAGAATTCAAAATCAATTTCAAAATACGATCGCTGAACGTCAAAATGTCATGTATATTTTTTTTATTTTATGTTATAGGTTGGCGGACGAGCATATGGGCCACCTGATGGTAAGTGGTCACCATCACCCATAGACAGTGAAGCTGTAAGAAATATTAACTATTCCTTTTATCGTCAATGTGCCACCAACCTTGGGAACTAAGATATTATGTCCCTTGTGCCTGTAGTTACACTGGCTCACTCACCCTTCAAACCAGAACACAACAATACTGAGTACTGTTATTTGGCGGTAGAATAACTGATGAGTGGGTGGTACCTACCCAGACGGGCGTACAAAGCCCTACCACCGAGTATGCGACAGTGACTAAAATAATTATGAAATGTATACGACACATGCGTCAAAATGGCGTATCACCGTAAGTGACAACCCAGTCCACGTTTCAGAAATGATGTAGGATGTGAATTCTTACATAGCACTTTTATTTCTGATTGAGGTAAAATGTCAAATGATATAATAAATTTTCTCGCTGAAAAGGATCGGTAAATAGAAGGATAATGTGAAAAGACTCCTGGATTTATCATGTAATGTGGTCGTTCTAAACCATTTTATAATTAGACCAACTTGTTTTAGTTTACTCATTTAATGTTCTTATAAATAAAGTAAAAAAGTAAAGTAAAGTAACAGCCTGTAAATTACCCACTGCTGGGCTAAGGCCTCCTCTCCCATTAAGAAGAGGGCTTGGAAGATATTTCACCGTGCTGTTCCAATGCGGGTTGGTGGAATACACACATGGCAGAATTTCGATGAAATTAGACACGTGCAGGTTTCCTCACGATGTTTTCCTTCACCGCCGAGCACGAGATGAATTATAAACACAAATTAAGCTCATGTGTATAATGGTGCTTGCCTGGGCTTGAACCCGAAATCATCGATTAAGATGCACGCGTTCTAACCACTGCCATCTCGGCTCATATAAATAAAGATTTTTTTCTTCATGATAGGCCTGAATCACACAATCAACATTTTCGTAATGTGTATTACGACTAAGATATAATGCTACCGCAATGTATCAAATAAATTATTTTGTATGTGAAATGGGCTTAATGAGACCGTATTCATAATCACTAAAAGGCAAAGCATTAAAAGAACCTTGCAAAACTATTTCCGTATATTCAATTACAGAGTTACCCAGAACGAAGTTGATCAATCAGCTGATAAGATTTATCAATAAAATACAAATATAGGTCACAAACAGGTCAATTCCGGATTTCGAGTTAACGGGAAACCGGTCATATTTCTATGAACGCTGATTACGTCATATTTAAGATACTCTCAATATTCAATATTACTTTAAGCTTAGTTGCTGATGTATGTTTTTAGTTCAATTAGAACCTTGTCTAAATTAAAAACAAATCGTTCTTTATTTGCCAAGTATTCGAACTGTACAAAAACTACGCTAGTATTTATTTTGAAAAAATCTCCTATTTTATGTCATGGATTTCTTGATCAATCTTAAACTTAAACCGACGAATAAATTGTATTTATTCAAATACAGAATATATTGTTATTTTAAATATGCACCAGTTCAATACATTTTAATAATTACTATATGTTCACCTCCAATTAGTAACATTGTAATAGCGTCGAATGTACATAGTAAGACCCAAAACCTGTTTGAAAAAGATAGTTTTTTTAATGACAAGATTTGCATATCGAGTTGTACAATAAAAAGTATTCATTGTTGTATCTCCATAATCCTAATACCCCAACCTTCGGGTAAATTCATACCTTCCAAGAGATCCTCCCAATTCTAGATAACGTAAAAAATTTAACGTCTACACAATGTTATTGCACTTCACCGTATGTTCACATGACGAACAATGTATTCGCATTTTTATATCCTTCCTTGTATTTTGAGTAATTTTATAGCTAAGAAACAGCTAGCTCAAATTATACAACATAATAGGAACTACTGTAAAAGTACAGTCGGAGTAAAAAATCCTATAACAACATCAGTAACATAGCAAATATTTGTGATATTAACGGTAAATATAATATGACAAATGACAATGCCCCTCAACACCAAATAATCGGTTTGCATCTGTATGTGCGACATTCACGAGATGGCTATATATATATATATATATATATATATATATATATATATATATATATATATATATATGTGGGACGAGCTGATAGGATACTTGATTATAAGTGGAGATCATCGCTTGGCGCCATAAGAAATATTAACCATTCATTGCATCATCAATATTGAACTGCTCTGGCTTTCTAGATTGAGTGAGTTAAACGAGAACACAATGATACTAAGTAAGTTAATTATACAGAGATGCACTTTCATAAGATTCATAAAATTCAAACTACAAGTAAAAGAAATATTATACTCTGAAGAGCCTTAATTTACTCATGCTTTTTTAATTAATTAATTATAATTTGATTATTTATTATTAAAATATGTTTTCTTGATTTAAAAATTAAATTTATATTAAATTAAATTATGTAAATGAATTATATAATTTCATGCACCTATTAAATATAAAAAATGTCTTGTTTTGTACTTACTTATGATTAATTTATAAATGGAAACTGTTTTGGTTTAAGAATTGTCTTATATTTTTTTTATTTTATTGTAATTATTTCACTGTTTGTTTCCTGTACAATAAATAAATAAATAAATAAATAAATAAGTAAACAGGTTTATACAAATATTTAAGGCTGACTGTACATTCATACATTGTCAATGTCAATAATCCAGAGAACAATGAAACTAAAGATAGCTGACACTTGATCCAGTTTTCTCGCTGTATCCAACAATATTTAGCAAAAGTACTCGTAAAGAAAGGACTTACTAGTTGTCCAGTTTCAGAGCAATTTGCAAAGAAATTGCTCGTAAACGGGTCGCCGATGATTCTACTTTCGTCTTTTTTTTGTGTTTGGTGGGCTTGCAAATGGATGGTACATTTGTAACTTTGATTTGTCAACACAACCCAAAGACATTTTTCCAATAAGAAATACACAATTCTTTATATCAAACAAACGGAATTTTACATTTACAAAGTCAGCCAGTGAGTTAGTGAACATTACACCGTTTCATTAGAATCAGATTTCAACCGCCCAAAAGTAATACTAAATAGTTTTTTGTTTTGATTTGAAGGTTGAGTGAACTAATATTGACACCACAAGAGACATAACGTCTTATTTAGTTACTTCCAAAGGTTGGTGTCGCGTTGGTGATATGGAGGATAATTGAAGTTTCTTTCATTGCCTATATATGTATATGGCCTATGGTGATCACTTACCATATGCCCGATTTATTAGTCTACCTACCTTTTTTATAAATAAAATAAATTCAGACATTTTCTTTGGAAAGCAAATAGCGATTCAACAAGTTGCCAACGATTACATCAAATACAGGTAAGTCTTGCCAAGAAACCATTTGCGATTCTACTGTCAAAGGCTTTGCTTTAACTTGCACCGATAGTTACTTGCGTCGTTTTATTTTTATTTTCAGACTTGAATTTCTGTTTCCAAACCAATTGCAGAATTTTCATCCATAAGCAAGTAAAATGGTTTCTGATATAAATACATTTTTAAACATGAGACAGTGATCAAAGATTATCTATACATATAATAAAATTGGAGTTTCTGTTTGTAATATTAAAATAAGCCTTTTTTACTTATGTATTTATCCACGGTACATATACCAAAATATTTTTTTTTACAATTTTTATCGGTCTGTCAGTCTGTCTGTTTGTTCCGGCTAATCTCTGGAACGGCTGGCCCGGTTTTGACGGGACTTTCACTGGCTGATAACTAATATAATAGGGAGTAACTTAGGCTACAATAATGTTTTTTTGTTATATTCAAAAGCGGACAAGGTCGCGGGCACAGCTAGTTCTAAAGACAAATGATAGTATAACCTCATAATAACACTACACATTGACAATATGATATGTTTAATGACACGATAAAAAAATATACGTATCTTTATACATATACTTGATTGTTTTATTACCTTATGTCTTACGCTGTGAAGTGGTTATCCTTTAGCAAAAATACGCCATATAAATTAAAAATAAAAATTAATAAAATTAAAAATATCTTTTTTTATTCTGGGTTTAAAATCCATTTCACGATAAAACGTTATGACATTGACGTTACATATGAGTGATGATAAACACCGTGAGCGTTCATTCACGTTTGCCCCATTATGTTTGCCCTTCTGGTATCAATAAAAAAAAATACGAGACGTAATAAAATCGCTCATCATATAAAAGAGTGGCTTTACGCCAATGCAATAACCAGACCGCTCGATGGCACTTATTCCAGATCGATTATTTTTACGGTTTAATTTCAATGCTTGTAAAATATTTAGACCACCCTCTTGGTGGTAGGGCTTTGTGCAAGCCCGTCTGGGTAGGTACCACCCATTCACCATTAATTCCACCGCCAAATAACAGTACTCAGTATTGTTGTGATCCGGTTTGAAGGGTGAGTGAGTCAGTGTAACTACAGGCACAAGGGACATAACATCTTAGTTCCCAAGGTTGGTGGCACATTGACGATGTAAGGAAAAGTCAATATTTCTTACTGTGTCATTGTCTATGGGTGATGGTGACCACTATATGGTGAACACTATACAATGTATACTCGTCCGCCAACCTATACCATAAAATAAAAAATAAAAAAATAAAATAGATCTTACGAGATGGTCTGGTGACTAGAACACGGAACACTTAACAAAAGTTTTTAGGCTCAATAGCAAAACGGATTTTTCTTGCGGTTTACACGTGTTTATAACTCATTTCGTGTTAAATGAAGTGTTCCCTTCTTCGTGAAGCCTATACTTATATGAGAAGCTTGAATAATCTGTTACATATGACATATATAAGCGGCAGACAAAGCTGCATCAATCTCCTCAAAAAAAGGAAGCCTTAACCAAGCCTAGGAACATATGTTATCACTTGCTCTTTTTACAAAATGTATTGACACAAGTATGAAAATTTACTAGCAAAAACAACATTCCGTCCAAAATTTAAGACCATACAGAGCAAATAAATTATCGCATATCAACATAGTCAGAGCGGAAACGCTTTTGGTCGACCGCTAACTAATCTGCGGTGTGTCGTACCTGCATACACGGGATTAGCTCTTGGAAAATTTTCGCCGTGTAAATGTTTTACGCAACAACTAACAACAGTTCAGTGATACACATTTGGATGCTTAAAATATACATATATATTTTAATAACTTTGCTGATTTTATGCCCAACGTTATAACTAAATTCGTATTTTTATAATTTTGAGTCCAACGTTGTGACTAGTTTTGGAAGGAATTTTGAGTGACACGGACAGATTAATAAAATGTATTTTTTAATCAATAAATTCTTATTATAAGTCTTCAAACAGTAAGCTATTGGTCTTCCTGCAAAGGATTTTCATCAGATCTCAATATAAAAGTAATTACAGAATGCATCTTTTGTCATAAATATTCAATTTACACTCGAATATATGTTGGTAGCTAAATTGCTATAAACAAACTAAAATATAGTCATGCGTAAGTGAAATCAATTATCATGCTTCGTATAAAACTAAAATAATGCTAAATTCAAGATTATATTGACGAATATGGTAGGTAATTTATATGATTTTCTAGGATCAATCCATATGATAATTTTGACTATAGAAAGCCAGTGCTATCTTCATAATAGGAGTACCGTCTGTATTTCATCAATTTCAATTATCGCGCACTTAGTAACAGTAATCAACGATGGATTAAAAATATTATGTTCATACCCTTAAAGATTTATACAAAATCGTTCCGCATATAAACACGTTTTGCTATTTGACGCGAAAAATCAAATATCATATAATTTATCATAGATATTAAATATGAATTGTACTCTACTATACATGTGTACATACATGTCATAACATTTAAGTGATTGAAAACCACTAAAAATAAATGAAGTCTAAACCCCAGTTACATTACTTATTGCTATTTTTAACATTTTTTTTGGAACGACAAAAGAGCATTTCAATGTAATAATATTAAAATGAAATGCTAATACATGCATACACAAATTACAATATACCTACGCTTCATTATTATACGATCCAATTATATTAAAATAATTTTATGAACACAAATTAAAATTGATAACAAATATATAAAAACATTTATCATTAATTAATTATTTATTGACTAATTAATTCATATGAAATGCATAGCAATGTTATTATTATCATTGAATGTTTACTGTTTCACTCATGTTATTTATGGATACCAATTACGATGGAAAGTGACTATCACCATTGACACGATTAAATATTTTACGTGAAACGTCGATATACACAACAACAACAACAGCCTGTAAATTTTCCACTGCTGGGCTTCCTCACCCTTTTGAGGAGAAGGCTTGGAACATATTCCACCACGCTGCAATATCTTCCAATGCGAGTTGGTGGAATAAACATCTGTTTGAATTTGTATGAAATTAAACACATGTAGATTTCCTCACGATATTGTCTTCCACAACCGAGCACGAAATTAATTATAAACACATATTAAGCACATAAAAAATAAGTGGTGCTTGCCTGGGTTTGAACCCGCAATCATCGGTTAAGATGCATGCGCTCTAACCACTGGGCCATCGGCTATACTAATTATAGTAATATTATTTATTTTGATAAACACGGCTGCCAGTTTACATGAAACATAATTTTATATGACTCAAAGAGATTTCCATATATTGTGTTTTATAAAAACAAATGCAGCAAATGAAAACAAAACATATAAAACACGGCCCAGATTTCAACCCACAATCTACGATAAAGATCTCGGCATCGTTCCCTAAGAGTATTTCTATAGCAAATCTTGGTAATATTCACCTAATATTGTGTTGTATAGCGAATAACAGATAGAAGGTTCTAAGTGAGTTGGTTTTGTTACAACCGTAATTGTGATGGTTTTGATTCGGGCGCTGAACTCATTTTAAATTCATTGTTTTGTACGAGCAAATTGCATTCGAATTCTGAAGCTGTTATTTTAATTTTCACCAGTGGCTAGATTACATTTAATTTTTTATTAAAACGGATACATATTAAATACTTGGTTTGGAGTTATTTAATCATATTTACGGTTTATTTTCTCAAAAGATTTACATTTAAATCGCTTACTGAAAATATTAAAAAACAATTTATAGAAAAATTAAGTCGATTAGGCTTACTATTACAATAACCAAATAATATCAGTACAATGCAAACGATTATAGATATATTCTGATGTAATGTTGGGGAAGTCTACTAAAAAAATTATAGTGCGTACACAAAATAATGATAAGTAAGGAAGGTGACATATTTATTTTATCTGATTGTTAGCGATTTAATTTTAAATCGATTTTTATTCTGTATAATTGCAACACTTATAAATAATAATATTTAACTTTGTGGGTAGATTATAAATTAAAAAAAAAAGAATATGATGGAGGGTAATAGAGAGAGGGACATGATTAATTTTTAAGAACGAAAGTGGCTCGATTGTAAAAGGTTTAGATATTTAAGTAAGATTGTAACCAGTTTAATAACGAATAATATAAAGTGATGTGTATATCTGTGTGAGTATTATTTGAAAATCATTGAGCATTCAACATATCAGAAGTGGTAAGACCGTGCGAGAAAACAAAGAAGGTATGAAATTTTTATTACCATTTTAAATCTTCGAATTCACAAACTTTTAATAATGTATGTAAATAGATAATTACATTAAATATAATACTACTTGATAATATCTCAGTATTCAAAGTTTGTCGGAATGTTTGAACAGAAATAAAGATTTAATAACATTTTACTTTAATCTTTTAATATAATAAAATACATAAAATATTTTACTACATAAAAACTGTAACTAGTATATATTGACAATATATATATTAGGTATAAAGATAATATTTAAAAAAAAAAAAAACGCTATTAAGGGTATATCTATTAGATATAAATAAAATATGATATAATATTTAAAATAGAAAATACAGATGTCAACAAAATATTTTATCAATGTTTCTAATCCGTTTATATATATATATATTTTTTTTTGTCTTTGTCATTTCAATTTGTTGTTTAAAATATAGCTTCTGTAAATTTAATGTGTTGTGTGTGTTTTATTAATGAAATTCATTTTTTTTTTTTTGAATCTCTTCCTATATTAACATTCTTTAATTTAACACGTTTTACGTATAATAAATATATATCTATGAATATGATAGTCTCCCTAATTTATTATACATATATAATCATTTATATATATACATAATATAGTATATAATACATATACATAAATATGTCATCTGCGTCGGCGTATACACCTCCGTTACGAGATAGTATGGAAAAAAGAAAGTCTAGGAGCTCAACTCGTAATCAAAATTATAAACGACGGAGATACGATTTGAGTCACAGCAGACCATCGAAACGTCGATTGAGCAAACGAGACAGTTATCGTCAACGATCGCGTAACCGATCATCAACGAATACGAGTTCTACTTCTAGTGAGGAATATAATTGCAAAACCAAACGTCGTAAATATCAATCGCGGGGTTCCCGTAAAGGTTATCGAGTATCGTCAGATACAACGAGTCCGTCTAGCAGTATAGATTCTAACAGTTCTGATTGCTCCAATCATATTGAGGTTCATAATCGTCAACATAATCGTCATAGCACAACTGACAGTGTATCATCTCGTAGTACAGTCACACGCAGAGGAAGATCTCGGTATCGTAAAACTTATAAAGACAAAAGGATTAATAAAACAACTAGGAATCGGCATCGATCAAGGTCTAGGTCTTTTGAAAATAAGGATTTCTTTAAAAAATTTGCGAAGTTTATTGATAATAAACGCAATACTTTTGAGGGAGCTCATAATGTTTTACCAGAATTTGACCCAGATGCAAATGCACAAACGGCTACTGATTGGATTCGCAAAGTTAATGAAACGGCAGCTATTTACAATTGGAGTGAAAAACAAATAATTTACTACGCGATACCCAAACTTTGTGGTTATGCTCGAAAGTGGTACCAAGGGCAAAGTACATTAAACCTAAGTTGGCGGCAATGGCAACGCAAAATTCTCAGGACATTTCCGGACGATAGAAACTATGCGGATCGATTATATGAAATGCTCGAAAGACGGAGTAGGAGAGAGGAATCATTAGAAGAGTATTTCCACGACAAAGCAAGGCTAGTCAAAATGTGCGGTATTAAAGGTAGAAATGCCGTTGACTGCATAATCAATGGTATATTTGATAATAATATAAGACTAAATGCCCAAGGATCCAGTTTTAAAAGACCTTCACAATTACTAAAATACTTACGGCGCATATCGAAGAAACTTTCTGGAAATATAAGAAAATTAGTTTCAGAAAATAAAAATTTTGGAAATAAAGAAAGTAACTCTAATAAAATAGTTATGTCTAACAAACCAATGGGTACTGGCTCTCGAAGTAGATTTAAAACGGTACGCTGTATTAATTGCTCTGAAATTGGTCATACAGCTCCAAATTGTTCAAAACCAATCAAGAGATGCGATAGATGTCATCGTTTGGGTCACGAAAGCTATGAATGTCAGCAGGATAATGGCAACAAAGCAAACAATACTAAGGAGTCGACAGAGGTTAAAGCAGAAATGAAAAAGGTATTACAAATCACAAAGGAAGACAAATTAAATGGCAAGTATTACAAATCTATAAAGTTAAATGGTATTATAAGGTCGGCTTATATTGATTTTGGAAGTCAGTGTACATTAATAAAAGAAAAAATAGCTTCTGAAAGTAAGTTGACACTCGATAAAATTGGTCTTCCAGTAATTAGAGGATTTGCGCTTGGTTGTGTTTCACCTCTAGGAAGAGTTCAAGTAAACATTGAAATAGATGCAGTAACAGCTATCGTAGATGCATTTGTTGTTACTGATGATTTATTAAGTACAGACGTATTAATTGGCCAATTGCTCACAGAACTACCAACAGTGACAGCAATAAAAACTAATACTCAATTGACTTTATATTGTGATGATTCCATGATGGACTGTATTAATGTTTATAATTCCTTCGACGTGAATGTAGAAGGATTAAAGAATCTAACTGTACACACTGATAAAGAATATACCGGTAATCTGTTTATTCCCGGAAATGTGTGTTTAAAACCCGGACATGAATATATTACGCTACAAGGTGTTTTTTATTTTAAAGAAGGCATTGGACAAGTAATTCTCATTAATGTATCTGGAAACCCTTTGAAATTCGACAAAGATAAGGTTATTGCACGTGCTGTAAAGTCACCTGAGATGGAATGCAACAGGGCTGTCGAAAAAAATGTAAATACTATTAATTTATCCGATTATAAGACTACAGATGATTTTACAACGTATAAAGAACCTATTACTATGGATATGCTAAATATTGGTCCTAAAGTATCAGACGAACAAAAATATCGACTTTTGGAATTGCTAAATAAGTATCGTAATTGTTTTGCGTTCAACATGCAGGAACTGGGTTTGACAAAAATTAGCGAAATGACGATACGGCTTAATGACGATAACCCAGTAACTTATAAACCATATCGTCTTCCATACAGTGAGAGGGCTGTTGTTAGAAAAATGGTGGGTGAATTACTGGCAAATAATATAATTAAAGAATCGCATTCTGCATATGCTAGCCCAATAGTTTTAGTCCGGAAGAAGAATAATGATTATCGACTTTGCGTCGACTATCGGGCATTAAATAAGAAAACAATAAAAGACAGTTACCCGATGCCAGTCATCGATGACCAACTTGACCGCTTAAGTGGAAAGGCATACTTCACAAGTTTAGATTTGGCATCGGGATACTACCAAATACCAGTTAATCAATCATCGCAACACATCACAGCATTTGTAACACCCGATGGGCATTATGAATATACAAGAATGCCCTTCGGCTTAGTGAATGCACCTGCTGTATTCCAAAATATGATTAACAAGGCTTTGGGTAATAGAAGGTTCGAACTCGCTTTTCCATACTTAGATGATTTATTATCAGCAGGCAAAAACTTCGATGATTCATTTAATATGTTAACCGAAATACTAGAATTGCTGGAAAATGCTGGACTGACATTAAATCTTAAAAAGTGCTACTTTTTCCAATCAGAGATAGACTATCTTGGTTATGAAATTTCTGAATTAGGCTTAAGACCTGGTACTAAAAAAATACAAGCTGTGGCAGAATTCCCAACACCAACGAATGTACACCAGATAAGGCAATTCGTAGGCTTAGCAAGTTTCTTCAGAAGATTTGTCTATAATTTTGCTACTGTGATAAAACCTTTAACTACTTTAACAAAGGCAGACGTACCCTGGGAATGGGGAACTGAACAAGAAAAATCTTTTGAACTTATTAAAGCAAAACTTACAAGCAGACCAATTTTAGCACTATACGATCCTAACTTTGAAACGGAAGTACACTGTGATGCTAGCAAAGTAGGTATTGGTGGGGTTTTGTTACAAAGAGCAGAGAGTAGCATGCCTCTGAGGGCAGTAGCTTATTACAGTCGACAAACAACACGAGAGGAATCATTTTGGCATTCCTACGAATTGGAAACTATGGCTGTTGTTTTATCCTTAAAAAGATTTCGTATCTATTTAATAGGGTTAGAATTTAAAGTAATGACTGATTGCAATGCTTTACGTGCGACGTTAACAAAAAGAGACTTAATACCAAAAGTAGCTAGATGGTGGCTTATGTTACAGGAATTTAACTTTTCGATAGAGTATAGACCAGGACATAATATGCAGCATGTAGATGCATTAAGTCGCAACCCAGTGTTACCGGCGGTCGAACAAGAGGAACTTGAGATTTTAAATATTACTACTCATGATTGGCTACATAGCGTGCAGATGACAGATCCTCGCCTGAAACATATTAAAAGCGTTCTACATACAACTGATGACGACCTCAAAGAAATTAAAAATAATTATGTCCTCCGTGATAATAAATTATACAGGCGCGTTGGAGGCAAATTAAAATGGGTGGTGCCACATGGAGCACGTTGGCGCATTTGTCAACTGAATCACGATGAAGCTGGACATTTTTCATTCGAGAAGACTATAGAGAAAATAAATGCTGATTATTGGTTTCCCAAAATGAAACGTTTTGTAAAGAAGTATGTCGATGCTTGTATAAACTGTGCATACAACAAAGAACTTACAGGGAAAAAATCTGGGTACCTTAACCCAATTCCTAAATGTAATTCTATATTTCATACCATTCACATGGATCATTTGGGGCCGTTTATAAGAAGTAAACGTGGAAACACTTACATTCTGGGAGTGATCGACGGTTTTAGTAAATTCATATTTATTAGAGCAGTTAAAAATACAAAATCGCGGACAACAATTAAAGTTTTGGAAGAAATATTTGCAACGTTTGGATATCCTAAAATAATTATATCTGATCAGGGTACTACCTTTACTTCTAATGAATTTAGAAATTTTGTGAAAACATTGGGTATTAAACATACTTACAATGCTGTTGCTACACCACGCGCTAATGGTCAGATCGAGCGTTATAACAGGACTATTTTAAATGCACTTTCATCAATAAATCACGGCCTTGACGAAAAAGATTGGGATGTAAATATAAATAAACTACAATGGAGTTTAAATAATACTATAAATAAGGGGACCAATAAATCTCCTGCAGAAATTGTCTTTGGACACAGAACCACCGGTGAATCCGAAAATATTTTAAAAGGTGCTATATCGGATGTGATGAACCCAATAACAGACAAGGAAAGAGAAGAAATAAGAGATACAGTTCAAGATACCATTAAGGAAAAACAAAGAAAAATGAAAGAAGCTTTTGATAACAAAAGGGCCCCAACTAAAATATTTAAGGAAGGGGATTTAGTAATGATACCAAACCATAATCCAGAGAAAGGAAAGAGTAAGAAATTGGCGTCAAAATTTCGGGGACCATTTAAAATAACTACAGTTCTGGATAAAGATAGATACGAAGTGTCAAGTATAGAAGGTCACAGTAAAAGAAAATATAAAAACATATTTGCTGCAGACCAATTAAAACCTTGGATAAATTTCGAGCTATCTCCACTTGAGAGCGAACAAAGTAGTAGTGATGACGACTCCCAGGAAGTCGAATAATTATTTATTTATTTATATTATTGATAACAATTTTTATCCTTACCTAAGTGTCCATATCCTTGCCTGTTTCAGTATAGATTCGTAAAAAGGACAGATCGGTGCTAGCGGAAAGTATCCGGCTGTCAAAGCAAATCAGGTCATACTATGAAGTGAAATAGCAGACGATGATTTCAAGTGGCAACGGCAGCACTTTAAATAGAAGTTGAAGAGCAGGCCACACCCCTCTGGTGGCAAGCGGTAGCTTATTATATGACATTATTGGGCAGGCCGTACCCCTCTGGTGGCAAGCGGTAGCTTATTATATGACATTATTGGGCAGGCCGTACCCCTCTGGTGGCAAGCGGTAGCTTATTATATGACATTATTGGGCAGGCCGTACCCCTTCGGTGGCAAGCGGTAGCTCATCATATAACATTATTGGGCAGGCCGTATCCCTTTGGTGGTAAGCGGTAGCTTTGTATACAAAGTTATTGGGCAGACCGTACCCATTGAGAGGCAAGCGGTAGCTCATTAAACATTTAATGAGCAGGCCGTACCCTCCGAATGGCAAACGGTAGCAAACTACGCAAAGGTTAACCAGGCCGTAGCCCTCGGGTGGCAAACGGTAGCTGATGATTGGCAACAAGTGTTTCTAAGTTTGTGAAGTTCGTGAGTGACGTGATGATTAATAAGTTAATAGTGTTAATTAAATACAGAGAAACTGAGTCTAATTTCGTATGGAAAGTGATAATTCAAAAATGACCAAAAGCTTTGCGTTTAATGTCTACTGTGTTTAAATTCGTTATTTTAATATTTTTGTTATAAAAGTCTAGTATTTTCATAATTTTGAATATAACAGATAATCATGTAGAGTTTAAATTTGTAACATAATAATGTGATAATAAATAAATTGTGCTTGATAGTTTGTAATCTGTAGGTAAATTTATTTATTTTTTTTTCTTTTCTTTCTTTTTCTTTTCTTGAGTCTAATTGGTTTAATTTTTAAATGTTAATATAAGCGAAAGAAAGAAAAGTATGGGGTCATACTTGCTTTAGGAAGGCCGAGCCGTGTTAGGAATGAGGCCATTCCTATTGCAGGACAGCCGTCTGTTAGCGATTTAATTTTAAATCGATTTTTATTCTGTATAATTGCAACACTTATAAATAATAATATTTAACTTTGTGGGTAGATTATAAATTAAAAAAAAAGAATAAGATGGAGGGTAATAGAGAGAGGGACATGATTAATTTTTAAGAACGAAAGTGGCTCGATTGTAAAAGGTTTAGATATTTAAGTAAGATTGTAACCAGTTTAATAACGAATAATATAAAGTGATGTGTATATCTGTGTGAGTATTATTTGAAAATCATTGAGCATTCAACATGATGGTTTTAAATTGTTGTGCCGTTCTGATCATTATTAATATTATTTGTAATTATTTATTTGTAATAATTTAATAAATAAGTTATTACAAAGGCGTGTGTAGTAAAGAAATATAACGGAGTAGCATGTCCGAGGGGTTTTTAAAAAACATGGCATCAGCATAGCTGACGTTACGAGTGTCAGGGTTTCGATCTTTAACCATTTTCGGTGGTATGAAATTAAACTCAGGAAATAGTCTTCTCTGATTTATTCCATTATGAAGCGGTCCGATCGCTCCGACGGCTCGACCAAGCCTGTCGATACCGGCGGGCGCTTGGTCTTTTATAACAAAAAAAGGTGGGTAGACTTATTCACTCAACATTACACTTTTTTACAAACGCTAAAATATTTCGGACTAATTTAACATTTCACAATTCACTAAAAAATATTAATTTAACAATAAAACAGTTTTAAATTATTAAAATAATAATTTCTGTTTTTCTTTCTTTTTTCTTAAATTCGTGGTTTCATGCCAACAAATATGACAATTGAAACTAGTGTATTGCACTTTATACGGAAGTAAAGCCTAAATAATGTATACTTTATAATATATAGGGAGAAGAATTTGTTTGTATGAAACGGCTAACCCAACGATTTACCAGATTTGCCTTTCGTAACCTATTTTATTAAGAAAGGTCGACCATGTTAACCCATGACGTATAACACGGTTGAAATCACACTGAGCAATTTCTATTTAAATATACGACTATGTAATGTTTGAATTAAACATTTCTGGTACATCAAGGTTCTTCTGCCTCATACACTTCCACGGATATGTATAATAATTTTTTTTCCTCTTAGGAAAAATTGACTGAATTGTGCTTTGCTTTTGAATGAATTAAAAAAAATATATGTAGGTAAGAGATTATGAATTTATACATATACAACAAGGCTGGTCGTGGACACTCACGACAAGGCTGGTCCACCAGCATAAAGTCGCTCAGCGTGCTATGGAAAGGGCTATGCCCGGCGTTTCTCTTAGGGATCGCATCAGAAATGAGGTGATCCGTCAAAGAACCAAAGTCATCGCCCAACGGGTTAGTAAGCTGAAGTGGCAGTGGGCTGGTCATATTTGTCGCAGAACCGACAACCGTCGGGGAAAACGCGATCTAGAGTTGAGACCGCGTCTCGGCAAACGTAGTGTAGGACATCCTCAGGTACGATGGAGTGACGATTTACGCAAGGCGGCAGGCAGGAGCTGGATGCAAGTAGCCGGAGAAAGACCACAGTGGCGTGCACTTGGAGAGGCCTATGTCCAGCAGTAGACGGGTATGGGCTGATGATGATGATGATAATGATGATGACATATACAACTTCATTTATTAGAATGACAATAACAGGAAACGTGATAAAGTTTATTGGTTGTCAGTTGAGAGATGTCAATGATTAAAAATCTGTCAGTGCATGTTCCTTGGTTGAATGAGTTTTTTGGTCTCTTGGTCTTGGGACAGCTACAGCGCCAGACGTGCGTACTGGCTGAAATAATAATATCAACAAGTCGGATGACAATAACTCAGATCCATTAGAATCCGCGACATACATATTTTGTACGAACAAAACATTTGCTTATCTGTGATTTAAAAAAAAAAAAATTAAAAATTTTACACATGCAATGGTTATATTTTAAATATTGACTATTTTTGATATCTGTCATAATACGACAAAAACAATAAACGAAAGATCTTCTCCATTCTACGTGGTTGGCGAAATAATCTGTCCCTGCCCTGTCCTGCCCTGTCAAGCCAAAACCGTTAAACTAAGAATTGAATTGACGAAAAGTATTTGCATAATTAATGGGTTTACCATATTATCTATTGTTAAGAGCTTAGATGGCCCAGTGGTTAGAACTCGTGCATCCTAACCGATGATTTCGGGTTCAAATCCAGGCAAGCACCACTATATATACATATATACATATGTGCTTAATTTGTGTTTATGATTCATCTCGTGCTCGGCGGTGAAGGAAAACATCGTGGGGAAACCTGCATGTGGCTGCTTTCATCAAAATTCTGCCACATGTGCATTCCATTGGACCAACCCAACCCGCATTGGAACAGCGTGGTGGAATATGTTCCAAACCCTCTCCTTAATTGAAATTTACAGGCTGTTACTTTACTACTTTTCTTTTCTTATGTATTTTTTCATTGAAGATAAGAGTTATTTTATTATTATGAGCTGCAACAAAAAATATCAAATCTTTGAAAAATTAAACCATGTCCGAATACAAACGACGTCGGAGATTACCCAGCGTAATCGAACAAAACCGCAACAGTTTGATGCGGTCACGATATCGACGTTTTTGGTTCTGACTGTAACATCACTATTTTGTGGTGCAGCATTCGGGAACGGACAAGATTAGTCGCTTGATTTATATCCCATTAATATTTATATAATTTTTTCACATACAGATTGGAAAATAATGTGAAGATAACTGGTAAAGTTTTGTTTTAATTGATATGAACGACTGGTTATTGTGACGTCACTAAATGTTTTTATGTGAAGCCTTTTAGACGATAATTCAATAATCGATATATGTGACGAGGTGTTCATTAATGCATAGTTCCTTACAGGAGAAAAGAGAAAGGAATATATAATAATATGTAGAGTGAAAGAGTAAGAATGCTTTGTATTCCAAGAGATCCAAAAAAGGGTCAAAAAGAAAGACGCATATAAGTTATTAACTTCCATATTTTATTGATAGTTACAATTATGACATTGTTGTAAATTTTACTTAATGGCACTTTTTAAATTTGTATCTTTAAATTTGTAATGAGAACGAAACGAGTTTATGTTATATTCATAACACTAGTCATAAATAATTCATAATATTCCTCATTACATAATACCGTAAGTAAGTAGTATTATACTGGTATAAAAAGTACAAATTAGTAATACCATATCTAATATTATTCATAATTAAAGTTAAATGCTGGGTTAACCTATATTAAGATTGAATTAAACAAAATCGTTGTATTTGAATATACGATCGAAAATAACATTAGGAATCAGGATCCTTACAAGACTATCGATCAGCTTGCCAACCCTCAGACTTCGGTCAACCAAAATAATAATCATAACAATAACCATATAACCTGTTTTAAAATCAAATAATTTCGCTGGAACCTTATAACTGTTGCTGTAATTACAAAATATTTTTGATTCTATTCTCTACTCACTAATTTTGCATTTCCTGCACGTATACTGCTTGTTAATTTACATTATCTGCACTAAATATTTTGACTACGTGATCAAATTAAATCGATTCTAGTCGCTTTTATCAGTAATTATCCGCTGGTTTCGAATAAATCAAGAATAAATGATAATATAATCAAGCGAACTGTGACTTCAAATGTATTTTATTTTAAATTAAACAATGATTATGCTTAATATTATAACTTATTCTAGCGCCTTTCAGCGTTTTTTTTCTGTTTGTTTGGTACAAGTTGATTACCATTGACATAAAAATTTTATTTTTTTATATTATTCATAAAAAACCTTCACAAATATTCGAAAATTTAAAAAATAGTTTTAATGGCAAGCATATAATTAATATAGTTGATAATTTCTTTTTGTTTAATAAATGACATGGAAATATTAGGTGTGAAGTTGTCTACTTCGTAGGGCTTGGCACTCTATTGGTAGTTTAGTAGTGAGCAACTAAATCAAATTAATAAGGTTCAAAACTCAAAAATAAAAAACGCAAATAACTTTATTCAATATAGAAGCATTACACTTACTTATTGGTTCACACCAATTCGGAATTACACCGTTTACACCGGATTACACCGGTTCGGAAAAGAAAATACTCGACCTGAGAAGAACCGACGAAAGAAACTCAGCGGGTTTTTTTTTTTTATTTGTCTCATATATTATTTAAACAATTTAATATGAGATGAAATAGCCAGGAGGCGATCGTTTCATTCCCAATCGATCTGACGCAGTGAGTTTTCAAGCCAAAGCAGCTGCATACGCCTTTAAGTTCTGAGCAGAAACAACTAATATCCCTGTAGTACAAGATACCGTCTCCTTTTGTAATTACTTGATGAATTTGCATGGTTCCCACCAATGTCGTGATATTATTTGGTATCATCGAAACAATGTTATTTATTACCTTGTCCTCGATTAACCAGACTTTCACAGTTTTCATACAGGCCTTTAAAATATGGTAAGCATCGGAAGCGTCTCTAATATCTTTTCCAAAGCAAACTTGTCGATCTAAAGCTCTTTTTACCGATCCACCTATCCCATCGGCAACTCCTTTACCATGGCCACTTTCGAAGAATGACCATGTCACATACTCGAGTTCCAGCGTTTGAGTGAACAGGTCAATCAAATAGAAGTAATTTTATTGCCTGTACTGTGACGTGGGGCCATCAGAAAAGAAATGTATAATTGTTACTTGAAACTCATCCCTTATCATCTTTAGTACAGGCAGTAAATGTGCCCAAATAGCTGGTGGTTGGTGCATGTTGTTATGGGATATAGTACAAAATGATTGTGACATGTCACTCGTCGTGTCAACAAATAAATATTTTCGCTCCGTGCTTTAGAAATTCGTTAAAATTGTTATAATTCTCAATATTTCATAAAAGTATTATAAAACTGTTTATAAGTGTGTAATAGTTGTGTGTAAACATTATAGTGTATAACAGTCCAGTGATTCGCAGATAAATGTTGATTTGAAAAAAAATCAACAACAATATCTAAAGCCTTGTTAAATTTATATCTACAAAAGTGCTGAAAAAACAACGAGGAAGATGTAACTGTTTATTAGAGTCCCAAAAGTAAATCAAAATCGTCATATAAAAGTAAATTTAAAAAGAGATCGATATTTTTGCTTAAAACGTTAACTAACTCATGGCTCAGTTGGACGAAGCATAGAGAGAACGACCTTACATAGCAGCTAGACGGGTTCGATCCTCACCTCACGGGTCATATATTTTTTTCATTTCGTCATATTTATAATTTGTGGAGTTTGACTAACATAGAATGTCAAACACAAAATATTCAAAAATATGCGCTGGATGCAGAAATACTCTGCCTAAAAAAGAATTTGTTAGTTGCTCGATATGCAATTTGAAGTACGATTGCGATTGTAAACACCCGTAAGGTCAGTTGGTACTGTTCAAACTTGCAGCATAACTTCTGACGAAGAATCTTCTGTGGCCCACGTTACTATACGGAAAAAAAGTTCCAAGTCACCTACACATGCATCATCGACTAGCAATGATAGAATGAGCTTGTTTGGCGAGAGTAACTTGCGTGACATTATTAAACAAGAGCTTTCCTCAGCGATACAAAAGCATGTTACGGAACAACTGAATAAAATTAATGAACAAATGGCGGGATTTCTAGAGTCCATGACATTTATTTATTCGCAATTTGAAGAAATCAAAGCTGTAGTAGAAGAAAAGTCTGCTATTATCAACGACTTAAGAAAAGAAAACACTCATCTCCAAGAATCTGTTAAAGACCTTACAACTAGGCTTAATATAGTCGAATCGCACATGAGAGAATGTAATGTCGAAATTAGCGGTATTCCTGAACATAAAGCGGAAAACTTGGTCAAAACTATGGTAAAACTAGGTCAAGCAGTAAAAAGCCCACTGACAGAGGATGATGTTCATTATGTCACTCGAGTTGCTAAACTTAACAAGAACGCTGTAAAACCGCGGTCTGTCATTGTAAAGTTACGTACAATAAAGCATAGAGACACCCTTCTAGCAGCAGTAGCTCAATTTAACAAAAAAAATCCTGAAGACAAATTGAGCTCTCAACATCTGGGAATTGGGGGATCTCGAGTACCAATATACGTTTCTGAGCATCTGACTCCTACCAACAAATCCCTACATGCAGCTACGCGAATCAAGGCTAAGGAAATGAAATACCGCTTCACATGGATCAGAAATGGCAAAATCTATGTTCGAAAAGACGAATTTAGTCAAGCCATAGTCATTAAAAACGAAGGTAGTCTTAAGCTGATAATTTAATTTTGTTACAACTTGATGGTAAATGTTGTAGTTCCTCAATCTTCACTGTGTTAGAAGTATATTACCAGAACGTGCGTGGATTGAGAACTAAGACCAATGATGTGCTTAAGAATATCTTGACTTCGAACTACAAAGTTGTTGTATTCACTGAGACATGGCTTAATCCGAATATATTCGATAACGAGCTTTTTGATTCACGATATACAGTTTACAGGAAAGATCGAATGCACTCTCCATCCAAACAAGATGGTGGGGGTATTCTCATTGCCGTCTCAAGAGAGATTTCATCCTCTCGTATTGTGAATTGGGAAACTGATAAAGAAAATATGTGGGTAGTTTTGGAATGTATAACATAATTGCACTAAAATCAGTATTGGACTATGTGCAGTCTATTTGCCTCCACCAGTCAAACCTGAATCTCTTAATAAGTTTCTGGAAAATGTAGACGATGTAATTAACAAAGTTAATGATGTGGTTGTGATAGGAGATTTCAATTTGGGTTTTATCGAACGGAGAGCCGGTGATCACAGTTCCTACATGACACCATCTAATTACAACAATACTCTCGGATATTCGTTGGTTGATTTTATGTCTATTAATAATTTATACCAATATAATAATATAAGTAACTGTGACGATAGACTTTTGGACTTGGTAATAAGTAATTTAAGTAGTGTAACAGTTACAAAGCCCCCCGATCTGCTGAGCAAACTTGACTCATACCATCCATGTTTGTTAATAAATATAGACTCTTCTAAAATTTTGTACCTTCACTCCAAAGGTCGTATTGACTACAATTACTTTAAAGCTCATTTTAATCTTATAAGTAAAAGAATAAAAAATGTAAATTGGTTAGATAAATTTTCAAATTGCGAAAATGTCAATGCTATGGTTAAGATATTTTACACCAGTCTATTCGATATTATCGAACAATCTGTGCCTAAACATAAGCCTACTTCTGTTAAATACCCAGCTTGGTTCAAACAAAACTTAATTAAAATACTTTCGGAAAAAGAAAAACTACGTAAGAAACTTGGCATATACAAAAATCCTAGGGATCAACTAGAGTTTCAAATTATTCGCAGTCGCTGTCATAAACTTTTTGATTCGTGTCTAAACGAGTTTAAGCACAATACTGAATATAATATTTCCAAAAACCCGCAAGCTTTTTGGAAATATTTTAAACAGAAAAAGAAAAACGAATCTTCTCTACCAGCATCTATGAGACTGGGCAGTGACATAGCAAGCACTGGGACTGAAATTGCCAATCTTTTTGCTAATCATTTTTCATCCATCTATACTGTAACGAAAAACTTTACGCCTGTGAACCTGCAACAAAATTACAACATTTTACAGTTAAATAAATTTAAATTTCTCGAATCGGATATTATTAAGCGAATCAAAACATTGGATACCCAAAAGGGAGCTGGACCAGATGGCCTTCCTCCCATTTTTGTTAAGCGCTGTGGCTTAGGATTGGCACTTCCATTGATGTTTATATTCAATCGTTCCATTGATGAAGGTGTTTTCCCGGAAGAATGGAAAAAAGCGCGTATCGTGCCAGTTTTCAAGAAAGGTGACCGCATGGATATTATAAATTACCGTCCTATATCCATTTTATCTTGCTTTTCCAAATTATTCGAAAGTCTTGTGTATCCCTTGTTAGCCAAACACCTTGATAATTTTCTTACTAGCTCTCAACATGGATTGGATGCTTTTCTGTACAAACGAATCTATCCAATTTCACATCTGATCTGCTATCGGAGGTTGACAAGGGACAACAAGTTGACACTATCTATACTGACTTTAGTAGTGCTTTCGACAAAGTTGATCATCGTCAACTTGTTAACAAACTCTCGCAGTATGGTATAGGATCCACTCTAACTAATTGGATTAAATCTTATCTTGAGCGGAGATCTCAGACGGTTGTTGTAAATGGCTTCGAATCTAGGTTGTATTTGGCCCAATCCGGCGTTCCCCAAGGATCCCATTTAGGACCACTGTTGTTTTTAGCTTTTATTAATGACATCACTAATGTTATAAAAAATTGTTCATGCTCGTTATATGCAGATGACTTAAAAATTTACAAAACAGTAAAATCAGTTGATGACATTCAGTTAATACAGGATGACCTTAATAATATTATGAACTGGTGTGAAGTCAATAGTATGGCTCTTAATACTAACAAGTGCTTTCATATAAAATACACGAGGAAGAAAAAACCGCTTGTCTCCAGTTATTTTATTAATAATGTAACCTTAAAAGAGTTATCTGAGATAAGAGACTTAGGAGTTACTATTGACAAAAAGTTAAATTTTAAATCACACATAAACAATATTGTTGACAAAGCTGCAAAGTTCTTGGGATTCATTAAACGCAATACTAAGGGATTTTCTTCCAGGACTAAAATTATTTTATATAACGCTTTCGTAAGAAGTCATCTTGAATTCGCCAGCGTCATTTGGAATCCTTTTTACAGCTCAAACTCTCAACGCGTTGAAGGAATACAACGTGCATTTACTCGACATTTGGCCTTCCAAGCCAGCGGTTTCTCACACAGGCAGCCATACAATCAGCGACTAGCTGAATATAAATTAATGTCTCTTCGAAATAGGCGGGATATTCTCGATCAATGTTTTTTGCATAAAATTATACACAACAAGGTTAAGTGCTGCGACCATTTACATCGAATATCTCTTACTGTTCCTCGCAAACATCCCCGAAGTTACATAACAAAAATATTCTATACTCCTATCACGAAAACTCGTCTTGGAAAACTGGCTCCGATAGTGCGCATATGTGCTCGACATAATGAATTGACAAAAGTTATACATGGCATTGACATCTTTCATGATAGCTTCATTGCTTTTAAAAAAAAAGCTCATGGATTACTTTTTGTTAGCTAAATAGTGCGTTACATTCCTGTTTTTTTTTCTTTTTTTTTCTGTTATATTATTTAGTTATAGTTATTACGTTTATAAACGACGATAGCATAGGTCATTTTTTTTTTTTAATTGTATAATATGTTTTATTTTCAACTTTAAACAAATATGTTGACACGATACACTATGAATGTTATGTACACTTGTAATCGATGTACATATCAGAAGTTGTTTTTCTTTTTTTGGATGTTGTGTAAGCCATCAATTAATATGTATATTGTTAGTGTACTTATTAAATAAATAAATAAATAAATAGACATCTCGTGAAGGTATACCATTCCGGTTTGTAGCGTTATCTGGCCTTTAGAGGCACCAAAATGCATACTTTGTATTTCTTCGCTTAATTTGGTCTCATAATTCTCTGAGAAATCACATATTACCACCGCTTCGTTCTTTTTCAGATTATTTATTATATGTTGGTATTTTTCTTGTTGGTGAATATTATTGAAATAATGTTTCATGAAAGGTTTGAGGTCGTTTTCAAAGTCTTGTAATAACTTATTAATGGTTCCGTTTTTCTCTGCTTTCACTGTTTTCTTTGTCATCTTTTCTGTAGTTACTGATTCTTCTGTTTTGGAGTACTTATGATTAATTGTCTCCCATTGATACCAGGTAGCATTTTGATTTAATTGCACATTCACATCATATATAACAGGAATATTTTTGCATTTCGTGCATTTACCATGCATGCATTCAAAAGATTTCAAGTCACATATTTGTGTTGCAAGTATTTCTTTTAAATTGGTGTTTTCAAGTACACAATTTTTTTTTAAACATGATAACTTCAGTTCTATATTATTATGCTTAACACATACGCATGTATTTCTGGATCCTAAGTGTGGTATCAAAACATAAAATGGTTTGTACTTATAGAAAGTGGTAAATTTATATTTTCCACCTTCGTTTTTATACTTCTAATAGAGGTTCTGTATGGTGTTCAGTAAATACCTTATCTGCTGCTTGTCTTTGTTATATGTGCGACATTCTTTTTTCTCAGCCGTACAGCGGCTAACATCGTCCCTGACGTAAAATTTGACTATTTCTTCAGGTACAAGACTAGCATTCTTCGGCTTCGATTTCTTGATTTTTCCTTTTAAGCCGATTAATTTGGCTACGTAAGATTGTACTTTGGCATTTGTAATTAATCTTTTTAGTATTGCTTTTTGGGAGCGTTGTTCACATAGGTTGTAAGTTTTTTTCATTGTATCTTCTAGAATTTCTTCTCGTGCTATCATTTTTTAGATTATACTCTCTCGCTTTTTGATCTGTTTTTCTGCATCTAATTTTAATCTATAGTTTCTTTTTTTCAGTTTTTCGCATAAAGTTTGAAGTTTTTTTATCCGTTCTTCTTTTTTGTTTAGACTCACTGCTTAATTTAGAGCACTTGGATCTTAAATATTTCACTTTGGAAATTACGGCCTTGTTATCATTTTTATTTAATTCTTTAGTCTCGTCTTCTTTTAATTTGATTTCCGTTGCAGTCGGTTTTTGTTTTTTAGCACGTTGCTTACGTTTCTGTTCTGCCCACTGATCTCTCTGACTTTTTTTTTCCGTAGCATTTAATTCCGAAATCTTTTTTCGCTTACGTTTAAGTCTTTCTATATCCTTCTTACGATACTCTTCATATTTTTGGGGATCACTTTTTATGTGTGCTCTGTACCGCTGCATTTTTTCTGCGGCGGTAAGTGCCATTCTGATACCTAAACAGAAAATCCATTCTCTAAATAACATTTAGGAATAGTCAAATTTTATTAGTAATTTCAGTAAGAATTTATCTCAGTGTGCCCACATACCAATACTGTCCTGCCCGTTACTATTTTGGTCTGGCTATACGTTACCAGCCATTTGGTAATGGACAGGACGTAACGGTACCACACCTTAGCTTCTTAAGATTAATTTTCATAACTCAAAAACATTTTGATAACTGAATTGTTCTTGTTCACCAAAATCTACAAATAATTTCGTCACGTGAAACTATCATTGCCTTAACATAACAGTACAAAAAATCATTTTAGAAACGTAAAACACTTACCGGACAATGATGGAAAAAGCTCTGCAAAAAGTCCGTTACCGGTCCAAACGTGCACTCTCAAGACTGACACAACAAATACTGACACTCAAAATGGCTGCTAATGTTACCAGTTCGATTTGGGGTTGCTATTTAGATAAAAAGTCGGAGAGTGGTAGAAAAAAGTCAGTACAAAATTAAATATCATTTACAGTCACGGTGCATGGACATGTCCAGTTGACAAAAACGAGGGGACATGATATAAACATTAAAATATTAAAATATTGTATTTAAGTGTATAAAGTGTTAGCATTACGTTAAAACTAAATCTGATCTTACATTATCTAAAATGTTTGAAATATGTTATAAGTAGCAAAATCCCAAAGAAAAAGTGTATACTAGGCCGACTTTCTAAAAGGGGACAGTACTGGGAGACATAGGATGTCACATTTCTGAGTTTAGTTTTATTACTTTGTTGTAGGTTTCTCACCAAACAACATAGTAAAAAAGAAAACTTTAGTAATTTGAAACCATTTAATAATAACACGACACTTACAAAGTCATAAAAAACGTTAGTTATTTGGACCTATTGCATGGGACATCCCATTGAGTGGGTTGGTAGACATTTTGGCGAAAATCCCCTTGAACGCTTTCTGGGATCCTGTTGTAAAACCGTATACATTGCCCCACAAAGGAGTTACTGACTCTATGTAGTCGAGTAACAGGAGTAACAAGTTTGTGTTTGTTCCTTGTACCAATGCTATGAGTATCACATTTTCTCATGAAATCATTAATATTTTTTCGTACATACATAACATTGCAGAATATATATTGAGAATCAACAGTCAATATCTTGATTCTTCTCTAAATTTATTCCTTAACGATTCTTTAGCTCCTAGGTTATAGATTGCGCGAATAGCCCTCTTCTGTAGCACAAATATAGTATGGATAGCGGCTGCGTTGCCCCACAGCATAACACCGTATGACATTATACTGTGAAAGTAACTGAAATATACTAAGCGAGCCGTATCAACATCGGTACATAATCTAATCTTTTTGACCGCGAATGCCGCAGAACTCAGTCTACTCGCCAATCCGTTAATATGGGGGCCCCATTGCAACTTGATGCAGAAATACTCTGCCTAAAAAAGAATTTGTTAGTTGCTCGATATGCAATTTGAAGTACGATTGCGATTGTAAACACCCGTAAGGTCAGTTGGTACTGTTCAAACTTGCAGCATAACTTCTGACGAAGAATCTTCTGTGGCCCACGTTACTATACGGAAAAAAAGTTCCAAGTCACCTACACATGCATCATCGACTAGCAATGATAGAATGAGCTTGTTTGGCGAGAGTAACTTGCGTGACATTATTAAACAAGAGCTTTCCTCAGCGATACAAAAGCATGTTACGGAACAACTGAATAAAATTAATGAACAAATGGCGGGATTTCTAGAGTCCATGACATTTATTTATTCGCAATTTGAAGAAATCAAAGCTGTAGTAGAAGAAAAGTCTGCTATTATCAACGACTTAAGAAAAGAAAACACTCATCTCCAAGAATCTGTTAAAGACCTTACAACTAGGCTTAATATAGTCGAATCGCACATGAGAGAATGTAATGTCGAAATTAGCGGTATTCCTGAACATAAAGCGGAAAACTTGGTCAAAACTATGGTAAAACTAGGTCAAGCAGTAAAAAGCCCACTGACAGAGGATGATGTTCATTATGTCACTCGAGTTGCTAAACTTAACAAGAACGCTGTAAAACCGCGGTCTGTCATTGTAAAGTTACGTACAATAAAGCATAGAGACACCCTTCTAGCAGCAGTAGCTCAATTTAACAAAAAAAATCCTGAAGACAAATTGAGCTCTCAACATCTGGGAATTGGGGGATCTCGAGTACCAATATACGTTTCTGAGCATCTGACTCCTACCAACAAATCCCTACATGCAGCTACGCGAATCAAGGCTAAGGAAATGAAATACCGCTTCACATGGATCAGAAATGGCAAAATCTATGTTCGAAAAGACGAATTTAGTCAAGCCATAGTCATTAAAAACGAAGGTAGTCTTAAGCTGATAATTTAATTTTGTTACAACTTGATGGTAAATGTTGTAGTTCCTCAATCTTCACTGTGTTAGAAGTATATTACCAGAACGTGCGTGGATTGAGAACTAAGACCAATGATGTGCTTAAGAATATCTTGACTTCGAACTACAAAGTTGTTGTATTCACTGAGACATGGCTTAATCCGAATATATTCGATAACGAGCTTTTTGATTCACGATATACAGTTTACAGGAAAGATCGAATGCACTCTCCATCCAAACAAGATGGTGGGGGTATTCTCATTGCCGTCTCAAGAGAGATTTCATCCTCTCGTATTGTGAATTGGGAAACTGATAAAGAAAATATGTGGGTAGTTTTGGAATGTATAACATAATTGCACTAAAATCAGTATTGGACTATGTGCAGTCTATTTGCCTCCACCAGTCAAACCTGAATCTCTTAATAAGTTTCTGGAAAATGTAGACGATGTAATTAACAAAGTTAATGATGTGGTTGTGATAGGAGATTTCAATTTGGGTTTTATCGAACGGAGAGCCGGTGATCACAGTTCCTACATGACACCATCTAATTACAACAATACTCTCGGATATTCGTTGGTTGATTTTATGTCTATTAATAATTTATACCAATATAATAATATAAGTAACTGTGACGATAGACTTTTGGACTTGGTAATAAGTAATTTAAGTAGTGTAACAGTTACAAAGCCCCCCGATCTGCTGAGCAAACTTGACTCATACCATCCATGTTTGTTAATAAATATAGACTCTTCTAAAATTTTGTACCTTCACTCCAAAGGTCGTATTGACTACAATTACTTTAAAGCTCATTTTAATCTTATAAGTAAAAGAATAAAAAATGTAAATTGGTTAGATAAATTTTCAAATTGCGAAAATGTCAATGCTATGGTTAAGATATTTTACACCAGTCTATTCGATATTATCGAACAATCTGTGCCTAAACATAAGCCTACTTCTGTTAAATACCCAGCTTGGTTCAAACAAAACTTAATTAAAATACTTTCGGAAAAAGAAAAACTACGTAAGAAACTTGGCATATACAAAAATCCTAGGGATCAACTAGAGTTTCAAATTATTCGCAGTCGCTGTCATAAACTTTTTGATTCGTGTCTAAACGAGTTTAAGCACAATACTGAATATAATATTTCCAAAAACCCGCAAGCTTTTTGGAAATATTTTAAACAGAAAAAGAAAAACGAATCTTCTCTACCAGCATCTATGAGACTGGGCAGTGACATAGCAAGCACTGGGACTGAAATTGCCAATCTTTTTGCTAATCATTTTTCATCCATCTATACTGTAACGAAAAACTTTACGCCTGTGAACCTGCAACAAAATTACAACATTTTACAGTTAAATAAATTTAAATTTCTCGAATCGGATATTATTAAGCGAATCAAAACATTGGATACCCAAAAGGGAGCTGGACCAGATGGCCTTCCTCCCATTTTTGTTAAGCGCTGTGGCTTAGGATTGGCACTTCCATTGATGTTTATATTCAATCGTTCCATTGATGAAGGTGTTTTCCCGGAAGAATGGAAAAAAGCGCGTATCGTGCCAGTTTTCAAGAAAGGTGACCGCATGGATATTATAAATTACCGTCCTATATCCATTTTATCTTGCTTTTCCAAATTATTCGAAAGTCTTGTGTATCCCTTGTTAGCCAAACACCTTGATAATTTTCTTACTAGCTCTCAACATGGATTGGATGCTTTTCTGTACAAACGAATCTATCCAATTTCACATCTGATCTGCTATCGGAGGTTGACAAGGGACAACAAGTTGACACTATCTATACTGACTTTAGTAGTGCTTTCGACAAAGTTGATCATCGTCAACTTGTTAACAAACTCTCGCAGTATGGTATAGGATCCACTCTAACTAATTGGATTAAATCTTATCTTGAGCGGAGATCTCAGACGGTTGTTGTAAATGGCTTCGAATCTAGGTTGTATTTGGCCCAATCCGGCGTTCCCCAAGGATCCCATTTAGGACCACTGTTGTTTTTAGCTTTTATTAATGACATCACTAATGTTATAAAAAATTGTTCATGCTCGTTATATGCAGATGACTTAAAAATTTACAAAACAGTAAAATCAGTTGATGACATTCAGTTAATACAGGATGACCTTAATAATATTATGAACTGGTGTGAAGTCAATAGTATGGCTCTTAATACTAACAAGTGCTTTCATATAAAATACACGAGGAAGAAAAAACCGCTTGTCTCCAGTTATTTTATTAATAATGTAACCTTAAAAGAGTTATCTGAGATAAGAGACTTAGGAGTTACTATTGACAAAAAGTTAAATTTTAAATCACACATAAACAATATTGTTGACAAAGCTGCAAAGTTCTTGGGATTCATTAAACGCAATACTAAGGGATTTTCTTCCAGGACTAAAATTATTTTATATAACGCTTTCGTAAGAAGTCATCTTGAATTCGCCAGCGTCATTTGGAATCCTTTTTACAGCTCAAACTCTCAACGCGTTGAAGGAATACAACGTGCATTTACTCGACATTTGGCCTTCCAAGCCAGCGGTTTCTCACACAGGCAGCCATACAATCAGCGACTAGCTGAATATAAATTAATGTCTCTTCGAAATAGGCGGGATATTCTCGATCAATGTTTTTTGCATAAAATTATACACAACAAGGTTAAGTGCTGCGACCATTTACATCGAATATCTCTTACTGTTCCTCGCAAACATCCCCGAAGTTACATAACAAAAATATTCTATACTCCTATCACGAAAACTCGTCTTGGAAAACTGGCTCCGATAGTGCGCATATGTGCTCGACATAATGAATTGACAAAAGTTATACATGGCATTGACATCTTTCATGATAGCTTCATTGCTTTTAAAAAAAAAGCTCATGGATTACTTTTTGTTAGCTAAATAGTGCGTTACATTCCTGTTTTTTTTTCTTTTTTTTTCTGTTATATTATTTAGTTATAGTTATTACGTTTATAAACGACGATAGCATAGGTCATTTTTTTTTTTTAATTGTATAATATGTTTTATTTTCAACTTTAAACAAATATGTTGACACGATACACTATGAATGTTATGTACACTTGTAATCGATGTACATATCAGAAGTTGTTTTTCTTTTTTTGGATGTTGTGTAAGCCATCAATTAATATGTATATTGTTAGTGTACTTATTAAATAAATAAATAAATAAATAGACATCTCGTGAAGGTATACCATTCCGGTTTGTAGCGTTATCTGGCCTTTAGAGGCACCAAAATGCATACTTTGTATTTCTTCGCTTAATTTGGTCTCATAATTCTCTGAGAAATCACATATTACCACCGCTTCGTTCTTTTTCAGATTATTTATTATATGTTGGTATTTTTCTTGTTGGTGAATATTATTGAAATAATGTTTCATGAAAGGTTTGAGGTCGTTTTCAAAGTCTTGTAATAACTTATTAATGGTTCCGTTTTTCTCTGCTTTCACTGTTTTCTTTGTCATCTTTTCTGTAGTTACTGATTCTTCTGTTTTGGAGTACTTATGATTAATTGTCTCCCATTGATACCAGGTAGCATTTTGATTTAATTGCACATTCACATCATATATAACAGGAATATTTTTGCATTTCGTGCATTTACCATGCATGCATTCAAAAGATTTCAAGTCACATATTTGTGTTGCAAGTATTTCTTTTAAATTGGTGTTTTCAAGTACACAATTTTTTTTTAAACATGATAACTTCAGTTCTATATTATTATGCTTAACACATACGCATGTATTTCTGGATCCTAAGTGTGGTATCAAAACATAAAATGGTTTGTACTTATAGAAAGTGGTAAATTTATATTTTCCACCTTCGTTTTTATACTTCTAATAGAGGTTCTGTATGGTGTTCAGTAAATACCTTATCTGCTGCTTGTCTTTGTTATATGTGCGACATTCTTTTTTCTCAGCCGTACAGCGGCTAACATCGTCCCTGACGTAAAATTTGACTATTTCTTCAGGTACAAGACTAGCATTCTTCGGCTTCGATTTCTTGATTTTTCCTTTTAAGCCGATTAATTTGGCTACGTAAGATTGTACTTTGGCATTTGTAATTAATCTTTTTAGTATTGCTTTTTGGGAGCGTTGTTCACATAGGTTGTAAGTTTTTTTCATTGTATCTTCTAGAATTTCTTCTCGTGCTATCATTTTTTAGATTATACTCTCTCGCTTTTTGATCTGTTTTTCTGCATCTAATTTTAATCTATAGTTTCTTTTTTTCAGTTTTTCGCATAAAGTTTGAAGTTTTTTTATCCGTTCTTCTTTTTTGTTTAGACTCACTGCTTAATTTAGAGCACTTGGATCTTAAATATTTCACTTTGGAAATTACGGCCTTGTTATCATTTTTATTTAATTCTTTAGTCTCGTCTTCTTTTAATTTGATTTCCGTTGCAGTCGGTTTTTGTTTTTTAGCACGTTGCTTACGTTTCTGTTCTGCCCACTGATCTCTCTGACTTTTTTTTTCCGTAGCATTTAATTCCGAAATCTTTTTTCGCTTACGTTTAAGTCTTTCTATATCCTTCTTACGATACTCTTCATATTTTTGGGGATCACTTTTTATGTGTGCTCTGTACCGCTGCATTTTTTCTGCGGCGGTAAGTGCCATTCTGATACCTAAACAGAAAATCCATTCTCTAAATAACATTTAGGAATAGTCAAATTTTATTAGTAATTTCAGTAAGAATTTATCTCAGTGTGCCCACATACCAATACTGTCCTGCCCGTTACTATTTTGGTCTGGCTATACGTTACCAGCCATTTGGTAATGGACAGGACGTAACGGTACCACACCTTAGCTTCTTAAGATTAATTTTCATAACTCAAAAACATTTTGATAACTGAATTGTTCTTGTTCACCAAAATCTACAAATAATTTCGTCACGTGAAACTATCATTGCCTTAACATAACAGTACAAAAAATCATTTTAGAAACGTAAAACACTTACCGGACAATGATGGAAAAAGCTCTGCAAAAAGTCCGTTACCGGTCCAAACGTGCACTCTCAAGACTGACACAACAAATACTGACACTCAAAATGGCTGCTAATGTTACCAGTTCGATTTGGGGTTGCTATTTAGATAAAAAGTCGGAGAGTGGTAGAAAAAAGTCAGTACAAAATTAAATATCATTTACAGTCACGGTGCATGGACATGTCCAGTTGACAAAAACGAGGGGACATGATATAAACATTAAAATATTAAAATATTGTATTTAAGTGTATAAAGTGTTAGCATTACGTTAAAACTAAATCTGATCTTACATTATCTAAAATGTTTGAAATATGTTATAAGTAGCAAAATCCCAAAGAAAAAGTGTATACTAGGCCGACTTTCTAAAAGGGGACAGTACTGGGAGACATAGGATGTCACATTTCTGAGTTTAGTTTTATTACTTTGTTGTAGGTTTCTCACCAAACAACATAGTAAAAAAGAAAACTTTAGTAATTTGAAACCATTTAATAATAACACGACACTTACAAAGTCATAAAAAACGTTAGTTATTTGGACCTATTGCATGGGACATCCCATTGAGTGGGTTGGTAGACATTTTGGCGAAAATCCCCTTGAACGCTTTCTGGGATCCTGTTGTAAAACCGTATACATTGCCCCACAAAGGAGTTACTGACTCTATGTAGTCGAGTAACAGGAGTAACAAGTTTGTGTTTGTTCCTTGTACCAATGCTATGAGTATCACATTTTCTCATGAAATCATTAATATTTTTTCGTACATACATAACATTGCAGAATATATATTGAGAATCAACAGTCAATATCTTGATTCTTCTCTAAATTTATTCCTTAACGATTCTTTAGCTCCTAGGTTATAGATTGCGCGAATAGCCCTCTTCTGTAGCACAAATATAGTATGGATAGCGGCTGCGTTGCCCCACAGCATAACACCGTATGACATTATACTGTGAAAGTAACTGAAATATACTAAGCGAGCCGTATCAACATCGGTACATAATCTAATCTTTTTGACCGCGAATGCCGCAGAACTCAGTCTACTCGCCAATCCGTTAATATGGGGGCCCCATTGCAACTTGGCATCAACAGTAAGGCCAAGAAACTCAGCAGAATCAATTGGATCCATAGATTCCCCGTTAATGAGTACATCGGCTTTCAAATTATGTACATTTGGTGTACTAAATTTCACAATTTTTGTTTTATTATTATTAAGCCTAAGATTGTTTACGCTAAACCAATGTACTATATCAGCTATAGCATTTTCGTTCATATGTTCGATGTGACATATCAATTTACTATTATTTCTTAGCTCATAATGCCTTATGTAGGCAATTGAAATGGAAATTATCATTGCCATATTAAAAAAAATACATTGTTAAACTTTCAAACATAAAACATTTTAAAACATAGTAAAATAAACCAACAATGTACATTTTCTTAATTTTTACAAAACAAAATTTACCATAGATTATTCATACAACCTTATAACATAGGTTGAAATATAAAACACGATATTTAGGTCCCATGTGTGTTTGCTTATGCCTCGTAACTTATTCATTTGATTAAAAAATTAAATTGGAGCGGGAAAAGTTTTTTCTTTCAGAGTAAATATGTCAACGTTTTTTCTTATACTAACGTCAAATAATATATCAACACTACCGACAAACTCGACGAGACGCCTTTTCAAACCCAAACCCTTTGTGTCGAGATCTGTGTACATTAAAAGAAATTAGACCTTATGTCTACCGACCTCTTTGCAGACAATGAAAGGTTTAACAATGGATGTTGATCGATACATATGCGTAGGCTATAAATAAGCTAACAAAATATACATATCTAGTAAAATTGGTTAATAAGAACGATCTATTAAAGCCGTAATTTTTTTTTTTAATTAAAAACGAGAACCTTTTTGTTTTACTTATTTTTTAAGTTTATGTAATTAAACTAAATCTAATAATTAGTACGTTATAATTTATAATCTATTAGTGACATTTTAGTTGAATATATTTCGATTGTATACAAAATGTGCCTTTCTCTCTTTATTTTTAATGAAACGAAAATATTTATTTAAAGTTTGTAATAGTGAAATTAGCATTCAACGTTTTTTATTAATTTGTGATGAACTCTAAAAGTATTCTATGTAATACATGTAAATGATTGTTCCGGCTTAAATAAATACATTTGTTTTTTTATAAACCATATTTTAAACTAGAGTTTATTGTTTCTTTTTGATGAACATAATATATTATGTTTATAGATTAAATTAAAAATGCTTGTATAATTTTTTTTATGAAGCTAAAAGTAATATTAATTAATGAATGACGACCTCCGTGGTCGAGTTATGTGTACACCGGTTTTCATGAGTACGCCACTCCGAAGTCCCGGGTTCGATTCCCGGCCGAGTCAATGTAAATTATCATTAGTTTTCTATGTTGTCTTGAGTCTGGGTGTCGTCGTTACTTCTGATTTTCCATAACATAAGTGCTTTAGCTACATTGGGATCAGAGTTATGTATGTGATGTCTCATATTTATTCATATTTATTATTTATTCGTATGTATGTACTTTGAATAAAGGCGATTCATTGGTTTATAATAGTTTTATTAAAATGGGAATCATTTTGTTGAAAACACAAATTGTATAATTTTATATTTCATATAAAATACTGATTATTAGGTCCCATGTGTCTAGCTTTCAACTCGTAACTTATTCATTGCTTAGCGCGGCCATCTTTTAGGCTGAATCACTCCAAGGAGATTCAAAAGGTATCCTAAGAATTTAGGTACCAATCATTTAAAGAGCCTTCTAAAACATAACTCAGCACGCTAAAGTCACTAAACTCAAGATCTTATTCACCTGTACCACGCCGTACACAATAAGTGTTTTCCTTTATTTTCTTTCGACTTATGTTACGTTTTATTTATAAGTAAAAATGTATGCTCACTACACGTATCTTGTTACGGAAACCGAATAAAACATCGATTTTAAACTACTTCTTATAACTGTCATATTTGAATTTTACAAACTATAACGATTAACTAAGTATAACGATTTGAATTTTAGTCGAAACGCTTGGCCCTTGGTGTAGTGGTGCAAACAGCTTCGTCAAAAGTATAACACCTCGCCTCATTGCCTCCACTGGTGACAGGAGGGCTGGTTCGTTTTTTGCCCAGAGGATCGGAATTGCGATTAAACGGGGAAATGCTGCTAGCAATCTTGCCACCATTCCACGCGGTCAAGATTTAGACAGTAACTAGTTTTAGTTCATATTTGTATATATTTAGGCATTTAATGTTATTAACTCTTATGTTAATAAATGATTATTCAACAATAAAATGACAAATATATTATACATATCGATGTAATGGTATTCGTTTGACATAAATTAATGTTGTAAAAGTATGATTACAGAATATCTTACTAATTCTTCTCGGTAGAATCTATATTCCGAACTGGTGGCACCTTTAGATTTACAATTCCAATTTACGATTTACAAATCCGTAAAATAAAGATTGAAACACCTTCTTGAATAGAGTATATTTTATGAAAATGAAATAAGGAGAAAATAACAATAAAAACGTTGACCTTAAAATAACATAACGTCTACGGTCGAGTCTAATACTTACATCATATGATACCCTAAACATTCGTTTTCAGTATCGGCGATTTCAATCGGAATAAAGACTTTAGTATAATAGGAAAAGCAGAGTCTAAGATTTATTTACGTAGACGTCACTAAGAATGGCGCTGCTATCCAAGCAAAGCTGGTTACCATAGCAACCGCCCAAACAACGTGTGTCGTTATAACTTTATAGCTCAAAGCAATTCGAACATTAAGCCTATAAACTATTCGCTATTTACGATTACTCCATTTACAAATTCGTTTGACCGAAAACCAATAATATTAATGATATTTGTTTGTAAAAAGTACTTGATACTATATTTTAGAAGGGGATTTATTTCGTGTTTATTATAATGAACTTTCACAAAACAAATTGTATAAAACAAAGTCGCTTTCTCTGTCCCTATATGTGCTCCTATGTATGCTAAACTATGCAACGGACTTTGATGCGGGTTATTTTAATAGATAGAGTGATTCGACAGGAAGCTTTTTATATATATAATACATGAAAAATTTAGGAAAGAAAAACTGATAATATTTAATCTGTGATGTAATGTCGTCATAAATTCTGTAGTATATTTAATATCAGTATTGCAACCGTGCGAAGCCGAGGCGGGTCGCCAGTATTATTATAATTATCTTTAATATTATGAGATAAATGGAAGCCGCAAGTTAAAGCTAGTTCGGAATATTTAACGTCGATTCAGTTCTTTGTATTCATAAAACTTTGATACTAAAAAGGCGTAGGTAATATATTGTACGGTAACCCAAAGTTTTTCATTCCATAAAACTTTGTTACATTTTTATCTATCGTTCGAGCCATAAATATGAAGGCGTATGAAACATTTCGGAAACAGTGTAACAATCTCCGTATCGCGGCATTAAAAACTAACAGAGTACCAACAAAATGGCTTATATCAGCTCGACCATCGCGCCCGGTTTACAGCTTTTGATGTCTAAACCTGTGCTGCGTTTACATTGCTTGCTTCGAATATAGAGTAACTAACACTTAATTCATTTATCAATTAATCCAAACAAATTATCTTACATCCCAAAACTTTGTTAATTTGTAACGATATAAGAATAGATTATGGAATTGCGGAGGCGAGTTCGTCTCCATTAAATTAATTATTTGTGTACATTAGTGAGTGACGCTCTTGCTTACAAGATTTCTTAGTGGGCGTCAAACGAGTAACGACAGCAAAAATATCTTACCGCCTAATAAAAAGAAAAATTAATAATTCCTTGTGCCAATATGCAATGCCATTTCAAAAAAGGACGTGCGGTCTCTTGTCACAGAAGCTTAGGTTTACTTTTGTTATGAAGGCTTAGTCGGATTACTGGTAAAGTTTTAGGTATGGCCTCTTTTAGAAAAGTCTACAAGTTTTGTTATCGCTTTTTTTTTCAAAGACAACACATATAACAATCTAAACAATAACAGCTAAATATTTTTATCACAAAACGGATTTCGCACAGTCAAAGACAGATCAGTTAATATGATATGTTACATATACATAATAGAAAAAAAAATGTGATAAATATTGTATTTTTCTAAAATACACATTTTCACTTGTATCTTTTTGAGAATTTCTATTCAGCGTGGTGTCTTTTTTTAGTTTTAGTAATATACATTTGGACGCAATAGGATGCAGGTATTCCACCAATAAACTTTTATAGTTGAACGAAGAATGCTCTATCGCGGATAAGTTTCAATCACATGAAAAAACAATATCGGCGTGTAGATAGTGGAGCTGGTCCGTCCACACTTTCCCATTCGATGAAAACTAGACAAATTCACACACATGAATTCAATTTTATACAGTAGGTTTTGTAGTACAATGTTTTGCTTCTATACATTATAATATAAAATTCTTTAAAGCGAATATACAATATATGTGTTTCATCTTTAACAGTCTACCAGTCCACGGCTTCTTTGTACATAATTTTTTGTACTATGGGTGTATTTTTATTTTGGGAGAAATTTCAAGGCTTGATACTCATTGTATAAACTATGACTTTTTTTATTATGTAAAAGAAAGTCACAGGATAATGCCCTTAATGTATTAGTACATAGTATATTTTAATATATTACTACATAGTACTTATCTACTTAAGAGTCGAAATGGCCCAGTGGTTAGAACGCGTGCATCATAACCGAAGATTGCGGTTTCAAACCCAGGCAAGCACCGCTGATTCATGTGCTTAATTTGTCTTTATAAATCATCTCGTCCTCAGCGGTGAAGGAAAACATCGTGAGGAAACCTGCATGTGACAAATTTCGTAGAAATTCTGCCACATGTGTATTCCACCAACGCGCATTGGAACAGCGTGGCGGAATATGTTCCAAACCTTCTCCTCAAAGGGAAAGGAGGCCTTTAGCCCAGCAGTGGGAATTTACAGGCTGTTGTTGTTGTTGTTGTACTTATCGACTTCTTAATATAGCTTTAAAAATAAATAAATAGTAAATGTTTTTTTGCAAATTTGCATTGTGCGTCCCAAATCTTGTCTTATTCCCAAAGGTATTTTTTGTTACTTACTTACTTACTTTTGATCAGAACAATGATGAAAGAATAATATTAAGGATGATCAAAGTCATTGATGCAAATCTAGACACGCGGTAGCGTTTCATCCAAGTTCAGGTTACAGAACTGGCAGCGAGCAGCACTGTGTAATATTACACGAACCACTTGGAGCCACAAAACTTTCTCTGTGCACTTATATATTACGAAACGAAGGATTTCTTGAAATATCTAGCGATAGTTTACTATCTACCGAGACTGGCTATGCACTGAAGTTAGTCGAAAGTATTAAATACTAATATATTAAGTTATACTATGTACTTATATATTAAACGAATTTAATTAAGACTTTTTCAAAAATTATAATTATGACATTTTGCTTAAGATAATTGAAACGAAATAGAACCTAGAACCAGGTTTTTTCCTGAAAAAATGGAACATACTCGTATTTATTACGGCAGCAAAACTTCAACGTGACAGCACCCTAAAGCCCGTAAAATCGATTAACATCAAGACCGACCTACGAAATATACGGAATATTAAACATCACCGCTATAATTTCTAGCCACGAATGAAACCAGAATAAACTTTATTAGAATACTACTTCCAATACTCCATTTATCTTAAGTTTGAATAAGTTATTATTATAAACTTAGTATCTGTGGCAGAAACTTCGTAATGGAATTAGCTTTAGTGTTGAAAATGACAATTAAATGTTATTAAATTACTTTTAATGATAGTTAATGGTTGTAAAATGTTATCATTCATACGTTCTGGCTACTACTAGTCTAGGAGATTTCGGCTCCAAAAATAAATAGTTCAAATCAAAAGGTTGTTTTTAGTTTTAATTTAATTAACAAAGGCAGTATTACATACTGATACAACGTGATCTAAATTTTTCTGTGACAGATTAAGTGAGGGAATTCCTTGCACAGCGAAAAACGCTTCCAACGAGTTCTACATATAAAAGATATCATATATTGTAAATAACCAAACATCAGATATGCTCAAGAACACCAGATTAAGGTAAGGTAAGGTTTCAATAATCTTATGATTTGAGTGTAACGTAAGGTCGTCCTGACATTCTCGAGCTCGGTTGGTTTTATTCAAATTTTGACGCAAATAATCTAAAGGTAAGGGATAATATAGTCTGACGTTTTCTGAAAGTCGATGTGCCCAAAAATCGTCTACAAACATAAGTACTTACAACTGAAGTAAAGCATTTATTCCTCACTCTCATTTTCACTTGGGAAGAAGTATCCGTAACTCTCTTGCAACATTTCCACACGTCTTGTGAGCCTTGGCAAGTGAACTTTAATTACGGAAAAAATAGTGCCTATGCTGTTAGCGATGTATTAAAAACAATGATATTTATGCTATGTCTATACGTAGTATAATATCGTGGAGCTTTAACTGACTGTTAGCTGAATGACTCACTTAACACTGATTAGCCTTCCTTTCCTACGGTGGCAATCGTTATATCTGATCGAAGCATTAGCCGTTCTGCATATTCTCTGAAATGCTGGAAGCATATGCTACTTCCACCATACAAATTGACAGATTTGCATCTGTTGTCGTTGGTAATCTAAGCTATTAATATCTAATAACTTGGAGCATTTAATTTTTTAATTATTTCCTTTACATTTTTGATATCCTCAAGAGGTATCCCCCACTGATTAAGCATCATTAAGTAAGGGAGTCTTTTATTTTTCTTATCATCTAATTTTCAAAATCCAATAGGTCACGACTCTCGAGTAAATCCCCATTTAGCGTCATGTTCCCATTATCTTTTCCACTTGTAATTAAATTAATTCGCTCGCCGTTCAAACAGGAATCAGTAATTAATATAGAGTATTTTTGTTTTTTGACAAAATAACAAGTAAAACGGCAGTTACAAAAACATACTTATCTTGTTGAAGAAATTTGCCACAGCGTGACAAATATCATATGCAAATAATATGTGAAAATTGAAAATACTGAGATATTTCTGTGAACACGATTTGGACTCCCTATTAGAATAAGTGCAAATTAAGCAATCCATATTTTCTTGCAAAACTTTTGAATTGTCCATTAGTCAGTAAAGTCAAATTTAAAAATTTCTAGTGAAAATGTCTAATATTGACAAGAATACTAACACTTTCACAGCAATTCATACATAAATAATCTAATTATAATGGGCATAGAATCGATCTTGTATTAAATATGGAGACATTTTCATAAAAAGAAATACATGTATCCACCAAATGCGATCACAAATATAACAGAAATATTCTGACCTATATTTTCTATATCAACTCCTACTATTAAGTCTTACGATATAGAAGCATATCCAATCAGTAGAAATCTTCTTTGATATCAAATTCCATCCTCGTCCAGAGTAATACGCTCATATGAATCTTTAGCACTTTACGCTTATCGGATTACAGGGGTATGTTGATGGTGCGAGATGAGAAAGATTAAAGAATCACATCGGATTCACGTGTATGTACTTAACTTAGATTCTGTTTTTAGATCAAGCGCTTTTTTTTTATATCCGAAGGTCGCTGTTATCGATAGAATTTTCATTTTTAGAAATGTGAACCATTCTTTATTTTGTGAATTTTGTTTTTGATGTGTCTGTAATTAAAACAGCTCTTCTATGCTTTAATACGGAACCAAAGTACAACATTATTATTGTTTCAGGATACTTTACTTAATACTGTTGACGTGATGGCATTAAGTTGAACAATAACAAACAAATAATAACTTATTGTGAAGTAAAGTTATTCCACTCCATTAGAAATATTAATGTTCCTTCCATCGATATTCCATTTCATATAATTTATTCAAAATAAATTATTATCATTAATATTTAATAATTAAAAGGTCTATTACGTAAAATGATTCCCGTTAATGAAAGCTTTGTTCAGGGAAATATTTAATAAGGACTAAAAGATGTATATATATAGTTAATACTTATACTAGAAATATCTCACTTTCTAACTTTTTAAGTTTTGGAATACATCTCCTGAACAAAAGAGCCATCGAAATACGAATTTTTGAAAAGGATTTTTACATTGTACGTAGAACATACAATGTATCATCCCCATTTACCTACAGCGAAGAACAATGTTCAGTAGAATACGGTAACATGTTTTACGTCTTAAATTGGGTACATTTTGACCGATATTTCTCATATCTATAAGTCAAGAATGTTAATGATACATGTTATTGCACATCAAAACAAAACAGTTGCAGTGAAATAAATAAAATAATATTAAATATAAAAAAACCTAATCGCTACGAAGTGATATCTTTCAGGCACTTTGATTACAATATTAATTTTATTTATTACAATTTAAAAACGACATTATATTTGTTTCATGTAACGTTCTAAATTATTTATTCCAAGTTTCAAGTAATATTTTAAAAAATACGATAATTACTTTGGAGTACTGTGTGAGTGGATACTAGGAGTTTGTTCCTATATCTTCTCCATAAAATCTTAAATTTACTTCAAATTTTAGAATAAAAAATAATCAGACATAAATATAGTCAAATAAGATGTAGAGATGTTTTTTCGTCGGAGACCTCGAAAACAATCGAAAGATTATATGCGTGCGGATGTGACAACCTTAAGTCTCATTTTGTCCTAAGTGTAAGAATTGTTATTTCATATAATTTTATGAGATCAATTTTCTAGACACAACTTAACGCGGAACATACCTTATAACAGTAATTGTCTTTAATTGGACGATAGTTCACTAATAATTCTGAGAAGTTTAATTATTTTATTTTCGAATATCACGAAATACTTGAATGATGACTATTACTTTGGCAGGTTCTGAAAAAAAAACGGTAAGTAATGTGACGGAATGAAAAAGTACTAACACCACTGAAAATTTAAGTGTATCAGCATTACATTTACCCTATGAACAATAAATAATTCACAACATTAAACGTCAATTGGGCACGAAATACATATTTAAATGCCCAAATTTAAATAAACATACTCATTTTTAATATACACTATCTATGTGTTTATTTTTATCATAACTTTTCATTGAATTACGAATTTTCATGCGAGCGTAAATATATCAATAATATAACAAACAAACATAACTTTTAATCAAAATGAATACCAAAAAACATTGTACATGATACGCTAAAATATAAATGGACACATATGGACATATGTGTACACAAACAGGGGTGAGAGAACACGTGTGCATGTGTGAGTTAGTTGACTTCGTCGCTTCATTTAAATTGAAATATAATACTACTAAATTAAAAAGCACATTTATCTGCTATATAAAAAATAAACCGAACATAAAATCTATTACGAAATTCACTCTGAATTTAAAATTATATTTCCGCAGTCGAGTAAATTTAAAAAAGTAAATTTGTTTTCGTTTTAGAATGTAATAAGCGGAACAGAAGCAATCTCGTTATCCTTTGCATTTCTTGCGTAATAAAATTAATTATTTAACTTTAATTTAACATCTGTATTTAGATTTATTTTTATATAATATTAAGGAATTTAAGTTAATTTAATAAAAAAAAAAATACTTAGTAGCGGATCTCAATGTTTACAACGTTACTTTTAATCAAGAATGTTTTCAAAAACAAATACCATTAAGACATTGAATTCGAATATCAAACAACATTTACTAGAATAAAGGATACTTCATGCGGATTTTAACAATTCAAATCCTAAAACCAGCAACTGATTAATCATAAAGACGAATTTACATTTGAGAAATATATTTTATGATTTTTTATAAATTCACATTTTAAATTAACATGGTTATTATGACAGTTATTAAATACGGGCTATTTACGATGTTTTATTTATTTTTAGTTGGTGATTCCAGTCTCGTGAACAAGACATTCGTAGGTAATATCGAAATATCGAGCACCAAAACAAAAAACATGGTAAATATCCTTGTCCAATAACTGTAATAATATACCCTTGTCCTAATTTTGCAGTAGTATGTTTGGTGTTATTCTTTTTTTTTACTAAAGTTATAATAAGTAATCTTTGTCAAATATTACAACAGAGTTTTTCGGTCTGTTAGCGATACTATGATCTTAAGAAAATAGAAAAGTATATAACTAATTAGTAATAATAAATGTAGTTTGTAAAATCCTACTTGAAAAAAGGATATATTGATTTTGATTTTGTGAAGACCAATGCACTCCCTAGAAGATCATGTATTAGTAAATATGAGCCCGGATTTCGAGGTATCAACTCCCTCAAGGTATTCGTATTCGAGGTATCAACTTTTTACTCATCTTAATACACTCCATTTATCCCTCGCACATACAATAAGTAAGTTAGTTCACAAAATCTGAAATTATTAAAAATATTAAGAATGAATGAAGAAAATTGTATACCAAATAACTACCTATTAATATAATATATTAAACACAAATGTACCTACCTGTTTTAAAAGTTATGATTTCGTGCTATTTTTGTACTTGTCGTTAACTTGACAGCAGTTTTAGCGTATATCCGGCATAATAAATACATTATTTTTACTATTAACTTGAAAATTAATATCATTAACTGCTTAAATATATACAAAATTGAATTATAAATAGTTACTGTACAAATCTTGACCGCATGAAATGGTGACAAGAATGCTTGCAGCATTTCCCCGTTGAATCGCAATTCCGATCTTCTGGGCTAAAAACGAACCAGCCCTCTTGTCATCAGTGGAGACAATGAGGCGAGGTGTTATACTTTCGATGAAGCTTTCTGCACAACTACTCCAAACGCCAAGCATTTCTTTTTCTATTTGAGTCACAGGAATATTAACTTGTATATAAAAATAGCAAAGAATCAATCAATTATGTAATGTGTTTTCTACTTATTGTTATATATATATCGTTTTTTTTTTTTGGCGGTAGGTGTCAAAAAGTGCACACTGTTAAAAAAATCACTCTCCAAAATTTTCTTTATTTCTTTTGTTTAAAATTTATTTTAACAGTTTAAAAAGTAATATTTTACATAAGTGACATATATAGGCTACTTTACATAAGTTATTGTGGTTCTTATGTCTTTAATTGCATAATAATTACGCTCACCTGTTGGCTCTACAAACTTTCCCAAGGAATTTTTTACACGTCACAAATAAAACATTATTTATTCTTAAATACAATGGCAAGAGTGGAAGATATACTGGAAGTTCATAAAAACATAGCAGAATCGCTTGGTAATAGGATGGCAGAATTCGAAAAACAACTGAAATCCACAAGTAGCACTGAAGGTAACAGGAATAGTCTTGATAAACTTGCAAGTGAGTTTAAAGAGTTTAAGGCCTCAGTGTGGAACATCTTGGACCTCCTAAGGACACTTGTCACTAATTTATCATCACAAATTGATGACATCGACAACACTTCCAGAAGAAATGCTCTGCTGTTCGGTGGTATTCAGGAGGCTGAAGGTGAGAACTTGGTTTCAACTGTCCTTGGAACAATTCAAGTGTTGATGGGCATCCCTGATATTCAGCCAGGTGTGATCCAGTACTGCCATCGTATAGGAAGCAAGTCTGAGAAGGCTCCTCGACCCATTGTTGTTCGATTTAATGACTTAAAAGTAAAAAGTCTCATTTGGAGTAATAAAAAGAAATTGAAATCGTCTCCAGTTGTGCTGAGTGAATTCTTGACTAAGGTTCGTCAATCTCTCTTCACAAAAGCTAGAAAAAGATTTGGCATAACTAACACCTGGACCCTTAATGGAAACATATATATCAAATTGCCAAATAATGAGCGCAGGCGTGTCACCACTCAGGAAGATTTCGATGAATGCCTGAAGATGTTCCCCAGTCCATCGCCTTCATCACGGTCCGTTGACAAGCCTGCCAGCTCTGTGCTGCCTCGAGTCAGCCCTTCAGCTCTTCCTGACGCCAGCAAAAGGCCACTTACGCGACGAAATTTGGTCAAGAAGCAATAGTATGTTGTTATCCTATGTATTCTTTATCTTGTTTTACTGTCATTTATTTATAATCATCCCATAGTACATTGTTTCTTAACCTGTGGTCCGCGGACCCTTGGGGGTCCGCGAGTATAGGTATGGGGGTCCGTAGTCTCATCTATGGACCATTTAATAATAACAAATAAATGTAACTAAAAGTCTCTCGTAATCGCTACGCTTTTAGCATGGCGAACGTGCGCCAGCGACGGTGTCCGAGACTGAAGTGAAGTCCGAAATGTGCGTGCAGGCTATAACTCTCCCCGCACCGCCCGCGCCTGACACTAGCGCCGAGTAATCATTTGTGTTGTGTGCTTGCGCCTGCATTGTTTTGTTTTGTGTTGTGTTGCGTTGGAGACGTTACGTTACGTTTTTAAAGTGATTGTGACTATTTGTGACAATGAAACGCTGGTTAAAATCAAATGATTCCGCTTCAGACGAAGCAAATGAAAAATCTTCGACTTCAAAGGTTAAACGTCGAAAGTTTTGCAACGAATACTTAGCTTTCGGTTTCACAAGTACCAATTTAAACGGCGAAGAAAGACCTCAGTGCGTCATATGCTACGAAGTTTTGTCGAATGAGTCAATGAAACCGGCCAAACTCCGACGTCATTTAGAAACAAAACACCAAGATCTTCGTGAGAAATCTAAATCCTTTTTCCAAATTAAAGCTTCGGAATTAGAGCGAAGCAAAAAAACAATGATGAAGACTGCTACTGGGACCAATAACGAAAATGCTGTATTAGCGTCTTACCAAGTATCCTTGTTAGTTGCAAAAAGTGGTAAGCCTCACACCATCGCCGAAGAATTAATATTACCGTGCGCTAAAATTATGGTTTCTGCTATGTTGGGAGACAAAGCTTCCAAGGAATTGGACATAATATCGTTATCAAACAGTACAGTGAAGAGTAGAATTGATGAAATGTCAGGAAATGTTAAAGAGCAGTTGATTTTGAACGTTAAAGCGAGCACATTTTATGCTTTGCAATTAGATGAGAGCACAGATATTAGCAATGATGCAAACTTGCTTGCATATGTTCGTTACGAACACAACGACGGTATAAATGAGGATTTATTATTCTGTATGCCTCTGCCTTCGCATACTACAGGTGAAGCTATTTTTGAAGTATTGAACAAATTTATGTCCACTCATGAAATACCGTGGGATAAATGTGTGGCGGTTAGTACCGATGGTGCTCGAGCTATGACCGGTACACGAATAGGACTTCAGGCGCGCGTAAAGAAGATGAATCCATCTATTGTCTGGCATCATTGCTGCATTCATAGAGAGGCATTAGCTGCTAAAAATATGCCAGAAAAATTAAAAACAGTGTTAGATGACATAGTGCAGGTAGTGAATTTTATTAAAGCGAGGCCTCTAAATTCCCGTATTTTCGGAATGATTTGTGAAGAAATGGGAAGCATTCACAAGCAGTTGTTATTGCATGCTGAAGTACGTTGGTTATCTCGTGGCAAAGTTGTGTCACGTGTTTTTGAGCTGAGAGATGAGATAAGAATATTCTTTTTGAAAAATTCTGTAGGCGGAGCTAATAAACATGCTGATAAATTTAATGACTTTGGATGGCTCTCAATGGCAGCATATTTAGCTGATATCTTTAATGCCCTTAACGAGCTGAACTTGGGTCTGCAAGGGAGAGATAACAACATCTTCCAAGTTGAAGATAAAATAGAAACGATGCTAAAAAAGATTGACCTTTGGACTAATCGTACAATTAAACAAAACTATAATCACTTTCCTACACTGGCAGCGTTTTTGGAATCCTCTGGTGAAGCAACGTTGTCAACACAAGTACAAGACGAAATGATTAAACACCTCCGCACGTTGAGGTCTTCGTTTCGGAATTATTTTCCAGTACCCGACAAAAATAAAACTTGGATAGTAGACCCTTTCAACACAGACGTTACTGATATCATTGGCTTGACAACGGTACAGGAAAATCAATTAATCGAAATATCCTGTGATTCAGCTTTGAAACGAACTTTCAAGGAATTCTCTTTGTCAAGTTTTTGGTTGAATGTAAAAAAAGATTATAAGGAAATATCAGAAGAAGCACTGAAACATTTGCTGCTTTTCTCAACCACATACCTCTGTGAAAAGGCATTCTCTGCTCTGGTATATACTAAAAATAAATACAGAAACAGATTGCATGTGGAATCCGATTTGAGATTACAACTTAATAGCAACATCAACCCAAACATCACTAACTTAGTTGCAAAAAAGCAGCACCAACCTTCACACTAACGTTTTTGTATAACTAAGTACTTTTCTTAATATATATATAGTAGATACTAAAATAAATGTTCAGAAAATTATTAATGTTTTTTTTTATTATTAAGGGGTCCTTGAAATTGTGCTTGATTGCCCAGGGGTCCGTGAACTGTAAAAGGTTAAGAAGCGCTGCCATAGTACATTTTGAAGTCCCTCTATTCTTTCGATAACATTTCGTATTACTTGCAATTGATATGCATATGTGTGAAATTTATTTAAAATCTACACAATGCTTATCTTAAGTTAAAGTTCACTTACACTTAATTGTTTTTTTACCATCACAATGATGTTTATATTGTCCCACAATGGTCAATTCTTGTGGGTAATTATGATACTATATTCTCTTTTCGTTTAATTATTATTAGTGTACCCGTAGCAATTACAATATTTTTATTCTTTATCCAAATTACATGTTAAATCGGGTATATTTGTTTATCAATTCCATACGGTTGACACTCGTCAAGTTGACATCTGAGCCAACTGTCAATTGCTAGTGACTTGGATGATTGTGTTTTGGCACACTTTTTTTTTTTCATGTCTAATAGATTGAGGAAGGTCGGTATATTTGAGTTACTCCAGGTAATGTGGAATAGCTCGATATCTAGAAAATTAAGAATAATTTAACGCATTCTTGTTCGAACTATGCTGTTTCTTGTTTAAAGATATTCGCAAAAAAAAAAACAAACATTTATCCCAAATATGCCGCTCTTACTCTATAGATATTTTATTAGAAGTGTTCCTTCTTACATTTTATTTATTTTATATTAGATACATGTTTCTCAATCTGTATTCGTTAGCTACAATTAAATGGATAAAATTACTTTTTTTTATATAGTCATGTCATTATGGTAAACGAATGTATTTTAGCTTTCATGTGCATGATGGATATATATATTTTTTTTTAATATCTACTTTATTACGATTTTTTTTATTTACAAAGTTTTATTTACATGTGTTTCTTTTTACTATTATTAAACAACTATAATTATTATTAATCCATTTTAACTTTTGTGTTTTTGGGATGAGCAAACTTTTTTGTAACTCACTTAGGTACATGGTTTCTAGACCTTAACGTGCATTGTATTTTTTTTTTTTGCTTATGTATTTTAGTAATTCTCATTAGTTACGTATTTTAAGTGAATTGTTGTGAGCCAACAGAATGTGTATGATTAGTCTAGTCAATCTACTTGATTTATTTTAGTTTTTTTTTTTTTTTAATTCTTTGATTTCATATAAGTATATTTAGATATTTGTTATATATAAATATATTATTATATAAATATATATTTTATTTAGTATATTATATTTTTTTGTATATGCATTATGAATTCAAGCTCTGAATCATTTTATTCTGCAAGAGATGATGATGACGACATATCTTTTCTTAGTACTGATGATAATTTTCAATTACTTGGAGATTTACTGTCCAATGAATTCTCACATTTTCGTAAGAATTTAAATATTTGTCACATCAATGCACAAAGTGTTCCAAGTCATTTTTCCGATCTCTTTTCTACATTTAACCAGGCATCCATTCATGCTGTTCTTATTTCCGAGACCTGGTTAAAACCTTCTCTTCTTTCTACTTCTTTTTCTATACCTAATTACATCTTAATCAGGAATGATCGAATCGGAAAAACTGGTGGGGGTGTTGCAATATATTTAAAAAGTCACATCCCTTACAAACTTATCTGTCAATCAACTTCCCAGTATAACGCATCATCTGAATATTTATTCATCGAGGTAGATGTAGGCACTAAGATAGCCCTTGGAGTGGTCTATTGTCCCCCCAATATCAATTATTTTTCTTCTCTTGAGTCCCTCTTCGAGAATCTGATGCCTAAGTACACTAATGTTATTGTAATGGGGGATATCAACACCTGTTTGATCAAGAATAATTATCGGTCGTCTAAGCTCAGATTTTTACTAGACTCCTTTAACCTCCAGGTTTTACCGCTCGCTGCAACACACCACCCAATCGACGGTCCCGACAGTCTCTTAGACTTAATTATAACGTCTAAAGGTGACTTGGTCTCTAAATTTGGTCAGTTTTCAGCGCCGGAATTCTCTCACCACGATCTAATATTCGCCTCCTTTAAATTCAGATCACCTAAGCCCAAACCCAAGATGCTGCTGCTGCGAAGCTACCGTTACCTAGATCTCGATAGGTTATTGGAAGATGCTACTCTTATTCCTTGGACGCAGATAGAGGTGTTGTCGTCAATTGACGAGAAGTTACATTTTCTGTGCTCTAAATTAATTCAATTATTCGACCGACACTCGCCTCTACGCCCTGTTAAAATAAAAAAAAATTCAAACCTTTGGTTTAATGACGATTTAAAAAAAGCGAGAGTCAAGAGGGATAAAGCCTTCCGTAAGTATAAGAGGGACCGTTCTGCTCTCAACTGGTCAGCTTATAAAGCTGCAAGGAATCGCTGCAACCAGTTGTGTAGAAAGCTCAAACGCCGATATATCTTTGACAAAATACGTGAATCTTCTCCCGAGGAAGCTTTAAAATTTTTAAATAACCTCGGTATTGGCAAGTCTCAAACTCTCTCTGATCAATCTCAATTGGATTTAAACAATCTTAATCTTCACTTCTCTTCACCTCCAGTCCTCGACTTGCAAACTAAACTTTCAACGCTTTCTGAAATACATGGCTTGCCTAGAATCACTTCCCCACCTTTCAACTTTTCTCCTATTACGGAGAATGATGTTAAGAAAACCATTCTTTCGATCAAATCTAAGGCGGTTGGTTGCGATGGAATAAGTCGAATTATGATTACCCTTATCCTCAATTTTCTAATTCCCTCCATAACTCACATCGTAAACTTCTCCTTTTCCACGAGTACATTTCCTGAGATGTGGCGCAAGGCTTTTGTTCTCCCACTCCCTAAAATATCAAATCCTTCGCTACCTTCTCATTTTCGTCCTATAACAATCCTCCCCTTTTTATCCAAAATCCTGGAGTCCATTGCACACCAACAAATCTCTTGCTACCTTCATAAATGCGACTTATTCAATCCACTCCAATCGGGCTTTCGCCCAGGTCACAGCACAACAACAGCATTGTTAAAAGTCACGGACGATATTCGTATTGCCATGGAAAACCAGCAACTCACAGTGCTCGTGCTAATTGACTTTAGCAATGCTTTCAATGCAGTAGACCATGACCTCCTTCTTGCATTGCTTTCCCATGCTAACTTTTCAGAATCTACTGTTGAATGGTTTTCTTCTTATCTTCGAGGGCGCCGGCAATCCACACGCATTGGTCAGCTACAATCTGATTGGTGCGAAGTGAGTGCCGGTGTTCCTCAAGGCGGCATATTATCTCCTCTGTTATTTTCTGTTTTTATAAACGCCATCACTAAAATTTTGACTTCGCACTACCATCTGTATGCCGATGACTTGCAGCTCTACGAACACTCTGCTGTCAATGATCTTGCCGCGGCTATTAACTCCCTAAACGATAATCTCCACCGCATTTCTCTTTGGTCCGCTAAATATGGTATCACTGTCAATCCATCCAAGTGTCAAGCCATCATTATAGGCAGCAGGAGACAGTTGGCTAAGCTAGATGTTCTGACTCTGCCCTGCCTTAGATATAATAATATACCAATAGAGTTCAGCAGTAGTGTTAAAGACCTCGGCATTATCATTGACAGTAAACTCACTTGGGGGGAACATATTAAAGAAGTTTCTCGTAGGTTTTACGCCACTATGCATTCCATGATGCGTTTAAAAAATTTTTTGCCCATGGAAACTAAAATCCAGCTTGTTACTACCCTCTTGATTCCAATTCTTGACTACGGTGACTCCTGCTATCTAGATCTGTCGGAAGAACTCCTGCAACAACTTAATCGTCTCCTTAACACTGGCATTCGCTTTATCTTTAGCTTACGCAAATTCGACCACGTTTCTCGTTTTAGGAAACAGTTACACTGGCTTCCTTTACGGGAACGTAGATATACTCGGATTCTATGTCTTCTCTACTCCATTCTTACCGACCCTAATGCTCCCACTTACTTATCCTCTAAATTTTCTCTTCTTTCCTCTACTCATAATAAGCCCTTACGATCCTCTCAATTCCTTACCCTTTTCATACCTTCCCATAAATCTGGCTTTGTTTCCAACTCTTTCTCTCTAGTTGCAGCCCGGCTTTGGAACACTTTGCCTGATTCTATTCGTAGAGCTCCATCGCGCGATTCCTTCAAGCGCCAAGTAAAACAATTTTATCTGTCGTCTGTCAACACTGCGTGATGTCTTTTTATCAATACCATTCTCATAATTGGATTCATATATATATATATATTTATGTATATATGTTAAATATTTATGTACTTATATATGTATATGTTTGTGCATATTTATGTATATTATGTATATGTATATTTATGTATTTTATATTATATTATGTATAACATTGATTTAATTAATTTACTGTATTTATTATTATATATATTTATAGGTGTCTATCGCTATGTATATATTTTTTAATTTTTCTTTAACTTCTGTGCACACCCTACTGACTTCTCTCCTGCACTATTCTGGGTTGGCTGGCAGAAAATGCTGTAATAGCGTTAAGTCCGCCCTTTGTACATGATTGATCTGTGCAATAAAGAATAATAAAAAAAAAAAAAAAATATGCTAATGAATATGTTCGAACAAATACAAATTCAAGCAAAGCAAATAAATCAAAATTGCAAATGATCACGCGTCTACATATAGCCTTATAGGTTCTGTAGATTATGTTAATCACAACAAAGTGTGTGCTCGGTGGAATCGCGAATTAATTTCGAAGCTTATAACTCCTTCATTATTAATATCACTCGAAGTTCCACGCTTGGGAATTCCAATTGTTTTGAATAAATAAAAATCAAATATTATTACTTTATTTTTCACGATAATAATAATTTCATTTTAGATTTATATATCGACATTAACTATTATTATTTTATCATTTATAATATTATGACAGATATAAATACTTTAAATTAAAAAATTACATACAACAGTAATTTAAACAAAAGAACAGGACAACAGGAACAAAACATATAAAAAAATATAGGGAATTAATTCTCTCTTGGTATATAACTCGGATGTTATTCCATCGACCACTTAACAATAAATTGAATTTTGCAAATGCCGATCGCATGTATTGTACGGGTTAGTAAAAAATTAATACATAATTTATATCCTAAACAAAAGAAAGAAGAAACAAATTAATATTTGGGGTTACCAAAATATTAATTTATTTTTGTTTCATTTCACACAACTTTTAACTTATATATATTATATTCGAAATAGTAAGAAACTCCCTTTTCTTAATAACCGAATTTCTACTTCTAAATATTTCATCATCGCCTCTGCACGATTAAAAAGTTTTTCATATAACGCGCAACATTCTGCTTGGTCATTGGACGAACGACAAGCCTAGAATTAATAAGACAGGGAGACAAATGTAATTTGATATACGTAAGAGTAAATACAATAAACACATTTTAACTAATTCATTTTTAAATCGACATAATTAATGAGACAAAATAAAAATAATGACTCCATTAGAATCTGGAATAGCTTGTAATTATAGCCCGTAAATCTTTTCATAGAGATTGATTCCGTATCATGAGAACGGTTAAAATCAGCATTCCGCTTATAATGCATTACATCTAATGTCTTTATGATTTGATTTAATATAAATAATTCCATTTTCAAACTGAGAATAGTTTGACTTACTTTTCAGTTAAAAATAATAATAAAAAACTACGACTGTCGTTCTGTACAAACAGACATAACTAAAGAACTAGTCACTGTGCAAATACGATCATCGTTCGCATAATATTATGACTTCAAATAATCGGATTATCTTTAGAAATAATCACGTCACTACTTTAATAAATAATTCTGGAGAACGGTCAAAGATTACATTAATTTGTTTTCAGAAATCTAATAAACAAGTTATAACGTCTTCAGGCTAAAAATATAATAGAATAAGTTATAGATAACGTCACAATTGAAATGATCGCCTAAAAAGTTGTAAACAAAAATTTATGATAAGTTACTTTGCTATTTCTTCTCAAGTCTCAGGTAATTCTTTAAAAATGCATGAAACATTTTTAACAAAAAAATTGTCAGTGGAAGCAATGCTTCTATGTTGAATACATATTCAAATAATTCAATTTCGATAAAATATTTTTGGATGTATTAGTAGACATAAGTAGTGGTAGACTCCTATCGATACATTCGATTTTAATAAAGTTTCAAGGAAAACACGACAATCCAATATTTTAAAGACGTTCCATTTCGCCGACGACGGTTAGATTGTGGGCGTATTTATTGACGTTTATCACGACAACGTTTTATAAACGTCACCGTTAAATTTATTTTACTTGGAATACATTGTATTATAGATACCTAGCGTCGCATTTGCACTTACGAATATTATAATACTTCCTGCACTCGTTGATTTTTCCTTGAAACTTACCAGTCATATGAATTTCATATAAAAGGAGAAAATATTTTAAACAGATTTTTTTAACAACTGTTAAGCAAAATTTCTTCAAAATGGACAATAAAATTTCACATTGAGATTAGAACTATGACCTTCTTTACTCTTTTAAATACAGATGATAAAGATGGCCTATATATTACGCGCAAAAGCGAAAACATACGACATATAAAGCGGTCCAAGCAAAGAAACACAAAACGCCTGTCATCATATGTCATACATCCTGTAAATTTCCCACTGCTAAGCTAAAGCCTCCTCTTCCTTTGAGGAGAAGGTTTGAAACACATTACAGTTCCAATGCGGGTTGGTAGAATACACATATGGCAGAATTTTGATGAAAATTAGTCACATGCAGGTTTCCTCGCGATGTCTTCCTTCACCGTCGAGCACGAAAAGAGTTATAAACACAAATTAAGCACATGAATATTCAGTGGTGCTTGCCTGGGTATGAATAATCGGTTAGGATGCACGCGCTCTAACAACTGAGTCATCTCGGCTCTAGATGTAACTATTTTTGTTAATTTTCATTCATATGTACTTAATTAGTTCCTTAACATAAATACTTCTCATGTAAATGTAATATTATTAAGTAAATTAATTAAAAGTACTTATAAAACCTACTTGGAATGTTGATTCTAACGAAAATAAATGTCAAGATACTGTATTTAAAATAAGATTTTCTTCGTTGACTTCCCTGCGAACAAATATCCCTAGGAATATATATTAAAATACCATCAAGTTAATTGATCCCCGAGTTCAGATTATCTCTGCAATACGACCTGAGGTGATTACAGATATTCAAATTCCCAAAGAGACCATTAAGACGGCTTAAAATTTCGAAGAGAAATATAAGGAAAAACTGTTTGGGATCTTCGAAGGACAAATTAAGTAATATCTTTATCTTAAGACCTCCAGACTCCAATTACACTCAAAGGACGGTCAAGATAAAATTATTCTCATATACATTATATATTTATACTTTCAATTAGTAGTAATTAATTATAAAGCTATTCGAATTTTATCAAATATGACGAAATAATATGCGATCATATTATTTATATTGATTGATTGATAATTTTGACGCTATTATTACATTGTATCATTACACAGTATAAAACAAAGTCGCTTAGCGCTGTCTGTTTTAAATTAGGCAACGGATTTTGATGCGGTTTTTTTAATAGATAGACTGATTCTAGAGAAAGGTTTTTGTATATAATACATGGACAATATAGTAAAGCCGGGGAGCCGGGTAGGGTCGCTAGGTTGTGTATACAGCTATTTTAATTTAACTACATTTATTTATATGTGTATGTTCATTTATGACGTGTTTAATAATTGGTTGGACCTTTTTGCCTTCCTCTTTCCCCTGCTTTAAAGTTGCCTGAAAGAGATCGTATTAATACAGATAAAGTCGTCTTTGTATATATCCCTTGTCCGAATTCGATTTTTAAATTTCATTGGTCTTCAATTTATACAAAAATTACATACTAGTATTTATTAAGACTTTGAAATATAATCGTTAATCCTATAGCAGAGAAATGTGAAGCATCGGAGCGTGAAGAGATTGCCTTCACTGACACGCTTCGAAGAAGACGATGAAGGTGTCGTGTGACCTTCGCCGTAAGCGTTGGAATTAGGGGTCATTTTTAACCCGAAAACCTTTCTTGCTTAGATGGGCCAACCTTCGGGATGTCACGGAAGTATGCGCGAGTGGTTACTACATTTTAAATGATGATTCTGGCGCACCCAGGGGCGAATTCGAGTTATAACTCTCTTCGTGTAGGAAAACGTAAAGGCATCTTTCCAACGAGATATGAATATTTGTACTAGAGTATATTTTTTTACTGAAATTAAATTGAAATAACAATGTTCGTAAGACAATTTGCAAAATCAATGGTCGTTTCAAGATCCAGGTTACACATGACGTTAAGTGAAAAAGAAAGACGAAAATTTGCAGCAAAAAGAACAACTATACAAGAACAACTGTTTTGTCACTCTTGGTTCTAGACTTCCGTGATAAAAATGCAATAATTTTTAATGAAAAATTCTAAAGTTCTTTTATAAATTTATATAAGACCGTGCTCATTTATTCAATGATAGATATTTTAATACTAGCTACCAGATTACTGACGTTGTTGTGCCGTGTTTTTCTATAATATATCTCGTTGCCCATTAATCAGGAATAATAAGTTTTTTTCTTTATTGAAGTAATATTCTGGATCTAGGATTCAATACCGCCTAGGGGCCCATTTTTTTCCTTTATTTGATTCAACAACTTATAACATTTGTACTTATGATGGTTTCAAAATTATAAACGACTGAAACAAAATGATAAACTAGTTATAAATTAACACCGCATGCAATTAAAAACTAAACATAATAGTGCAAATTAATTAACAGCAAAAGAATATACGGGAATCTAATGACTTTTACTCGTAGAGAACCATTACATTTCGTACATATATAAAGAAAACTTTTCTATTCTTTCTTTTCTTAATTTGGGTGTAGTACACTTCTGTTAATAAATGAATTATCTAACCAAGAATGCAAACAAGTCGCACTGGTAGCTTCTGAACAAAATCTTAATATTTTTAATAGTATATAGATTTTGATAGTTTCGCGTGCAAGCAGACACCTGTAATTCTATTACTAATATACGAGCCGTTGTTATAGATTTCCGTGTTGACACAATTAATCTATCTTTATGTCTATTTACACAGGAAGCCTCGTTCACTAGCAATGATAATTTTCACAATGATTACATTAAATATATATAAATTAACTCTTAATGAATAACCATAATGTAACTCCGATTAAATTTGCATTAATAATAATTTAATTCAAAATAATAATGTACGTTATCATGAACTTACCTATGTTTTCACGGCACAAATTAAAAATAAATTATATCGTGATTAACGTCAAATTCAGAAATCTGAACTCCAAATTGATGGATTTTACTAAATGTTGAAATTTTTCATCGAACATGTATCACATGTATTCGCCACCACGCTGCGAGTTAAATTATAACACAAATTCAGGTGCTTACTAGAAATTTAAATTTAAACCTGCAATCTTCTTAGAAGAATCATTTATTCTAAGCACTTGACCATCTTAGATTTATATAAATGAATAATATTATAAGATAAAAGGATTAAAGTTGGCTCTTATTGGCAATTTTATCACATTAATTATTCTTAGTGAAATATAAGAATATGATCGAGTGTGATTGAAACAAAAACGCAAAGAAAAATTCCATCTGTCTCTTGCTGATGTTATAAAAGCGAAAGCAACGTTTTTGGTTTAATAATATATTAACGCAGTAGTCTTAAGTTCCTTACAAATATAAATAAATATAAATATTGGACAACATCACAAAAATCACTTTGATGCCAATGTAAATACCTAGTTAGGGCACTTATGTTTTGGTAAAACAGAAGTAACGACGGCACCACAAACACAGATACAAGACAACATAGAAAACTAATGATAATATACATCGTCTCGGCCGGGTCTCGAACCCGGGACCTCGGAGTGGCATACCCATGAAAACCGGTGTACACGCCACTCGTCCACGGAGGTCCTTATAACCAATGTGATTCTATATGGAATGCTACACATACAATACGTCATGAAATGATAACCCAAATAATATTTGACTTTTTAAGACGAAACGAAAATAAAACAATCAAATCAACATTCAGGTTATCCTTATAACACTATTACAGATATTGTAACATAAATACAAGCGGGTCAATAACTTACGACCAAAATGGGTTAAACCTTCGAACAGTACATTTACAAATTATTACCGTAAGTAATGCCGGCTGTTGTTAAAGGGTCTACAAGGAGCGGGTATGTACAGCGATCGCGCTTGGCACTGCTGCTTTACAGATTATTGAACTAATTAATTATGCAAATGGTTTACACTGTCTTAATTTTCATGTAATTTATTTTGTTCGAAAATACCATTTTTATAACACATCTATTCGTTTTTTCAATAATTTTATCAGCCGTATCTAAACGAGTATTAATCGTCGGTTCATTGAATACTAGCGAACCGGCCCCCGCTTCGCACAGGTGAACATACTACAGAATTTGTTTCTTAGATCACACACAGATTTAATCACATTAGAAACTTCTAAAATTATCAGTGTTTCTTTACTATATTATCCATGTATTGTATACAAAAACCTTTTTCTCGAATCACGCTATCTATTAAAACCGCATCAAAATCCGTTGCGTAATTTAAAAGATAGCATACATAGGGACAGACAGCGGTAAGCGACTTTGTTTTATACTATGTAATGATGATAAATACGGCGCTACTCTATATATAATATGTATGCATCAGTATGCTGCAGCCGCTGGTAAAAAATATTTTATAGTTATAGTATAGCAAATCAACACTCAAAGCGCAGAGTATATTTTTATACAGTGGGTTCTTTTTTAAAGTTATTAATAGGAAAAAATCTATGCTAAACTTTACCAGAAATGCACCCGCCCTAAGTGTGATAATAATATAACGAAATCCTTTGTTAAATGTCTTTGTAATTCGGATCTGTTTATTCGGTATATTCACAGTATTATTTATCACTTTAGCATTGTGGGCGGTTACATTGTATACACGACAGATATAGCGTAGGATTATACAAAACAATTCTAGTCTAAATATTATAAGCAAGGGTAATATTGGTATTTTAATGTCAGGTTTCTAGTAGATACAGACTGCCAAAGACTCAAGAACCTGCCAGCTAAATAGATACATAGAAACTCACAATGTAGGATTTAACTATTGATTGTACAATGCCATTGGCTAACGAGAGAGACTACTAACTTAAATTTGGTATTATTTGCCTTAATAAAGAAGAAAAATTAAAGAGCTATGGTAGACAAGTATAGGATGAAGATAAAAATGAGTACATTCAATTGTTAATCCAATCGTTTGACGCTTTCCAACAACACCGTACTTGTACCCTTTACGTGCAAACTGCAATAGCGGAGGCGTTGATGATCCCTTGTTATCGCGCTACGAAAACCTTTGTGTCAAAGACGTTCACTCATTTAGTTTGTTACATATTATACCTATTACATTGCATTATAATCGTGATTAAAATAGCATCACTGCTTTCTATAATGTAAAATGTTCTAACTTAAAAAAGACAATTATAAATGTCATTGGCTAAAATACGAGTATGCCACTGCAACGCAATATACACAATAATATTATTCGAATTGAGCAATAAATCATTGTTGTGATAACGCAGTATGACAAAAGTGTGATAGTTAATTTATCTTCGCTTGATGATTGTTATAGCCCGACTGAAATAATAATCAGTCGTTACGACTACGAGTTATACATACAGTAATTGTTCCACATGTGTATTCGTTGAATTTCCTATTCATAAGTTTTACTGTTCTATTGATCCATATTATCAACAATCCATAAAGTGTTGAAGTACCCTTACTACTTCTAAATCTATACATAAAGCTGTTCTCTTAGCAACACGATATATATTCTGTATTTATTAATATATATTTTTTTTATATTTGAAGAAAACAAACGGTCGACAACATTTTGAAATTTTACAAACAATATTTCGAATATTTCGTGTCTTATGCTCTGTAGAGCTATGCAACAGTATGAGCAACTGCTTTAGATATTAAATGAATAGTTCTGTCAATATTGTTAATATACTTAATTAAAAAAATAAGATCTGCGTTTAAGTTAATGTTTTCCTATTTTGGTTTCCAACAAAGGCCTTTTGTGCTTGCGCTTACGCTATGTTTAAATGCCAATAACTCCTAAAATAATAGACGTACAGTTGTTAATTGTAAATAGTTGTATTTTAGCTTATCTCAAAAACTATTGATCTAATTAAACATGTAATGGGTTATCCAAAGTGATTTTGTCGTAATTTTTTGCAATTATTTGTAAAGTTACGTATTTTTTTACTTTTTTTGTATGCCATATTGTTTTTCTAAAGTTTGCAAATAGTAAACACGTTCTTTTGTAATTTACATTACAGACAGTATTATTATCCACCAAGTAAGCCGATTTCGCAGAGAGCCCTAAACTTTTAGTGATACGATGTTTTTTGCACACACGTAGAGAAATTTCATTAAATAACCAAATGGTTGTCATTTAGTGTGGAGGTGAGTTGGACCCATGTAAATGGGTGTATTGGCATATTAAAATAGTTGTTTTATAAGTATCACGAATATCGTTAATCCGTCACCAGACACACTGTATATCACGAGCCTGATACGATCTAACTTAATCCGTTAAAATATAACAAAACAAACTGCTGGCCATTTCCATTTCCTCACAATTCAACATACATTAGCACCTAATTCTTGTTTCCCTTGCTACGAACGCGTTGAATTCATTTAATTCTCTTCAAACGAACTATTGTGTATTACTGTTGTAATTTCAACCGGACTTAACTTTGCTATTGTAGTAACATTAAATGTATTTTACGGCTTTGTTCTCTTGTATTTTATTTAATTTTTTTTTGTATTTAACAAAAACGTTTAATAAATTAACTTTATTTACGAATTCTAAACACGAGTTAGCGTAGTCTTTAATTATTCCATTAAATGCGCTTAATTTGAAATTAATTGAGATAAGATGATATAAAGTTAAAGTAAAGGAAACGCGTTTAAATATGTGCTTGGCTGACGACTCCTGTCCTCGACAAGGTCTTGGAACTTATACATATACGCTGTTAAAATACAATGCAAAAATACTTACATCAAATTCATTCATAAACTGATTTACAATTAAGGAATAATTGCAGTAGTGTAGTAACATCCCGTAAATTTCCCACTGCTGGGCTAAGGCCTCCTATCCCTTTGAGGAGAAGGTTGTAATTTGGAGCATAACCCACCAAACTGCTCCAGTGCGGGTTAATGGTTTAACGTGTGGCAGAATTTCGTTTAAATTAGACTCATGAAGTTTTCCCCACGATGTTGTCCTTCACTGTCGAGCACGAGATGAATTATAACACAAACATGTGACATGAAATTTTAGTAGTGCTTATCTAGGTTTGAACGCGCATCCATCGGTTAATATACATGCGCTCTAACTACTGGGCCATTTCAGCTTTTATTTACAATGTAGTTTGTATCAAAATATATGTACATTGGATATGTATAGCATTGAAAAAGAAAAATAGTTATTTTGTTTTACATGATAACCTCATGTTTATATTTTTACTCTTTAAACTAATTTGTGTTCTTTTAGCTACTAACGTGATGTTCAACAAATATTTTTGTTTCGCCACAATTACGTTTTTTTATATTCATGTTGTAAATACAAAACAAAAGGATTAAATATCACGAATATGAACAAAGGCCGTATCAAATTCATTGATAAATGGGCTTACGATTGTGATAGCAAAATAAATATTGGATACGTAAAATTGTTAGCCAAGTGTGAACTGTTAATAAAATATGTAAAATGGTTTATTTTTAAACGTGTGTTTTACATTTCATATAAGAATAATTTTACTTTATTGGCAGTAGAACTCAGCAGTAGAACAAGTAGCGCTGACTAAAGAAAAAGGTATTCACTTACAATTAATCCAAGAAATACTCTTTTTTATTTTTATTAATAATTATATTCATTCTCTTTATGAATTTTCTAAACCAATTAATTAAAAAAAAGATTTTTATCAAGTTCACTTCTCAATTAGAAACATTTTTTCAACCCGCATTGAAGCAGCGTGTTGGAATTTACTCCTAACTTCCTTTGAAATAGGGAGCCCAGCCGTGGGAAATTTAGAGGCTGTTCTGACTATTCTATATTAAAGCAACTTGAAACGGTTGTATCTCAAATATAGAATATATAGAAAATAGGCTTTCATTAAAAAACAAACACGTCCTTGTGGTATTTTAATATAAATATAAAAACGCTATCGATTCCGTTCCCGAGCTTATACTATCTATATTAGCACTATAAATGTGAAAGTAACTCGTGTCTGTCTAGATAGACAGTTTGGTCGTGAAAGCATCTGCTTTCCAACAACCAAACCACTGACCCGAATTTGATGAAATTTGGTATGAAGAAAACTTGAACTTCAAGAAGGGACATAGGCTCATTTTTTCCTTAAACATGATAACCAATAACCAAAACGCGAGCAAAGCTGCGAGGTACTACTAGTTTAATATATATAATAAATAAAAACAAATAGTTACGATTTTATATTTACTATCGGCCGGTATCCCAAAGCGTTTCATACCAAATTTCATCAAAGTTCAGTTTGCAATTTTAACAGGAAACGTTAATAATATAATGCACCCTGCAATTTTTCGTGATAAATATATATATATATAAAGATACCTCGATTATTATCCGTCCAGCTAAGCGATCGTTAAAAAACCAAGATCATATTATTATTATTAATGTTGGATTCAATTATGATTTCATAAGTATGTAGTAATATATGTATATTCTTTAATTTATAAAAATATTTATTTCAATATTTCAAGCCATATAATGCAATAATTATAAAAGAAAGATTTGAATTGAATTGAAAATTTAGTTAAAGACATTTGTCTGTATTAATAAATTCTGATGATAGAAGCCTATGTCATATAACCAGAATTAGACGCATTCTGAATATATGCAATATAATCGTTCAATCAAGCATTCACTAGATCTTATCTATTCGCTTCGCTGGTCATTAAGTATACCTATATCTATATATGTAGACAACACTGTTTTCAACAATCTTTTATTCCGAAACTATTCTGAAGGCATCTTGAAGACCTACTGCAAAAAACATTGCACAAGCCATAAGTTTGATTACTTTACTGTGATAATTTGGTTGATTAAATATTTTAGGTTTCATTTTATATTATAATCAAGTTTTATAGTTATAGCTAATTTTATTTATCTGACCGCGCCACAGTGTCTGTATATTATTTTTTGTTCAATGCACTGTTATACTTTTATAAATACAAAAATATTACACACATTATTATAATAATAATAATGAATAATAATTCATATTATTCATATCATAATCTAATCTTGATAAAAAATTAAAATCCTTGATATGAAAATCATTAATTACATATTAAACAGAAAAGGGTACAAATTGCAAACCTCAGATCATGTCCCTTGTGTAAGGGACATGATCTACTTAAAAAAGGGTTTTGTTAATTTTCTAGATCTCTTTAGATCTTCATTAAGCCGGTAAATTCTTATTAATTCGTCGCTGCGACATAAATAATATGATTTCATTTATATTATGATTAAAAGCAAAATTCACTTACTCAAGTATGTGTGTATGTGTATTCACTTCCGTTAGGTAAAACTCTCTTTCCGAGTGACAATAGTCAATACCTTACTAACGTAACTTTATTTGGACCTCTGATACATTTTGACTAAATGGCATTAATTTGACACAACTTAAAACCACTTTATAGAATCATATTTCGCCAGTGTAGTTTCCAAACCCAAATCACTTGAGAACTTTCTAAAAAAAGCTTACACATTCCTTAAAGCCTGCTACTGACCTGGTGTAGGAGATATCCTTGGACGGTGATAGTCAGTTTCCGTCAGGAGAGTCTCAGGGAATTGGTGGCAACTACTGCTAGTTCCATAATAATAAAAAAATATATAGCTAGCAAAGATTTTGGTTAATAATTACTCGTAAACATTTTCAGATAATATTAATTTGTATATCGAGTATCATATTAAGAAAAGTAATCAAACTACAGTATACGTATATAAAATCTATCTATATTTAAGTTATGGTATTAGTTTTATCGATCATCTCCAAGCATTATGTACAATAAGTGTATCAATAACAGTTTTACTTAACCGACTTCTATGGGTGAAGTCAACTTGATCGCATAAATATAAGTACAGTGTCATGCACGCATACACGAGGTACAGAAGATTTAAATAGATAGAAATTAAGAACGAAATAACGCCTATACTTATTCATATTGTTTTAAATGCCAATAATCATTTAATATTTACAAATCTTATTATAAAGCTACTCAAGTTAATATTTCATAGCATAAAAATAAATGAATTCATTTGAAATTGAAAACCTTCGTTAACAAGTTAAAAAGGGTCAGGAAATATCAATAATTTTTTTATAAATATTCATGAGTCCGTTCAAACCACTTTGCATCTCTTTTTTAAGGTTACCATTAGAGAGCCTTCAATATTTATAACTCTACGATATTCCACAATAATAAAAGTTAGGATATTATTCATGAGAAATTTTAGAAAAGTTATTCTGTTTTTGTCTAAAATTATTTCGAACTTGATATTTAAAATTTATTCCAAATTTAAGATGTAATAAAATTTGACTACTAAAAGTTAAAATACTCATTCCAAAAACTGTCTTAAATTTAATACACGAAGGAATTGTTGATTAAATTCATATATAAAATAAAATAATGTAATATTTTAATCAAATATGTATAGTGAGAATTATACCTTCCCTAAACAAAAAGTACTTTTCAAATGGGTTTTTATTATACAAAGTTGTAGAGTAAAGAATTGATCATCCTCCATCTTTTGAAATCTTTTAAAACTTAAGTTAAATAACTACGGAACAGGCTATAACACTGAATGAATTGATTGATGAGAAAGATAGATATATTTATCATCCTAGGTTTTTGTGGATTAACAGCAGTAAACAATGATTATTGCAAATATCGGAAAAATAGGTACCAGGTACCTATGGATTTAATGTATGCGAAACCGAAACATTTAGCTAGTTATAATAAATATTGTCTTAAAATGTAGAATCGTACCAAAGATTTGTAGTACGCGTAAGTGGATCGAAAACAGCTCTAAGTGGCTTTAACTATAACAGATGGTGATCAGGCAAGCGAACTTGGTTAGTGTTCACGATCGCCAGTATACAAGAGCGTTTTAAGAAATATTAACCATATTTAACTCAAGAAAGATCTCATGTATAGTACGACATAACTTAGATGTAGCATCGGAAAATGCAATGAAACCGATTACTGCCGATTCAGACGACCAATATAAACAGCTCGCGCCATTCGACGCTATTCGGCGCTATAGATTCTCCCGTCAGTTCAACCATGTCGACATGTCAAATTGACGAATATATTAGGTCATATGATTTTACAAGTCATAATGTGTGAGTAAATATCATATTACGTGAATATGATATTTACACAAACATTATGACTTAAATAAATATTGATAATTTGAGATAGCGTACTTAATTCGGATTTGATCGGTTTTACGAATGCCGATGCTACATCTAAGTTGTGTCGTACTACAACTAGTGCCTGTAGTTAAACTAAGCTTTCCTTTTAATCCTTCAAACGGGAACACAACAATACTAATTATTGCTATTTGACAGACAAATATCTTACTAATGGGTGGTACCTAACCTAATGTGCCTGCATAAAGCCCTACCACCAAATAAATATATCACGTTAGATGACACAAAAACCTAATATTCAGGCAAGTTTTACGATTCTAGGTCACACGAGTCCGATTATTTTTTATTCAAGATTTATTACTGTGATAAAATGTCATCCTTTGTTGATGATAGATAAATCTTGTACAAATAATTTGCCAACCTAAAAATGCCATGTGGAATTACAATTCTCGACGAAGTATTAGTAAATACTTTTCTTTATTTTGGGTGTTTATTTTGACGGATCTTATACAATGGTTCAAATAGGACGATATGACGCTTCACTGCCTCGTTTATTTATGTAGTAGCTACTTTATAATAATCTTGAGGTCCTGCTTTCTAATCCCGGATCGACCCAATCAAAAAGTTATTGAGATATACTATCAATAAATCACGTAAAGCCGTGTCAGATTGGCGTCCAATAATAGACACTTTGAGGGAATAAATAATACACCTCTGCTTTCGCACTATTATATATTCTAGCGACAATGTACTAATTTATGACACAAACTAATGGTACTTCTCGTACCATCTCAGCGGTTATTACGACATATCACAGTAAAATCTGTCTGTTGCTGTAAGAGTTAAAATATTTTTTAATATATTTATACATTTACCTGAAACTGGTCTAATGGATAAAGCACATTTTAAAGTAAACAAACAAGCAACCTCTAACTTTTCTTATTGGATATTCATTCTTTGATCCATACTAATCATTAGTAAGCAATTGTTGAATTAAAAAAATATATATATGAAATAATAAATGAGCGGAGATGGCCCAGTGGTTAGAACGCATGCATCTTAACTGATGATTCCGGGTTCACACCCAGGCAAGCACCACTGAATATTCATCATTATAACATGTGTATTCCACCAACCCGCATTGAAACATTATGGTGGAATTACTCCAAACCTCCTCAGAGGGAGAGGAGACCTTAGCCTATCAGTGGAAAATTTACAGGCTGTTGTTGTTGTTGTTGTTGTTGTTATATATGAAATAATACAATACTGCGACATTTAGATTTTGTCTGTTACGTTACTGTGACACGAGTGTGTTCGAATTACATAGTTGGCAGTTCTAAAAGTCTAGTCAGTGGAGAGCTGTTTACACTAGCGTAGTCCATCACTTTAGTTTATTCAAGCCAAGACAGTTTGAATTGTTTGCTTTTGTTTCTGACAAATTGACATTTTGAGGTTCCATTATGTTAGTGTTTACTTGATATTTGAAAAGGGTTTGTGTCTATGACTCGTTTTGAAATGTTAAGTCTCAAGCCTCATACGAGTAAACATTAAGTCCGTACACACTAATGTATAGAAATCATAGACAAAGAAGACGGTAGAATTGTATAAGATTTAATTTAGAAATCATTTATTTCGTCGTCATTATTTAATTTAGAAATCATGTAGTCGTCATTTATTCATAAATTATGTAAATTGAGATACATTCTACGAAAGAACAGAACGTTTATGTAAATATTTTGTCGCAGCAGCGACAAATCTTCCTAATGTCATCTAATCAAACTATTATAACCCACAGCGTTAGTTCGCTTATTAGAGAATAGTTTTCCCGCACCCTAAACCCTTAATCATTAAAAACCCTTCGTCGAATGATACGTGAGTTTTCCATTTAATCCAGTTCTCAGTTTACGACAGTAATGTTTACAGCAAGAACAAAAGCGCACGAAATCGCACAGCTTATACTAAATATATTTATTTCATTATCAAGTGATCAAGGGTCTTGTAATTGGAAACTATTGTACTATTCGTAATTATTTATATCATAAGTTCAATAATCTTTTTGTAAAATGTATAAACATAAATACACTTCAATACAAATAAATGGGCAATACAAATAAAAATATTACAACCAATTTGATATAATTAATCCTTTACACACTGTTAACGCAAATTGCGGTTATTTAAGCGGATTTCGTGGATACAATCAGCTGATTGAACATCAAATATATGAACAGTCAGTTCTTGAAAATAGAGTGCGTTAATTATGCAAAATTCGAAATTATATGAAGTTCTGTGCTGTAATAATATATATGTATATAGTATAAGTAAAAGTAAAGTAAAGTAAAGTAATAGCCTGTCAATTTCCCACTTCTGAGGAAAGGCCTCCTCTTCCATTAAGGAGAGGGTTTGGAACATTCCACCACGCTGTTCCAATGCGGGTTGGTGGAATGCACATATGGCAGAATTTCGATGAAATTAGACACATGCAGGTTTCCTCACGATTTTTTCCTTCACCGCCGAGCACGAGATGAATTATAAATACAAATTAAGCACATATATATAGTGGTGCTTGCCGGGGTATGAACCCGCAATCATCGGTTAAGATGCTCGTGTTTTAACCACTGGGCCATCTCAGGTCCAGTATAAGTACTGTATCTAAAAAATAAAATTATTTTCTCTTTAAAGTATTGTTATTTATTTACAGTATTAAGTTTAAATAATTATCAATGAATGAATTTCATGCTCCCAAGAAGATAATTATGTACTACATTTTGAGTATGTTCATAGCCAAAGTTTTGTTTAATATAGGTAAACATAATATTAATACAAAACACACATATGCTAAATAATATACAATAATACAGCAAAACTAGACAATAACTTTAGATTTAGTGGGCATAAGAATATTTGTTTAACCTATCAGACCAACATAGTTACTTAGCTCTTAAATAGAGGATTAAAAATCAGTTTCATAATCAATCCTTGTATTTGGTATAAAAAAGAAATTACTCGTAACTGTAAATGTGCAGGTATCAAAAGATACAACTGCGTTTTTTGCCTTACAATTTTCAATATGATAAAGAAATACTTAGGTGCTCCTTTTATTCCCAAAGCATGTTACCTTTGAACTTACTTATTGTATAATAACACAAACTCTGTCTAATTATGAGCTCTATAATAAGTAATTAATCAAATCTAATAGGTTATAATAGGTAATTAATTAAGGGATATTTTCGAAACACTGATATCAATGGGAAATTAATGTTGTTTTTGAGAAATACTTTCGTATACATTTTATAAATTAAAAAAAATCTAGCCCACAGGTTATTTATAACATTTTAAATCTGACTATCATCATAGCCTGTATAAGTCTAGATTTAAAATATTTAATGAGAAGCAAACTACAATTATTTTTTATACATCATATTGTTTTATTTTAGTTTTCTTTTGTTTATTTTAATAATTATTCATAATAAATAAGTCATTTAAATTAAGTTTCATAATAAACATCTTATAATCTATTGAAGTTGTTTCAAAAGAATTAACAGCAATATTTAACACTCAGTGTCCCTTCAATTTAAATCCCTTACAGCACCTTTTCCGTCATCAATATATCTTAAGACTTTCAATAATCTTTATAAATAGACGATTCTAAGACATATAATCCACACGATTTATCTTTACGATCCGAAGTACCTAAGCTTCTTCGTACGATGTATTTATTATATTTTGAAATGAATTCTAAAGGCGATATATCAAAATATAATATCGAGAATTTAAGCTTATATTAAGTACATTTAGTGGAGTATGAAATAAAATCCAACGTATATTCTCCGCATTTAATCCACGATGATATAAATTTATTATTCCAAATCGTTTTATATCAACCGGGCAAGGAACACACAGAATCCAAAATACCTTCCTATTTAAAATTAAAAATTCATATTCAGAACAGATTTTATTAATTATACTCATATAAGTCGATCTGTTAGACTTGTTTGTTTTCAAAAATTTGTACATTAAAAGTCACAGATTTATAATTAATAGTGTGACAGTAAATTTTACGTAAATATACCAATGTAATCCAATCTCTTGTCATGTCTTCTCCATCCTAATAATCTTTGTATCAGCACAACTAAAACCCATTAAACTAAGAATTGAATAATGTAGTGCAAAAGTGTGTGACCAAAGAGAGGCATTATATTGCGTCAAACTTATCATAAAAAATGATAAAAAAGCATGGGATAATACCTGTTGACTTCCAGGCAGGATACATTAGGTACATTAAATAATTGTATTAACTAACATGACTTTGTATTATTTAAATGTTGAAAAAGAGTAACCACTGAGTTTCTTGCCGGTTCTTCTCGGTAGAATCTACTTTTCGAACCGGTGGTAACTTAATCGTTAAATGACGAATCAAAAGTGATTGTAAAAGCCCATTTGAATAAAGTTTATTTTGATTTTGATCTGATAGGAAGGCCAAACCAACAATAACAGAAAGTGTTAGGGTTAAAGATGCGAGAGAGAACAAACTTCCAAATTCCAGAATTCAGGCTGAGTGAGAATAGGAAACCCTCGTTAACTTTCTATGATTTTATATCAATCCCCTTGACCAGCGACGTAGTCACACACAGACATGAAAGTATAACTACAAACACAATAGTTGTTACGGTGCGAACGTGATCTATAGTAGACTACCATCACAACACCACTACGTCAATAGCTGCTAATATAAAGTAGAATTGCTGATATTTTTAACGCAGGCCTACATTTACATACAACATACTATAAAATTTACCAGCTTTTTATTATTAGGTATCTTCATTAAACAAGTGCAGTATTTTTCTTTCATCAAAAACACTGAAATTACAAATTAGTTAAAGTTGAGAAATGCCATAACTTATGGAAAGTTTTACTGTAAAAAAAACTTTTCAATCACCATATTTCTATTAATGCATATAAACGAAAAAAACTTACACAAGAAATAAATGCTTGTAAGTTATCATGACCAATTTAAGCCTAAACTTTTTTACAACGCATTGTTCCTTTACCTTTTGTCTTTTACAAAACCCAGTGATACTCTATTTAATTAAGATTTATGAATGAAAAAGGGCACTTTTGCAAAAAACTTCCAACATATGACCGCAAAGCGACAAAATGAAGCTGCGATAGATAGAGACTAATGGCATCATTCGTCTCGACCCGTGCTCGGAAAAAAAATGTAACGTAATACCGCACGTAATGGCGGGAGGGGGGGAATAATTTGATGGATGGCTTTGAAAATGAGCCACGTACGTTTTGAAAGTTTTCTCAATATATTACGTAGATTTGTGTAGTACAGTCACGTGAATATTTTACCTACGACTTTGTTCAAGTAGGCTATTAAACACTTAAACAATTCTGAAACATTATATGAAATGTGGAGTTACCCCTTCGGAACATAGTTATTCTTTTTCAACAATTAAATTGCAGAGATATAATAGAAAATAATAAATGTGTTCAACTTGCCTTAAAGTCAACAAAGACTATATGATAGTTTCACATGTTACGAATATAATAGCAATAGACTACAGAATTCACAATTATTACAACACAAAGACCATCAAAGCGATCGCCGTGAATTCAATAATTCTTCGTAACGCAAATAGTATATCATAATGTGGGAATCGTACTTGTTACAAAATCAAGACCACCGGTGAATCGCCGCCAACCATCGGTGCCGAGTACGAAGGAAACTTCACTTTGGCTCACGCTTAGAGCAGTAGACACTTTTTTCTTTACTTCCATTTTTTTTAATTAATCGCTTACATATTTAACGTTTTTTTGCACCTCGTTTATTATAATTGGCATGTAAGCAAATGCATAAAACCAACAAAAAGTACAAAAAACCAGCTTTATCCCATAACTGAAGACAATTGAAAATGAAGAGAAAATAAAGCCAAACGTAATTTATAGAGCGCTTTCGCGTGACAAACCGCCGTCTACAAGTCGTCTCATAAGACCTATCCATCAAAATAAAATGAAAATGCTTTAATGTACGTTGGTAACATACGAAAACTCACGCTTGCTTAAAATCCAGTTGACATTCATTGCGAATCTTAGGTGGCGAAAATGTGGAACGAAAGAAGCCGAGGGGGATTGAGTAACGTGACGGATAGCTTGGAAAATGAGACACGTACGAATTCAAAGGGTTGTTATGTTATTTTCGTATCTATTTTCGGCTTATAATATATTGATATCACGTTATGAAAAGAATAACAAATTCACTGACATTCATGAGGAGCATCTCTGAGAAATGTCTGCTTAGGAGAATTTGTATGGTGCTGAAATAGCTTTATAGTGTTGTTTTGGAGAGAGACTATTTTGAATAGTCAATCAAAAATAATAAAAGTTACAACACCAAGATGACGGGAGCCGAGATGGCCCATTGGTTAGAAAACGTACATCTTAACCAATGAATGCGGATTCAAACCCAGGCAAGCACCACTGAATATTCATGGGCTTCATTTATGTTAATAATTCATCTCGTGCTCGGCGGTGAAGGGAAACATCGTGAGGAAACCTGTATGTGTCTAATTTCTTTTAAATTCTGCCACATGTGTATTCCACAAAACAGCATTGGAATATGTTCCAGTTCGAGGATGAAGTCCTCGAAAGGAGATGAGGCCTTAGCCCAGCAATGGAAAATTTGCAGGCTGTTATTGTTTATAACACAAATGCTCTTACTCTTCAAAGCTAAATAAATCCATCTTAGGGTTAAAGTATTACTTAAAGTATCACTGGTAATAAAACGACCATTTTTTATAGTAGTGACGCTTTTGTCGCGAGCTACAAAAACACTGACACTTCAGTCAAATATCTATATGAGTTATCGTAGATCCCAAAATCTCAATAGTAAATTGCACGAAAGATTTGTACATGAGAAACTACTATTAAAATAAAAAATAAATATCAACAGCAGCCAACCTCAATATTTTGTATTGTTTTCTGAAGTAGCAGTCAGGCCGAGTAAGCCAGTGTAATTACAACTGAAGAACACAAAAACTTAAGCCTACGATTGACTAAGAATTAATACTGCAAATTACAATATCATAGTTTACAATACTGTTTACAAAATCGTTAATTGTCACCAAAGGAATTCCAAGCATATTATCAAAGACAGTACAATCGGTATATTTGGAGTGTATTCTCTTTAGAATAGGGTTGTAATAGAAACCGTGGAATTCATCCGCTTTGTACACAAAGTGTATACAATAAAGACACCCATATATATAACACTAAATATATATTAGTATCCACAAATAATGTATGTAAGAATCCTTTCAATTCAACTAGTTGTATTATCATAATGCAATGTAATAACAGGTGACAGATTTGGGACATTAATTATAATATTTGAATACAATCAATATCCTTTATTCAATACAGTGTATTGCGTTTATTCATTGATTATTATCAAATTAAACAATACGATGAGGTCGGAAAATAATATACTCTGACCTGAGAAGAACCGGCGAAAGAGAGGTACTTTTTTCTTGTATTTTTTTTTAATTCGATCTTTAAGACTGTAACAAACAAATAAAGGCAATATTATTCAGTATTTTATGGGATCACAGGAACTATCGTAACGGAAATGTAACGAGTGAAACCGCGCGAAGCAATTAGTCACTTACAATAAAACCAAACAATTTACGTATCAATTTTTAAATCATCTTTTGTCCTAGTGTACTTTGATAAAATATACGTATATTGAATTGTACTTATGCAGAGAATTCATATCGCGAACTGCGTATTTCTTGATCAAGACTCAATTCCTAGTAAATCGTTTGATGCGCTCGTTTCCCATTTACTGAATATTCATTTCTTTTGTACAGAATTAATATCATTTAATAGCATAAATATCAAATATTAAAATGAAGAAGGTAATTATTTTTGTTAAATAGCTCTTGTTTCAAAACTTCAAAAACTTATCGCCAGGCCGAATAATAATATAAGAATATTATATTTGTAATAATAAACCTACTTAAAGAAGTTTTCTCAGTAAAGTTTTATTTACATAGAATAATACGTAAATGAAGTACCTACCTATTTATCTTAAATATTTAAAAACAAAAGTTATCCTATTTTTCTTTTGTTCTCGAAATTTTTCAATTAAAGTTTAATAAGAATAAGTCAAAGAAGTACATTCTAAATAATTATATTTTACTAGACAATATTATATTTAATTAAAAAACTGGGTTACATTAATTTTAACAAATTATGAATTTCAAAAGGAAGTCCTAGGTACAGAAGACCTTATGATCATGGGCTCTTTTGTGTTAATGTATTAACTACCTTCGATGAAGGGGCAAGTAAGCCACCTGATGGTAAGTGGTCATCGCCTCTCATATACATTATATACCAATCGCAATTGTTATGTCCCTTGTGCCTGTATGTATACCTTCTAAAAAAACACATAAAAGCATATTGTGATTTAGTGGTTGAATGTCTTATGATACGTATATTAAATTAGACCTATTCAAAGGTTTCTAATTATCCCAGCTCTTTTCTAACCACCAGATCATCAAAACTCACTACATCAGCTACGTCCTCAACATATCATTCATCATGTATACACTCAAAACACCTAGAAAAGTGATTCAGGAAATCTTTACGAAATAACTCTTTATTAAGTAAGAATCATTTACGTACAAATTCCTCTAGAATGACGTCACAGGTAAAGTTAGTATACTGTAAAAGTAATGAGAAAATTTATGACGTACGAATATTTTGTTATCTTAACACACCTGCGAAGACATTGTTGTCTCTACATACAGATAACAATGTATTGAAGATAATCACTTTTAAAATACATGTGCGCTATATTGAACCGATTTACCCTATTGTTATATTCCTCCGACAGTCTAGGGTCACTATGCCTTGACATCACTAAGGTCACCGAGATCATAGATTACAGAGATTGTGTAATAGCCACAGATTAAATATCGTGTAGTTATCGCATGTTCATAATAAATTAAAAAATACTTAACTAAAAATTACTTATCGAGTGTAGGTATGGAGGTATTATTGACCCGATTTTCTGCCCTAGAAGAGATTTTACAGTTTATAACGGCACCATTTGGCATTTTTTATATCCTCGACCACACGATTCGAAATTGTAGGGACCGAACAAAAACTTCGAACAAGCTTAGTCGGTCGGCTTGCGGTTCTAACCTACTCTAAATCTATGATAATAAACCTATTTGTATATAAAGAGGATTTATTGCTTCTGATATTTGAAAAAAAACTGATTGTGTAGGACTAAAATGATTTGAATTACCTAATAAACAAATAAGTTAGACTTTGCCGCAGTATTCATAAAAGCGTATAATAAATACAAATTAAAATAATCAAATCGAAGTTATAAAGTAATTTTACACGTTAGAATTCTTTTTGCTAGTTTTATTCATATCGCACACTGAGAGTAGTCAATCTTAGAATATTTGTATAAATAGTTTAAGATTTTCAGGAAATCGTTAATTACATAACAGTTATATATGTGCGTTTGTCATTTCAAAACGTTTTCGCTAGCGTTTATAGTCGAAACAAACGAGAGGAATGTGTTACCGTCATTACATTTCCATATCGAGGCTAGATCATTTTTCTTCTAGGAAATTGAAAATGCATAATATCGGAGAAATGCTGTTAGCCTTCTCACAATCTCACATATTTACGATTTCTACAAATTTCACCTCTATATTTATTTCTTTAAATACCTATTCAATTAATACTATAGCGAAAAATCGCTTAAAATTTCTGGCAAATTTCATCCATGGAAACCAATTATATAAAATTCATCGAAAATATATACAAAATACTTTATCTCGTAGAAACTTACTATCGTGCAAATCTAAGGAATGACAAACAAATAAAATGCGGTCTAAATCCGCATATAAGTGATATTATTATATATGTTAACGCATGAGGATAACCGAGTTTGATAAATGGCTGCGGTTGTAACTTATATTGGAAAACTTGAGACAACGCGGTACATGGAAACTTCGGTAAACTCTAATTGGAACCTTGTTTTCTTAAACTTATTGGAAAAACATATTTTATGTAAATTATTTACTGCTCTGAGGCTTATAATTTTCGTATTATAAATAATAGAGCTGAGACGGCCCAGAGAGAGAATCTTAACAGAAGGTTGGGAGTTCAAACCCCGGGAATACCACTATGTTTTTTATGTGCATAATTTTTGTATACAGTTCTTTTCATTCTTACAAAGAAAACATTCTGAGGATACATTCATGCGACACATGATATTAAAGCATTAATAAGATGTGTCAGGAATTTTAGCCGGTTGCTGCTACCTCTATAGCTCCATTTCACTGACGATCTTTGACATATAAAAAAAATCTAGCAGATATCCTGTCTGTGGATGCATATAAAGGTATGTATATAAACATTTTTATATACCTATATCAATTTTCATGGCGAATTGTTGAACGGTATATATTTGTATATTTACAAAGCTGATGTAAGCTTTGTAAATATTCTCTACTAAATACATGTATGTGTCACATTTAATGGCAATCATTCAAATTGCGTTCATGTCTTTGTACTTCAAAGAGATATATCAAATATCAATATACATTTTTATTTACACAATGTATGTTATCAGTACATTTTCACTACGAATGAATTCATTTGCATGCAATGTCACGTGCGTTGTAACGTATCACACTCGTTGCATACGCAACGATACGGTAGTTTTAATCAGGTATTTTTTATATTCGCTGATGAAAATACATGTAATCCTTTTTTTTATTTCGATTACAATACATTAAATTAATAATAAAATACTATTAAAGTGATATAAAAGAATTTTTTTTTTTATGGAATAGGTGGCAAACGAGCAGGAGGCTCACCTGATGGAAAGTGACTACCACCGCCCATGGACATCTGCAACACCAGGAGGCTTGCAGGTGCGTTGCCGGCCTTTGAGAAAGGAGTAGGCTCTTTTCTTGAAGGTTCCCATGTCGTATCGGTTCGGAAAAACCGCCGGCGAAAGCTGGTTCCACAAAGTGGTTGTGCGAGGCAGAAAATGTCTAAGAAATCGCGCTGTTGTGGATTTTCGGACATCAAGATGGTGCGGGTGAAACTTAGAATTTTGACGAGATGTCCGAAGGTGAAATTCAGCAGCCGGGATTAATCCGAACAATTCCTCGGAACATTCCCCGTGAAAAATTCGGTAGAAGATGCAGAGTGATCCAACATCTCTACGCAAAGCCAAATGATCAAGGAGATCGGAAAGGGCTTGATCGTCGATAACTCGAGCTGCTCTACGTTGGATGCGGTCAAATGGAAGGAGCTGGTACTGGAGAGCACCCGCCCAGAGGTGAGAGCAGTACTCTATGTGAGGCCGAATTTGCGCCTTGTAAAGTTTTAGGCGATGGGCCGACGTGAAATACTGTCTCGCCTTGCTGAGCACACCGAGCTTCTTTGAAGCCAATTTGGCTTTGCCTTCCAATTGACCGCGGAACTGAACGAGGCTCGAAATATCAACGCCAAGTATTCCGATACTACCTGTAGCGGCTATCGGGATGTTCTCAAATCGTGGAGACACGACAAATGGTGTTTTTTTAGCGGTTAACGCGCAAACTTGCGTCTTTTTGGGGTTGAAATGGACTAAATTTAGCCGGCCCCAGTTCGAGACTTCGTTTAACAAAGACTCGATTTCAGACACTAGTTTGTTCCGTTATTTTCGACGTTTTCCCGAGAAATATTAGCGCGGCCGGCGTATAAGGTGTCAACAGTACTGTCGTCTCATAGCAATGAATGTTTCCAATTTGCAACAAGTCATTGATAAGCAGAAGAAATAAAGTGGGTGATAGAACGCAGCCTTGTGCAACACCAGCATTGACGAACTTTAAGTCGGAGCATGCATCGTCGACAACGACCTTGATGCTCCGATCTGCCAAAAAGCTGGTAATCCAATTGCATAATTTCTCGGGAAGCCCATAGGAAGGAAGCTTCGAAAGAAGCGCTTTGTGCCACACGCGATCAAAGGCCTTCGCTATGTCCAAGCTGGCTGCTTATGCCTCACCCTTGCTCTCAACTGCTTCAGCCCATCTATATATAGTAAGGTAAACTAGAAGATCACTGGCCGACCGACCCCGACGGAAACCGTACTGGCGGTCGCTTCTCCTCTAGATACCGCAGGAGCTGGCAGTTTATAAGGGACTCCATTATCTTGGAGAGCAAGGAGGTGATGGCTATAGGCCTATAATTGGACGGATCTGAACGGTTGCCTTTTTTAGGGATCGGATGCACCAAAGCAGTCTTCCTGGAGTTCGGGACGACGCCTAATGCGTAAGATTGCCGGAAAAGACGCGTTAAGACCGGTGCCAACTCGGGAGCACATGTCCGTAGCACGATTGGAGGGATGCCATCGGGTCCACTCGACTTGTGAATGTCCAAGGAAAGAAGTGCTTTCCGAACTGCACTTTGCCGAAATTTAACCTCCGGCATCGTCGTATCACACCGCGGGATTGATGGTGGTGACCTTCCTTGGTCATCCAGAGTCGAGTTCGACGCGAAGAGAGACCCTAAAAGATCGGCCTTTTCCTTCGCGGTATGGGCCAATGACTCACCGTCCCTGTGCAAAGATGGAAAAGAAGGCTGACAGAAATTCCCTAGGACAGCCTTAGCGAGAGACCAGAACGCACGTGTTCCTGATGGGAAGCGCACCAGTCTCTCGCCAATTCTGCCAATGTACTTCGACTTCGCCTCAGCTATCACGTTTTTGAAGGACCCAGAGGCAGAGTTATATTCCTTTCTGAATGTGCTGGTGTTTGCATCACGAGACGCCGATACGTTAGCCCAGTCTTGGTAGCGTTCCCATTTTCGGCGTGAAGCCGTCTTACAGAAGCGACCAAACCAGGGCTGGGACTTGCCACCAATAGGCACCGCAGAATATGGAATGAAAAGTTCCATACCCTGAAGCACCACATCGGCGACAGAGTCAGCAACGCTCGGATCATCCATCGAAAAATAAACCCGTTCCCATGGGTAAGATGCAAAGAAGGACCGCATCCCATCCCAATCTGCTGACTTGTAGTGCTACACGTGACGACAGCCCGCGAAACGAGGTCGTGACGGTACCGTGTAACTGGCACTGACGAGACAGTGGTCTGACGAGCCCAGAGGGGGATCGACGACAATCTTATAGCCTAGGATGCGAAGTCAGCAGAAGGTCCAACAGGGGAGGTGTATGATCCTCCACGTCCGGTATTCGCGTTGGCGAGGTGACCAGTTGTGTCAAATCATAAGCCAAAGCGAAGTCGAGAACAGATCTACCCGCATGATCAGTGGTGCGTGATCCAAGCCACTCTGTATGATGGGCATTGAAATCGCCCAGAATAATGATCTCTGAGGATGGAGTCTGCTGCAGCACGGAATCTGTAGCCAATTGGACGTGCTCAACCAGTCGGTCGGTTTCGGCATTACCGCTATGGGACCTATAAAGGCACGCGTAGATTCGCGGATGGTCGTCGCAGTCTACGCGCAACCATATAATTGATAGGTTCTGCCCTTCAAGGCTGCCGAGGCGTCGAGAGCAGATATCATCTCTGACGTAAACGCACACCCCAGCTCGTGGCACAAAAGTATGCTCCAATTTGTACCCGGGGTAAAAGAGAAAAGACGTATCGGCAGGAGAAGATATCTGGGTCTCGGTAAGAAAGAGCAAGGCCGGCTTGGCTCGGCTCAAGGTGAAAGTGAACGGCATTCAAGTTGGAGTTGAGTCCCCTTATGTTGCAAAAGTCCACAGCGAGTGTGGTAGGGGTTGCCTTATGATGCCTGCTCCGCTTGCCCCGAACAGCCTGGGCATCCCAGCTCAGGTCGTGTACGTCCTGAGCATGGATGCCCAGAGAGGGATTCTCTACTGCAGTCGCTGATGGTACCCTCCTGGGGTAAAAGTAAAAAAGGAAAATTAAAGTAACAGCCTGTACATTTCCCACTGCTGAGATAAGGCCTCCTCTTCCATTAAGGAGAGGGTTTGGAACATATTCCACCACGCTGTTCCAATGCGGGTTGGTGGAATAACCCTTGTGGCAGAATTTCTATGAAATTTGTTACATGCAGGTTTCCTCACGATGTTTTCCTTCACCGCTGAGCACGCGATGAATTATAAAGACAAATTAAGCACATGAATCAGCGGTGCTTGCCTGGGTTTGAACCCGCAATCATCGGTTAAGATGCACGCGTTCTAACCACTGGGCCATCTCGACTCCTCCTGGGGTAATGACACCAAATTCTGCACAACCATGTTTTGGGGGGAGAGGGATCGGGCCTCCGGAACTCTCACTTACCGGACGAAACGCGGTAGCATAGCTACCACTTCACGCCGATTTTAAGTGAGAGAGTGGTACTTCCCCGGGCGTGCCGGCCCATTCGACTGCAACCGAGAGGTATGCAGTGTGGCACTACCACTTGAAAATTATACTGTTAGAGTTATTTTTTTACACATTGTATATTATAAGTTTAATTTATTAGAAGGATTTAATTCATAATCAGTCGATTGACTATTCTTAGGATATGTTGTAATGTAATATTTTAATTTTTCACGATTAATACTGGCCGAATGTCTGATACTGGCCGGTAAGAAAAATAATGTCAAGAAATCGAACGCGGTGGCAGTGTTCTGTTATAGTTGTAATTATTATTAAAATAAAATAGTGTTAATAAATGAATCTGGAAGTACATCGTTGTTTAAACTTGTGACCATCCTAAGAATACGTATACGCATGGAAGCATCACCCAACTTGGTAGTAGGACCTCCTACAAGTCTGTCTGAGTAGGCCAGTAACAACCCATCAAATATTCTAGTTTGAAAGGTAAGTGAGCCATTGTAACTAAAGGCCAACTAACTAACATAAATTATTAGTGCTAAAGGTAGGTAGCGTATTGATGATGTATATACTGTTCAATTTTTCTTATGGAACCAACGTCTACGGATGGTGATGACCACTTATTATCAAGTATTTGCCCATCTTAAGTAGACCTATTTTATTTAAAAAAAAAAATTAGGCAAAAAAGTTGTGATAGTCAAAATCAAAATCAAAATCATCTGTTACCTAGTAATTAAATATTTAATTCATAACTGAAAATTTATACATTAAAATTTCTAGGAATAAATTAATGATTTTTTATAAATAATCATTTCAAAAAACAATCATCTGATTGATACTGTTGGCGAGTTTACAAATTCTTAGCGTTATGTCCTATTTTGTTAATTTCGAACAGATAGTAGGTTAACGATCGCAATTAATCTAGATTCAGCAAAACAAGACGATGAAAATAAAATAGAGAACTGATATCGATTTTGGAAACTAGGAATCCATCGATATTCATAATTAAATTTTAGCTTTGAATTCCTCGTTACTCGTTAGTTCTATGCGTTCAGCTTCTAAATTGAACGAGTCTTCAATAATTACGAAAGGATCTAAGTGTTAACTCCATATAGTCATACTTAAAATATTTCGGATTTGTCCCTAACAAACCCCAGAAAAATATTTATGGTAAGTAAATCCTCCATTTTAGCAATCCGCTAATAATAATACGAAATGACGAGCACTTTACCTAAGTATGTCTATAAAATCATTCTGGATTTCTTTGGAATGGTACAAATTTTTTGGCAAAATTCGGCTATTATTATTAGACTTTAAATATTTTATACGTGTCTGTGAAATGAGGCATGTAATTTTTCGAAGTAATGGAACCAAATGCTGACGATGTACTTAGACAATACAATGTACAGCGAATACATTTGGCGCTGCTTATTTCAAGTACGTCTGGAAACCCTTATGACCCCTGTCATTATTGGAGCACCAGCAGTGGCAGAAAAAGTATTGCAAATTGAAATTTCTGTGATTCGAGAGGAGGGTTTTTTTTATAATATATGGAGAATATAGTGAAATGCCACTGATAATTTTAGAAATTACCAATCTTGCGAGATAAATCAAAGAAATATATCTCTGTAGCGGTTTGTATTGTCTAATGATACAAATTGCTAGCTATGAATTTTGTATATACTGACAATAATTTACAGTATATTTAGTATCAGTATTGCACCCCTGAGAAGCCAGGGCGGGTTGCTAGTTTAATATCAAAATGAAGTCAGTAGTAATAAATTTGTTAAGGTAATTATTATAATTATTGTTACCAGTATTAGGTCCCATAGAATGGAATTAAGGCGTCACATTGATTGATGGGCTCGTCTTGGATACAAACGCAATGAGCTGGATCGGGACACGCTCATTTGTCTCCGAAGGCTTTCAAGCTGATAGCGTTTGCATTTCTAAGGAGTCCCAATATATCTTACCTGAAATAAACAAATATATTATTGTGAGTTTCATATGACATAGATGTACAGGTTTTACTAAAATTCAGTCATATTCTGAAATATCCGACAATAATATTCTTCTTTGATTATTATGTCACATATAATTTTATGATATTTCTCGACTATGTTCTCAGTAGATATATTTCGGTTTTTTTAATACGGCATTCGAATATTGTCAAAGAAATATATTCGCAAGTGTGACATTACATTACAAACATACGTTTACGAGTGAATTGCTTCCACGCAAATAAATTTCGAGTTGTTCCATTGGAGTTCGCGGATTCTGTGTCCCAAGTGCCACATGTTGCTACTTTACGATTAGGTTGCTACCACGAGAATAGAATTCGACTTCATCTCGCATTTTAGTAGATAATTTCAGAAAATAATAGAAGATCTAAAATGCCAACCGAAACTCAGATTTATTCTGCATTTTGATTACGAATGATACAAGCAAAGTGCTTCTACTTTACATACAATAATTTTTGATTTCAATCAAATTACAAATACAACTACTTACTAATTACTTTATCTAGTATTTCTAAAACATAAATTATTTTTTTATTTGTTTTTCAATTTCCATGACATCTACTTAGTAAGAACATCAATTTAATATTTCTGATTGCTGTAGTTTAGTTCAGCAAAAAGATCGATTATTTATGGTCATCATTCTTATGATATCAACTGGTCATTTCGATACTCTCGAGTTAAACACAGTGAAAACTTATGATGATTTTCAAGCAAAGTATTGTACTGGTAATATTTCACAGCAATAGTAAGGATAACTGCACGTACTCAACTACCATGGACGCTGAAATATTAGATTCTGCTATAACCGTGATGATGAGCACTTCAGCGAACTACAATTAAATTTGTGTCCATGCTGGTTCGCAACGCGCAAAACTTTTAACGCCATCACAGATACCGACTCGTGTGTCGTGCTAGAAATCGTATAAAGGCACGATAGCTGATGACCGCCTATTATTGTGTATAAGACGTGCCAAATAAAATGTTTAATTTTTATACGGACTCTAAAACAAATTTATAATTAGGTACATCTGATGGATATACTTGGTGGTACGACTTTGAGCAAGGCCGTCTTGGTTACACCCACTCATCAGATATTCTACCGTTAAACAACAGTACTCAGTATTGTTGTGTTCCGGTTTGAAGGGAGAGTGAGCCATTGTAACTACAGGAACAAGGGACCTGACATCTTAGTTCCCAAGTTAGCGGCGCATTGGCTGTGTAAGAAACAGTATTTCTTACAGCGCCATTGTTTATGAGCGGTGGTGATCACTTACCATAAGGTGGCCCATTTGCTCGTCCACTAACCTATGACATATCTAATAATAATATCTAAGAAGGTAAATCTTGCCACCATTCCACGCGGACAAGATTTATACAGTATCAATTTTTAATTCATATTTAAGCACTTAATGTAATTAATTCAAGCATATTGTCGTCTTGAACCAAATGTCAATTTATCGTTGATTTTAATCCGTCTCGATCCAAATTCTTCGACAGTGTGGGTTTTGTAATCAACGTTAACGGTGAAAAGGTGTTTCAGGTTCCTTTCAATTATGACCCTCCGGCGCTCCGAGCGATCCATAATATATAACTAATGAATTTTAAGACTTTTACCGCATCAAAGATAGTAAATCTTCGACATAAATTCTTATCAGTATTTATCTTAAAATTGTACTATTATTTAATGTTAAAATTTACCACCGTTTTTTAAAAACAATAAAGAATTATGGTATCGTACCTATAATAATATAAATACATTGTAAATGTACGAGCTAAAACAAAATAATTACTTACTTTAAGTAGCAGTACATTAGTTTACAATAAAAACGAAGACTACGTTTTCGTTACACAAGAGATCGCAAATCGCTCCAGCGTAGTAAAAGATCTATTTTAATCCTAAAGGATTATGAACCAAGAGCTAACAGTGAAAATCTTAACGTTTTAAAGACGCTTCTTTCAGAATAATATAGAAAACAGAATGAAAAATATCCATAGGTTTAATGCTCTTTTGCAGTAAAAGAGCAAGTGAACCATTTATATTTATACATTGGATAAATTCTCTTTTTCTTGAAGATAGCTTAAAAATTGAATACAAGAATTGTAAGGGGCGGTTATTTATCTTAATACTGATATTAATCTGTACCGAATATTCGACAAGATCCCTGGATTCAATTTGATAAACTGTTCTATCTATACTGCGAATCAGCAATACTATTCCGTAAGAACTCATTTTTTATCTCATTAGTGACAAATTTAAAACAAACTCACTTAAAATATACACATAGTATATTTTGATGTATGTATAAGATAACATAAAATATTCTTCTTTTCAAAATTATATGTTATAAATAAAACTAATTATAACGGATGAATCGCGTATATTAATTATTTTTAAACATCCCGACGTTTCGAGCACTTTGCAGTGTTCGTGGTCACGGGTAGACTAAGATGACATTTGTCTATTTGAAGAACAAAGGAAATATTATTAACAACTACCGCCAACGATTTCTCAATTGATATCTTGAGTAACGTTCCGGTTGCACGCAGAAGGCACTAACTGTATCTTTAGGTCTTGCAGTCTGTTGGATTTGGGATTTTAAATTTTTAATAAGTGGATCCCAGGTGTTAGATAGTCTCCAACCATCTTCTCTATTGAAGTTCGGATGTTTTTGAATTTCAATAGCCTCGCGTATCATTCTAGGAATGAATCTGTGTTCTCTAGCGAGGATCTGTGGTTTATCAAATCGGATAAAATGGTTAGGTTTATCCAGAGCATGTTCACAGACTGCAGACTTAGAAGAACGCCTATTTTTGACATCTCCTATATTTAAATAAAACTATTTATAACGGATGAATCGCGTATATTAATTATTTTTAAACATCCCGACGTTTCGAGCACTTTGCAGTGTTCGTGGTCACGGGCAGACTAAGATGACATTTGTCTATTTGAAGAATCTATTTAAGTCTATTTAAGATCTCCTATATGTTCCTTGACCCTGGTACCGATACTTCTCTTTGTTTGGCCTATGTAAGATAAACCACACTCACATTCGAGTTTATATACTCCTGCAGTCTCAAGTTCAAGTTATAATTAGTTTTATTTAAATGTGTAATAATCGCGAAAATTTAAGACAACATTATATATGTTATAAGTTAAACAAATAATATTTATAATATAAGGCTTTGTAATTTACAAGTTAAATTATGAATTTATTTTATTGATACGTAGAATATTGTTAATATCATGTTCAACTACATAATTAAATCCATTAGTCCATATTTTTTACGAGTAATTAATATATATCTTATACTCATATTTTATTTTATTTATTTTACACTATTACGGAGTTCTTTAATTTTATTCTAGATTAGAAGCCAGCTAAGGCTTCGCTTTCGTATTTCTGCTTCAATTAAATATCTCGTAACCCTAAAGCTAATCATTATAAGAAAAAATACGATGCTTGAAAATATATTAAAGATCGTCAAATAAGTTTAATTTTTAATTGTAGCTTAAAAAAAGAACCTTTTTTCAAAAAAATAAACATTTAAAAATAAACATTCAAACAAATACAATTTAGCAATGAAAAAGTACTTATAATTGAATCTTAAAAGTGTTTAACAGTACATATCGTTGGAATGGATTCACGCGCTCTCAATCAATACACAATCTCCTAGGTTTAATAACGGGAAACGTTCATTACTCTACTAATTACTGCAGGGATTACATATTGACGATAACTGTTCCACTATTTAATTACTGGTTTGCTTTGAAAATAGCTCATTTTTTAAAACAAACCATCGTTCATATATCTTCTTGTATTTGAAATTGTTGAACGGAGATACTACTACTTCTATTGTTTAACGGAGATACTGTTTTAAAGATGATTGTCTTCATGTTAAAGTCACTTTTTCTTATATTTTGTTTCAATTTGCCCCAACAGCCATCCGGTGCCGCATCTACGGTTGAAACTATAGTTGTAGGTATGTTTTTTTTTATTATTAAATTATATATGTAGTATATAAAATTATCGAATTCATAAGCTAGCTTTCAATATATAGACATTTTTTCTTTTAAATTGTATATATCCCAGAAAGAAAAAGGTCCTATGTTCGAAGCGTAATTTTTTTGATGTTGATCGATTTCTCAGAAACCCCTTGACCAATCTAGATGATTCAAGCTATTTTTAACTGAAAAGTGCGCAACGTGGTCGTCTAAATTTATTTTCAACGAACAAAATAGAATTTTTATAAAATTTGAATAAACCTTTTCACTGCATTCATCGGCGTATGGTTTTCACGGACTTTGTTTGATTTTTCAAAAAGGTGACAAGTGATTTTGAACATAATTAAAATAGCGTTATATTTATAAGTAATACAAATTTAGTTCCATTTATTGGCAAAGAGTAGTAATCCTTTTCGAATTTTATATTACCCTTTTTAATTAACTTTAAGTAGTTTATTTAATAAACAAAACCGTTTAAACTTTGCAATTTAAAGTAGTATCAGAGATATTACAAGATATTTAAATAAATGACATAAAGATTGCATGATATATACATAGGTATAATGGCTGTACGGCTTTGTGCAATACATGACACTTGACATTGTTGTGTTTTTTTTATTTTTATTTTATTTTGTATTTATGGTATAGGTTGGCGGACGAGCATATGGGCCACCTGATGGCAAGTGGTCACCATCACCGATAGACAATGACGCTGTAAGAAATATTAACTATTCCTTACATCGTCAATGTGCCACCAATCTTGGGAACTAAGATGTTATGACCTTTGTGCCTGTAGTTACACTTGCTCACTCACCCTTCAAATCGGAACACAACAATACTGTGTAAATAATTAAGTGTTGATGAATAACTACCGAATAAATAGTGAATATGTAATTCCAGAGCAAACTAAAATAAAATCTTATGTGGTATTCATTGGCTTAAACTATAGTAAAAAAAACATGCGCTTACGGCACCCGCCACATGCGGCGCTATGTACTTGATTAATATTGAATTAAATTGTAAAGTTTTGCGTATGGGACGAGGGTGAGTTAAGCTTGCTCTGGTGAAACGTTTGACGTGCAGCGCCGCTAGACGGCTAATATTGCTATGGCAACGAATAACGGCCGGAAAAAGCAGTGTTTGTTAACAAACGGATCGCCGACGTCTATAATTGTAATCCCAGTTTATTATTTGATTTACCTAATGAAAATAATTGTATAAACGCATGTGAAGCATTACAATATTTTAATCTAACGCTATTAACTTTTATTTCTGGAATCAATATCAATAATACGCCCTTATGATGAATGATGCAAATCCCATATTAAGAGACAAAGATGATAATGGCGTTTCAGCGCCAGTGCCAAAGTTAAATCCATTGATATTTACATATACATATAAAATATACCAGCTGTTCGCTCATAACCACATTGCCAAAACATTTTAGCTTTATATAATTAGAAGTTCTGATTTCAAACAATAGGGGTTAAATATTTAAGCACCACAAAACAAGGATACCCCAAACGAAATAGTTATTAACTTTGAACTAACAACACAAATAAAGTCATCGAGTTCAATAAATAAATTATTTTGATGAAGGGTTACAGTTTCTCACAATTAAATACTTAAAGTATACAAGTCTACTATTAAAAATTAAACAAAAAAACCTTTTTAAGAAAGCTTTTATTTAAATTTTAACTGTCTACTTATAGTATTATTATATACACAATTCATTAAATCATAAAAGCTTGTCGCTATAATTTGATACCCATTTTGTAGAAATACTTTGAAAATGACTGTTCCGCCATCTTGGATCGTCCGCCATATAGAATTTAGAATGACGTCACACAGTCGTGTATTGTCATCCAATCTAAACGTGCATATAAAATTTCAAAAACGTGTCGCAAGATTCCACCCGAACATACTTACATACATAAATTGCAAGTTAAATAAAAGATTTTAAAAATAGCAAATGTACAACTCGTAACCGCATGAAATTGATGAAGTAAAAAGGAATACTAAATAAATGAATAACTTAATGCCTTAAGTTAATTCTCTTTTCGATATATTTTTAAGATTATATTTCGTGTTATTATATTGGTAGTAAAACTCTAGAATATATAGAATATATGTATTGCACCAGCAATACTGATACTCAATATACTACAAAATTCGTTTATTTACTAAACCACAGTATAAACTTCAAAAAAAGTCAGTGTTTTTTTACTATATTATCTATGTATTCTATAAAAAAAACTTCTCAAATCACTCTATCTATTAAAAATAAACCGCATCAAAATCCGTTGCGTAATTTTAAAGATCTAAACATACATAGGGACAGGCAGTGGTAAGCGAGTTTGTTTAATACTATCTAATGATATGCAAATTATTTATTTAATTATTTATTTGTACACAATAATAAAAGTCGAAACTTTTATTATTGTATACAAATATATACATATATACTACTTTTCTGTGTAGATGCAGTAAGTGGAGCTATTTGTCGTTGATCATGTGATCGTGAATAATCCGATATCATCTAGGGTAACGGCTTAAATGTTTTTTCAACGATATTAAAAAAAAGGAATTATTTGCAATCTAGCAACAAATTATGTGGTTTAAGAATTTTATTTTCTCATAAAGAACATACAATGTTCACTTAAATATATTAATATTATATATATTTTTCATAATAATTTAACCGACAATTTAGTACAGTAGTAACGACTTATACAATTCAAGAGTAATTAATCTAAGTATCTTTACAATAAGATAATAATTTTATTAGACTATATAATGTGCAATATAAAAATAATATTTCTTTAATTTTCAGAAACAACAACTCAATATGTTCAGATCATAACAGATATACCTCAATCGGACGTTGAACTTGCCATGCATCACGATTACGGGAGATACACCACAATGGTCTTCAATTACGTTAACAAACAATTTGACCTCCTGAATAAGAAAGAAAATTGCTATGACGAACATATCAAGTGCATAATATCGCTGTACATATCATATATTATAATTATATTATAATCAAGCTACTCCTATTTGGTTTCGTGAAATGGTCGGATAAAATGCAAATCATGAGTTCCCAGGTTCGAATCCCGGGTCAGATTGATAAATCCTCGTATCTCACGATTGTAAATAATATAACCAAAAACCCAATCCCAATTTAATTAGGGTCAGCGCAGCGTGTCTTCGTCTTCCATACTTCCCTATCTGACTTAATCTCACAAGTAACATTATTTTTAACCGTATCATCTTTTACAATCCATCCATCATTTCATTTGTCGTCCCCTTCTCTATATCCATCGACATTTACAAAACCATCCTCATAGTATGTTCCTGATTCCTCCGGATAACATGCCCATACCATGATAGCCACCTTCCACATAACTTCTCGGCTGTCGGTGCAACTTTCTAACTCATTATACTCTTATGTAATAATTATTTACTCTATCCATTCGTGTAACACCACACCATCCTTTCAACATTTTCATCTTTGCTACATGTAATGCATGCATAAAAACATGAAAAATACTTTATACATACCAAAAGCACGGACACCGCATCTTTAGGTTGTTAGATTATGAAGTACCTTCCACTTACCTTATACTCTGCTTAGTTGCAATCTTAGTTTCAAAGTGTGGTGGCGTACTGGTGATTAACTTATGGAATGGTTTGGTTTACATTTATGGAATGGTTATTAACATCGCCAATGTCATGAGCAATAACAGCAACAGCAACAGTCTGTAAATTTCCCGCTGCTGGGCTAAGGCCTCTTCTCCCTTCGCGGAGAAGATGTGGAAGATATTCCACCACGCTGTTCTAATGCGGGTTGGTGTATATACATGTGGCAGAATTGGTGAATTGCATGAACGATAGTGACTAATTAGCACAAGATGGCACATGGCACATAAAGACACGCACCCAACCTTATCTTCTATTTCAGAGCTGTAACGACACCTGTGTGTGCTGTAAACGATCCCGATGATCGAAAATATAAACCTAGAGGATTTAATACGTTTAACTCATACTGTGATGCATATTTCGATAATTGCTTGAGACAAATGAGTGAGTATTTATCCATACAAGATTATGATATTTAACAAACTATTCGTATTATTTACGGATTGTAGAACTGTATAACAGATCAGAAGGCAACGAATAACCGATAGTACTATAAATTTATGGATATCAAAATCAAAATATACTTTATTCAAGTGGGCTTTTACAAGCACTCTTGAATCGTCATTTAACAATTAAGTGAAGCTACCACCGGTTCGGAAAGTAGATTCTACCGAGAAGAACCGGCGAGACACTCAGTAGTTACTCTTTTTCAACATTTAAAAAAAATACAGTCTTGTTAGTTAATACAATAATTTAAATTAATATATCCTGCCTGGAAGTCAACAGATATGACGAACAGGTGCTTTAATCAAAATCGTAATCGTTATTTAGATCTATTGGTGAGCAAAACGACGACGACCTCCGTGGTCGAGTGGTGTGTACACCGGTTTTCAAGGGTACGCCACTCTGAGGTCACCGAGTCGATGTAGATTACCATTAGTTGCCTTGGGCCTGGGTGTTTGTGGTACCGTCGTTACTTCTGATTTCCATAACACAAGTGCTTCAGCTACTTACATTGGGATCAGAGTAATGTATGTGATGTTGTCTCATATTTATTATTTATTTATTTAAAACGAATTGTTTACTTGGAAAATAATTTTCAAACAGTGGTTATATTTTTCAAAGAGAAAAAGGCCAGTCCCAACACTGTAATATTTATTAATATCCGATTAATATTAGTAGTTGCATATTTATAGTGAATTTTGCTCTTATCAACACGCCTTGGCTAAGTTTCAATAATTATACAAAGAATGTAATTAAATTAATTAACAAATATATAACTTTTTAGGATATTGGCGTATATTGGACATCGGAAGATGCAATTTCACAGGTCCTTATGACGACTTTGAGATTAGACCATATAGAAAATATTTCGGATTTCAGCCGAAAAACTATATTTGGACAAAGATATAATTTCAAGTCTAGGTTTGTTTTTTTTTTCATGAAAATAAAAAATATATTGAAGCAAATTTTATTATTTTATTTGTTATTTAAACATAAATTAAATCAAAATTTTAAAAGTTATTAGGGTTCTTAATATATTTTCACCAGTTACTTTGGGGGCGTAATTAAAGATAATTATAATAAATCATGAGCCCGCGAAATGATAGCAAGAATGCTAGCAGCGGTTCCCCGTTGATTCGCGATTCAGACACTCTAGGCAAAAACGAACTAGTCCGACTGTCACTAGAGAAATAAGGCTTAGTGTTATACTTTTATTGAGGCCACTTGAATTACTACTCCCATGCTGTGTCGCTGAACTGTCAATAGGTGGACTATCGATTGTTGACCTCGAAAACTACTCAGGATATCGATAGTACTACCGATAGTATCGTTTTGATCAATACTATAGGTAGCATCGATATATCGATACTATCGATAGTAGCGATAGTTTTGGACTGTCGATAGTCTTTAAATGAATTTTGAGAAAAGGATAACGACGAAGTCAAGACTTTTGTAAATGTTTTTTGAATCGAGGCCCTGATTTATCATTGAATATTGTTATTTCTTAGAAGCGTGTCTTTGGACATCGACGGTCCTACGTAATAGGCTATTTGATGTTTTTAAAATCCATTTTATATTATTTGGTAGAGTTTAAGGTACCCAGTAAAAGTCATTTTTTTTATTTCTAGTACAAAAAACTTTTATTTCTAGTACGAAAAATATCATATTAAAAATTCCGTATTTAAATAGCGCGCAAAAAAGCTACTTGGGCAATATGGCGCTGCAATGGGGTCGGTGACGTCACTTTCTTATATTTTAATCTGTGGTCATACAGTAGAAAAGCAAGGTTTACAAGAAAGTGACTTCATCATAAACCCGGCCAATCAGGAGCGTTTTGTGTCACGTGACAAACGTTTGAAAAATAGCATTTTTATTTATGTTTTTTTGAATAAATTAAGTATTACTTTCAACTTTCGTTAGTAAATAACCATTTTTAAACTCATAATATACACTGATTACAATAATTCACAATTTATTTTTCGCATTGTCAAATAGCCTATTATGTTAAATTTTACAATTCTACAAGAAGATGCACAATTTTTAAACTAGTGGGTATACATTCATGCTTTTTTTCATAAATAAATTAAGAAGTTCTAAACGAATTTGTTCAAATACACTTTACTGGTAAATTTAATAAACTCATTACGATAATCTATTTTTATATTCCTACTAAATAACCTATCTGGAAAAAGTAATACTATCGAAAAATAACTGGCTATCGATAGTAAAACCTTTCGATACTATCGATAGTATCGATAGTATCAACGCACCACCTTTTTTGCCTCGCACAACAACTATGTGGAACCAGCTTACGCCGGCGGTTTTTCCGAACCGATACGACATGAGAACCTTCAAGAAAAGAGCCTACTTCTTTCTTAAAGGCCGGCAACGCACCTGCAAGCCCCCTGGTGTTGCAGATGTCCATGGGCGGTGGTAGTCACTTTCCATCAGGTGAGCCTCCTGATCGTATGCCACCTTTTTCATAAAAAAATAGTATTTAGAAATGACAAGTGACAATACTATCGATAGGCTATCGAGCCTATCGCAAAAACCTTAACCGTACTAACAGTACTGTTAATACTTTCGATAGTCTATCGATAGTGGACTATCGATATGCAAAACTACTCCCAGAGCCAGGTGTTTAAATAGCAAATGGAAAAAGTTATCATTATGTGTGCCTGAGGAAAGCAGCATGTGACGAATGAATATCTGCCAGCCACAAGCTGATGAAATATGCCCCATACCTCCTCAGAAAAAGAAGGCATTAGAAATAATAAGTACGCAGTTTAATGCATCACGCATTTAATTTATGGTGCTGGAAACTAATAGACTTAAGAGTTTGATTGTTATCATCGTCAAAGCAACGCGAAAAATTTTTTTTAGAGTCCTCTTAAGTCAAATGCAATGAAAAACATTAGACTACTTAAAAGTCGATTTACGATTATATAACGTAGTTACAATTATTGTTATATTTGAGTTATCGGTTGAAAAGTGTAAAATTAAATTAGAAATATCACAAAAAACTCAGTTGTCCAATGGTCGCCTGCGATGCGATTATTTTTAATTTTCACCAAGTTCGATTTTTTTTGCTCTTCAGCTTTACAGCTACACCAAGCGCTAGTTTATAATTTCTAATACTATCATTGCTTTAGTTACAAATTTCAGTTGCATATAAATAAACTTCCTAAAGATATTTATTTTATGAATTGTATAACTCCTGATGGTACTATCCGGATATAGATACATATTCCTTTTTAATTAAAACATTACGAGAACCGCCGCAATTTCCCGGAAATCTTATATTGTGCTAGATTTTTCGATCAATATTCGACCGACCCGGGCAAGCTCCGCTGAATTTACGTGTGCTCATAATATAAACTTATTCAATTACATATTGATTGTAAAATTAAAAAACAACCAGTGTTTAGGAAAAGAAAATAATTTGACCTGAAAGAAACCGTTGAAATAAAATAAGATTACAAAAATATATTTGTTTTAATATATAGATTAAATAAAGCTCACGTATATAATTGTTTATTTTATCTTGATATTTTAATTATGACTATAATTATGTAAGCACTGTTACAATAAATAAATATTGGTCAACATCTCATACATTACTCTGATCCCAATGTAAGTAGCTAAAGCACCTGTATCATGGAAAATCAGAAGTAACGAAGGTACAACACGCAGTCCCAAAACAACATAGAAAACAAATGAACTTTCTACATCGACTCGGCCGGGAATCGAACCCAGGACCTCAGAGTGGCGTACCCATGAAAACCGGTGTACACACTACTCGACCAAGGAGGTCTCAATTATAAAAGCAGTGTTTATAAAAATGTTTAAAGAATAAATACAAGCCTCAATCTCGCGCTTCCAGCATGATACTTTTTAAATAAGCAAATTAGAAAATATGAAGGAGGTTAGTTTTCTATTATTTTATTTATAAACTATAACTATACTATACACTACAAATATATGGTTGATCTAGCGTAAGACTGACGCAAAGATAGACATGATACGCAGACGTAAGGCGTTGTAATTCTCAAATGGATAGACAAATTAGAATTAATTTTTTCGCTTCGCCATCGATAAAAATCGTGTGAGATAAAAGTGCTTGGATAGTTTCCTCCCGTTATTGTTCCTGTACTGCCGTGCGAGAGATTATAAATATGAATAAAGCACATAAAATTCATCGTTTTGTTAAACAACAAACATAGCTACGGTTAATTATAAAGTCAGTATCGTTTTCTTTCTTCGTTGTCAACCCTGACGTCAAACGAAACGTTTTTTATTTATGGTATTGGTTGGCGGACGAGGATATGAGCCACCTGATGGTAAATGGTCACCATCACACATAGACAATGACGCTGTAAGAAATATTAACTGCTCCTTACATCGTCAATGTGCCACCAACCTTGGGAACTAAGATGTTATGTCCCTTGTGCTTATGTCCTCTGGCTCATTCACTCTTCAAACCGGAACACAACAATACTGAGTACTATTGTATTCCGTTGAGTGATTTAAATCCGTTAAAACTAGTTTTACTTCAATACTAAGTACTGTTATTTGGCGGTAAAATAACTGATGAGTGGGTGTTACCTACCCAGACCGGATTGCACAAAGTCCTACCACCAAGTAAATATACGTTTTTCGAATCTCAAAGCTGGTTTTTGTAATGGTGGTTTGAGTTTATGTGATTTATTGCAATAATACATGGCTCTACACAAGTACTGTGTAGTTTGAAATATTATTTTTCAGTTTGACCCGCTGTTTGCGGTTGATTCAGGTGTATTAACCTCCGGGTCATTTCGGGTCATACAATATTAAACGAAATCCAATCGCCAAGTGAACTTCTGAGCCTATTATTCCTTTGTTTCGTAAACGACTCGTCCCCTAATTTAAAGGCAGTCTTTGACGTGGGTATCTGGTATGGAAGTTTCAGTCCACCGCAATCAGATTATGATTTCGCTCCCAACAATTTGATGGCACTTACTGAATACCGTTTGATATTATGGTTACAATAAAATTTAGGTAGTTATTTATAAACGTTATCTCTTTCTGTCATTACTAATTTTATATTTGAAAGAAGAAGACGAAAAAGTATAAGAAGATTACAAAGTCATAACAATCTTCTCTAAATTATACGTACACTCGTTCAAATAACATTAAACAATTTACCATTTTGAAGGTTTTCTTTTCAATTGTTGCACACTCTTATCATAGTTCAGAGATAATGAAGTCGTATTCATTACAAACAAATTTCAAACTTGAACTCATAGAAAGAACAAAGGCTACTTTTTTTCCTAACATATGACAACTATCACCTAAAACCGGAAGGAAGCCGCGGGCTAAAAATAAGTATATGATAAAACATAAAATTACAAAACGCAATATTAAAAAGTTAAGAACCTATTATATGTTTGTATATATAATCTCCATTATATAATAAACATTATCGTCAACAGACAACTGTGTATATGATAGATATTATATAAATGCAAATTTGATGTTATAATTTAGTTTTACCTTAAATTATAATTTCATTCTGACGTTTTGTTAATTGTTACTAATGTATTGTAATGTATTCACCAAGCGTCATTTCTTTGACATCGGTTTTAGGGATTAAAACCCTTTTCGGAAGCAATCAACTATTGTATGTATGTACTCTGATAAAATCTAAACGATATAATATCATCTCACAACAACAACAACAGCCTATAAATTCCCACTGCTGGGCTAAAGGCCTCCTCTTCCTTTTGAGGAGAAGGTTTGGAACATATTCCACCACGCTGTTCCAATGCGGGTTGGTGGAATACACATGTGGCAGAATTTCTATGAAATTTGTCACATGCAGGTTTCCTCACGATGTTTTCCTTCACCGCTGAGCACGAGATGAATTATAAAGACAAATTAAGCACATGAATCAGCGGTGCTTGCCTGGGTTTGAACCCGTAATCATCGGTTAAGATACACGCGTTCTAACCACTGGGCCATCTCGACTCTTCATCATCTCCCATACAAATATATTCATTTATATATTTAATTAGCCCTTCGGGTGCCTGGTGGGTCTGACAGACCCGTCACTACAAAAAATCAACGATAACTTTTAAATTTTTGGAGCAAACCCGCTGCACTCCTGAGTAGCTTCGCGATACAAACTAACGGCTGTTTTAACTACTCTCCCGCTGTCCACAATATACACCAATCCGAACAACACGCATTTTGTGTGCGCTCGGGTCTCAGGGACCCGACCAGGCACGCGGCGTAACTTTTAATCTTTAAGCTATTATTTTTGTTTTGTCGCTTTAATTTATATTGGGTGGTAAATTATTTATGGAAAAAATATTGATGCAGTTATAATGACTAGGCGATTAATAAATGATGAAATTCGCCAAGCTTTAAAGAGAAATTTTGAAGAAAATGAAGATCAGGATGTAGTTTTTGATAAAAGTGAAGATGAGTCAGATACATAATTCTGATGTTGAATCCGTAGCTAACTTTCTAGAGAAAACTGTCTTTTCTGATGGGGATACTTCAATGTGCAGTAGAATTTGATATAACAGAGCCTTCATTTCACACAGAGCAAATCTTGACCCTGAAAAATTACAAGAGAATAAATAAATTTAATATTCAAACACAAAATTTAAATGTATTCCTTGTAAAATTTATTGTCATCAAATATTACTTAATAATGAAAAAACAAAAACAATAAATGATTACTTAGGTTAGTTGATTATAATAATAGTTTTATACTTTTTTGCATATTTTTATCCAGAAGTAACCTTATCTGACTTAGTATTACTCTACATTAACAACCCTAGTTTATGGAATAATAATTTTAAATATCACACATGTATAGACGCGATCCAAGGCTTCAATTTTTGTGTAGGTCATTCCGATAATTAATAATTTTTTTATATATTTTTGGCAAACGTTAATTACTTCCTGACGTCTAAGAATATGTTTTTAATTATATTAGAAGGTTCTATTTTCGTTGATTGAATCATAAAATAATTGCAAGTAAAGTCATTAATACAGAATGTGTATTGACAATATAACGCAAGGCGAGCTTTAGAATAGTCCCATATTATGTAAATTATTATTCGTTATGGAGTAAAATGATTGTATACACCTAAATGACTCCAAATTTGCAAAACAGAAGAATAATTTGAGGAAAAACCTGTACGTGGTAAATCTCTATTGCTCGATCCTCATAAATGTTCAGGAACCTCATTACAATTCTTTCTGCTAAAATTTAAAACCACAAAAACTTTTCAACTTAAAAATGTAAGTGTGTTTTTACGCATTAAATTTTTGTAGTTATAACATAATAAAAGTAATAATACATTGTAGAAATATCTCAAATTATAAAGCAACTGGCACACACATCAACAGAACCGAATAAGAATCAATGCAATTTTGTAATTTTATTTTTATATATTACGTATAATAAGATGGTCAGTATTGAATTGTAATGTGCTTGAAATTTTTTAATGCTCTGTGGTAAAGGAAAATCCTAGACCTTCTCACAAGGAAAAAGAAAGAACTTAAAGACTCCTTGTTTGTATCTTTTTTCTTTTCGCTTTAATTTTTTACTTTAAGTAAAATCAAATACCAGTAACAAGTGGTTCCCTATCATTATTAATAGGGATGACTTTATTTTCAGCGCCTTGTTGTCGCTGCTATTTGTATATTGTCTGTAACCCAATACACTACTCAAATTTTTAAACAAAATAAGAAAGAGGAGAACTACTTCACGAAATTTGATCAATTAAAGCCTTTATATCATTTCTTTAAGTGCTTTCATTATCAACTTAAAAAAAAAACGTTTATTCTATTGGAATTTATGTTTCTTTCTGATTTGGTTAATGTCAAATGGAAAGCCTTGCAAGGTAAATTGCATGACCTATATCCACTTGTACTGCGGATTTGAAATATAGTATGTTGTTTTAGTTCCGATAACAATCTACAAAATTTAGAGTTTTTATATTCATCTAATTTAACGCAAGCAACTAACTGTCTCAGACACATGAATAAAATACTCTGTTTTCAATTGCTGATATAAAATATAAACTATTTTATTTTGTATTGTTTTAATAATATTTATAAATAAATAAAGACTAATTTGGTTTTAGTGTAAAGCTAAAACCAAGTTACCCTTTACATTTGAATGTATAATATGATCACCAAAGTATAAAATTCAAATCTATTCCCGAGAGTAATAAATGCATTCTCGCCTACATTCATAGTGGCGCTTTGAAATGATACCTCTTTACGGTTCTCACACACCTCAGGCTCTATTTTCAGCATTACAACAATAAATGTTTGAAACCTTCCGTAATACTTGTGAGGCCTTTTGTTAAATATACTTACAACCACATCGAATTGAATTACATTACATCTGGTTTTGCGATAGGGGAATATTGTTAAATGAAGCCATATTATAAGCTGAAATAAAGCAATGAATATTTATGTGGTTATTAACAAACGAAGCGTTGCCTTGTAAACAACACTTCAACTGGTAGGCGTAATTTTCTTGTTTTCTCCAACGATATTTTACAAATCACGTTTAGAATGTACACGAATAAAAAAGTGCTTTATGGTTTTATTATTATAATTATTACGTGTAACATGCATAGATTTAAATATGAGTAATATAATTTTGTTGAATAGTTTATTCAGTTGCAAGTTCGAAAAAAACTTGTAAAAATAAAGTAACTAGGTAATTATCGCTATTGAATTCTTAGCTTAGTTTCTATGGAATCCTGGGGCCTTACTCTAACATATACTTTAGGAATACTGACAAGTGATATAGTATATAAATGTTATACTAATAAAAAACAATGAAGTTCAGATATAGACAATTTACCTACTTTTAACTAATTGTTTATGATAGTAACTTACACAAGCAACCTATGTATTAAGTGCAATGAGCGTGCGATCGAAACATTATTAATTTTTTTTTATAGTATAGATTGGCGGGCGAGCATATGGGCCCCCTGATGGTAATTGGTCACCATTACCTATAGACAATGATGCTGTAAGAAATATTAATTATTCCTTAAATCGTCAATGCGCATCTAACCTTGGGAACTAAGATATTATGTCCCTTGTGTCTGTAGTTACACTGGCTCACTCCCTCTTCAAACCGGAACACAACAATACTGAGTACTATTGTTTGGCGGTAGAATAACTGATGAGTGGGTGGTACCTACCCAGACAGGTTTGCACAAAGCCCTACCACCAAATAAACATATATTTATTACCTCAAAAATGGTAACCTAGTGTGAAATTCAAAATGATTAATTTGAAATTACACTCAACAACCACTTTGTTGTAATTTACATAATCTACAGGATTACTAGTTATGTTCAAATATAATGTAATTTTGAACTCCGAATTACATTACCGATATTATTTCAGACTCCCAAGAGGTACACGCGCTGCTATGTGAATTTACAGTTAATATAATAATCGACGAGGTAATTCTATAAATGCCACGTTGAGGTAAGTAATTGCTAATTATGAAATCATCATACTTTGAAGTTGACGATGAGATCTTCCACATTGATTTCAATCAGGAGGAACATTTAAATGAAACTAGACTACTTAATAGCACGTACTTTACTTAATACTTTATGCACCACAAAGAGAATATAATAAATACAACATGTATAAAAAAAAACAATAGAGGCGTACAATTTCGGCGACCTTATCGCTACATAGCGATCCTTTCCAGGCAACCAACGTTGTAGGATAGGTCATAGAATATAAGGTGGGTGGTGCTGTAATAAGAAATAAAATGATAAATAAATGTAAACATAGAATAAATTTATAGTGTCAAAAATAACATAAAACACTCTCTCTCAATAAATAGAATGGCAATCTGATACGACTAGCGGTTTGACTGGCTTGCCAAGTTTTTGGAATCTCTTTTAATATTTAAAAATGATTGTATCTTGATTTTGAATTTGTTTCTTCAAGTTATTTCCCTTGGAGACGCTCGGGTCGGTAATGGAATTTAAACTCTATCATCTTCTATACTCGATCGGCAGTCGACTACTACTGCGAATTTCTTATAGGAAACCGCGAAAAAAAATTGGATCTGCATATAAATATTATATTATATTAAACCTACATGCTTATATAACAGTCTTTAAAGGTCAGAAAATAAGATTTGCTTCAAAATATTGAGCAAGATGGTCTATGTCAAAGATTATAAATCGGCACAGGAGATTTTACTTACCGGAGGCACTAGCAAATTCCGAGTAAATAAATCTACGGAGTGACATCAAACGCAGGACAAACGGAATTACATGGTTTCCGACTAAGACTACTAAATCTATTAGTCCCCACTCTATCCGAACTGTAACTAACTTCAGAATGCTGCTGAGAATTATTTAACAATTACAAGCAAATAACTTTTTTGAGGATTGGGACTCAGGACTCAACAAAAAGAAAGCGCTTACAATTTTACAAGCCAGAATTGTGATTAACGAATCTGTACAAAACACCCGCATATACTAAGTCTCAAGTGGTTCGCTGATATTGCTCGCTTGCCGGCCTATTGTTAGGGCAATAAGTACCTTACGTAAATAACAACTCTTGTGGCAGACCCAAAAATCACACCGCAGCCTGGCTGAGTTCGAGACCTATCTCGGCTTAGTCAGAGCTGCGGTGGCCAGGCAGTCGCCGAAACCGATATTGGTTCTCGGCGACTTAAACGCGAAGTCGCGTGCTTGGGGCAACCCCGCCACGAATCCGCGAGGGAGGGCCGTTCAAGTGTGGGCCCTACTCCTTCTCAACAGGGGGCAGGTTCATACCTGCGTGCGCCAGCAGGGGGGTTCCGTGGTGGACGTTTCGTTCGCCTCCCCTGTCGTAGCACGCAGAGTGGTCGACTGGAGAGTGGAGGAGGAGGTGGAGACTCTATCGGATCACCGTTATATCCGATTTGAGATCTCCACCTCGCGCAGGCCGGCGGAACCCCAGAGGGTGTCGACCACGCTGCCGAGGTGGTCACTCGGCCAAGTCGACCGAGATATGGTCAAGGAGGCCGCCATTGTGCAGCGGTGGGGTTCCGCAGGGAGGAGGGAGGGTGACAGCTCAGACGAGCTGGCGGGCCGCATGCGCAGTTCGCTCAAGAAAATCTGCGATGCGGCCATGCCTCGGACCCGGCGCAGGTTACCGCGCCGGCATGTCTATTGGTGGTCGCCTGAAATCGCTGTCCTTAGGGCGACTTGCTGCCGGGCGCGTAGGGCTTACGTCCGTTGTCGAAGGCGCAACGGCCTCGACACGGATCTGGAGGGTCAGATGCTGGACGCATATCGCCAGCTGAAAAAAGATCTGCAGCTGGCGATAAGGAAAGCTAAGGAGAAGGCCAGGGAGGAGCTTCTGGAGGGTCTCAACCGAGACCCGTGGGGGCGCCCGTACCGCGGTGTGCGTGGGAAGTTCCGCACCCAAGGTGCCCCCGTCACCGAGACGCTGCCGCCGGAACTCCTCCTGCGCCTGGTCGGAGAACTCTTCCCCCATCCAGGCGTGCATATCCCTCCGCAGATGGCCTCTCGCTCCGTGATTGAAACAGCAGTGGCTCCACCACTGATCACGGAGCGGGAGATGGAGATGGCCCTCGGCCGCTTGAGGGCCAAGAAGACAGCGCCGGGTCCGGACGGGGTTCCAGGGCCTGTTCTGTGCGGCGCCCTGGAATACCTAGACACAAGGCTTCGGGAGCTGTTCGACGAATGTCTGCGCAGCGGACAGTTTCCGAAGCCTTGGAAGGAAGGAAGATTGGTGCTGTTGCCAAAGGAAGGTCGGCCGATGGACTCTTCTTCGGCATACAGGCCAATTGTGCTGCTGAACGAGACGGGAAAACTCTTCGAGAAGATCCTCGCAGCCCGTCTCGTTCAACACCTCGAGGAAGTCGGTCCGGGTCTTTCAGAGGCTCAGTACGGGTTCAGGGCAGGCCGGTCGACGGTCGATGCCCTGGACGCCCTGAAGACTCGGACGACGGAGGCGGTGGCCCGGGGACAAGTCGTCCTGGCAGTGTCGCTCGATGTGGCGAACGCCTTCAACAGTCTTCCCTTTGAGACAATACGGGAGGCACTCCGATATCATGGGGTGCCTTCCTATCTCAGGAGGCTGCTGGAGGCGTACCTCCAAGACAGGGTAATCCTCTGGGCGGGGGTCGATGGGAGGCTCGTCCGGTATCGGGTGGGCTGTGGCGTTCCACAGGGGTCGATTCTCGGCCCAATTCTGTGGAACGTCGGTTTCGACTGGCTCCTGCGGGCTCCCGTCCTTCCCGGAATGGGGGTGTTGTGTTACGCTGACGACACCCTCGTCACGGCGATTGGGCAGGACTTCCAGGAGGCGGCTCGCCTCGCCGAAGTCGGAACGGCTCTCACCGTGGACCGCATGGGAATGCTGGGCTTGAGGGTCTCCATATCCAAAACGGAGGCCCTCCTCTTCCACGGTCCACGGAAAGGACCCCCACGAGGGGCGAGTATCACCGTCCAGGGGACGGTGATCAAGGTGCAGGCCCAGATGAAGTATCTGGGCCTGATTCTGGACGGGCGATGGAGCTTCGGGCAGCATTTTGTCCATCTCGGCCCGAGGCTCATCAACGCCGCTGCCGCTCTCGGTCGCCTCCTTCCGAATGTGGGGGGGCCGGGATCCCTATGTCGGCGTCTATATTCCGGCGTAGTGAGGTCGATGGCGCTGTACGGTGCCCCGATCTGGATAGACGCCCTCACCGCTAAAAATCGGGCCCTACTGCGAAAGCCGCAGAGGGTCATAGCGGTGAGAGGCATCAGAGGGTACCGTACGGTGTCGTGGACTGCGGCGACACTTCTCGCGGGCGATCCGCCCTGGGAGCTCCAGGCGGAGGTGCTCGCGGAAGTGTACCGGTTTCGGGTCGAGGTGAGGAACCGCGGCGACCGTCCAGGGTCAACGGAGATCGGGCGGATCAGGACTCTAGCCCAGCAAGCCCTGATCGTCCGATGGCAGGAGGATCTGGGGTCACCCACAGCAGGCCTGGCGACAGTGGAGGCGATTCGTCCCCACTTGAGTCGCTGGGTTAAAAGGAAGCACGGCACACTGTCGTACAGAACGACGCAGGTACTTACCGGGCACGGATGCTTCGGTAAGTACCTGCACACGATAGCGCGTCGGGAGGAAACACCCTCCTGCCACGAGTGTGGTGCGCCAGTGGACACGGCGTACCACACCCTGTACGAGTGTGCTGCGTGGGGACCCCAGAGGCACATCCTTGCGGCGACTATGGGTGGAGACCTCTCGCTACCGAGCGTTATCAACGCCATGCTCAGTAGCGAGATGTGCTGGTCGGAGATGCGCTCCTTCTGCGAAAGTGTCATGTCGCAGAAGGAAGCCGCGGAGCGGGAGCGGGAAAATAATGCCGCCGCCGACTCGCTCCGCAGAAGACGACCGGGGAGGAGGAAAAGGCGCTACGCGCACCTTCTCCCCCCGCCTCATTAGGCGCCGCAGGGACCAGGTGGGGTCCCAGTACCCCGGGAATTCCCCGTAGGAGTTGGAGGCCCGCATAGGCGGGCCGACCGTCAGGGCGTCACGGTAGCATGCGTAAGCGATCCCGTGGCGTCCGCCGAAAGACGGAGAGGGTACCGCTGGTTTTTTAGTGGGTAAACCCGGCGTACTTGGGCGCACTAGGCGTCCAGGGCTCCGGGGAGTCCCACACACCCCCCCACTTTCCATCACGTGGGGGAAGCGCGTAAAGCGTTTTTCCAGCGAGAAAAAAAAAAAAAAAAAAAAAGACCCAAAAATCACAAGCTTGATATAGTATAAGCAATAAAGGAATTATTGATTTACAGTTGTGAACGAACGATGAGAAAAAAGAGAAGTTGAATATTATGCTCAGTTATACTTTAGTATCGTTAGGTCATATTGATAATATAATCTTTATATAGTGGTAAAGAACTTCATCTTCTATCGATTACGAATATATTATATGTGTAATATAACTTTGCATTGCATTTTCCTCATTGAGACAATTGGAACTTAAAAAGAAATATATTATTTTATTTTGTTTCCATGTATTACAGTAGTATTACATGTGAACATGGATATATGTTAGTCTTTCTCTTTGCTTTTCACCACTTCAGCCACACCTGAGTCAAAATAGTTATAAGGTATAATTCGTTTCTACTTGAAAAGATCCCTAAACTTAAAACAGTATTTAAACGCCAACAAGTTACTATGACAACATCCCTGCGATGAAAATCATACAATATTAGTAAGAAAACCACGATATCTAAAAAGTCATACACATTTCACAAGATCGAAACTAAAAGAAAAATAAAAATCTAATTTTAAACTGGGAACATTTTTTCGAGGCTTCAGCGACCAAAATGTATTCCAACTATCAGTGTACGTATATAATCAACCACGTTTTAGTATATATCTAATCGCATCATCGAAGGCTTTGTTACTTTACGACGTATGTATGTATGTACGTGTTATTCCTTCTTAATACTTTAATCTGGCTCATTTCGCTACATCAACATCTTGTCTAAGTAATCCGGTAAGCTTAAGGAACTAACGGCTCCGTCTGTAAGAATTTTACTTCAAGATGAAAATCTAACCTAAAAATATTAAATCTTACGGCGGCAATATTCGACTCACAATCTGTTTAAAAATTTTAGAAAAAACAATATAGCATATAGCCATATTTTAAGTTAAGAAACAATCAAATACTAACACGAGTTTTGTAATGAAATAAATATGATCATGAAACGCGAGATACTGAAAATGTATCATAAGATTTAACGAATCATATCATTCTACATATTGACAAATAAACCAACCAAACGCGCACCAAGACACATACATTTTCGAATTGTACATAGTCTTAAATTATTACGTTTACTCGTTTCTTATTACAATAACTTATTTATATTATTTCATAATAATTATGAATGACATGAAAAAATTAGGCTTCACCCAAAGTCGCACTGAAATAAAAAATAAATCTCAGCAATAAAGCAGTTTATACCAAATTCGTTTTAAAATATTTTTTTTAAAGGACTTTGCTGGGATCGTAGGCGAAATTGAACTACAACTAAGCAACTAGGTATAATAATTCTTAATTCCAAAAATATGAGAAATTAGGTATATTTATGGAAATTATGTCTAAATAATTTAATCTATTCCAAAACACAAGAGAACAAAAGCCTAACAAACAAAATTTAACATCGAATCAATAATCGATTAAATCGATATCAATAATTGAGAGCTTAACTAATAATAATATACGATATTCATTGTAGACGAAACTGTTATCGGGACTGAAAATAAAATGAAATTTTAAGTAAAATTAGTCAAGAAAAGTTTATATCCATTACAGCCGAGCTATTAGCCAAAATGTGGCATTAAGTAATCTAATCTAATAATATACATAAATGTGAATGTAACTCTTTTTATAGAAAACTGATGAAATGTCTGACTGTTACAGGTTACAACTAAACTTCTAAAACAAATTGGTTGGAATTTAGAATAAAGCAAAAAGATTGAACAGCAAAAAGGGCTTTTTTATCTAAAGCCAACGACCGCCCACTCCCTGTAACTAATTTAATATGTTAACAATATGTAAAGTGCTATTATTCTGTTTTCAATTTCCAAAGCACACAACTTCAAAAGAAAAACATACGGACGTATATAAACCACGTATTTCATATTGCCCTTTTAGATGACCTAATTCAGAAATTCTCCTTGAACTTTACCTTAAACCCTACAAATATCACTAATTGAGCGAGAAGCAACGGCTTGTTGGGTTAATTCTCACAAATCATTGCCCTGTAATACGGAATACATGTTTGAAATTTCAGGGAAACTAGTTGATAATAAGAAATATAACATCTTATTTAGTGTTGTAAACAGATAAACATATGCAAAATATAATGGACTGAAATTGATAGATGATTAATATTATAACTTCGTTAATTAGCCAAAAAAAATTATAATGCTCTTTTTTCACAACATACCCATAAACTCGTACAACATGAGGAATATGGACGTTAGATAATCTACCGGGTTCAGACAGAAAGAGCTAGTTGGTAAAACCACGACGAACGAGTGACTCGACGGTGGTTCTATACGGGTCTTTATTTACTGTGCCCTATTGCAAAGTTTGGAGAGAGGAGAAGAGAAGGGCCTAGTCTCTTTCCACGTGTAAGACATGGTCGGAAAGGATCGTTTTTAGACGGCCAAAAGCACATCTTAAAAGCCTCATATTCTCGGCCCAACCCTTCTACGTACAGGTGTGTGAGGTTTTTCATTAATCATTTTCATTAATCACACTACTTCGTACGAGTTTCTCTGTCAAGAGGTTCTATAACTATATATAAGTATATGTATATTAAAGTGTAGCCAAGAAAATTGTCATTTAATTTGACGCAGGTATTGAACTATCTAAGTACATAGGTACGTAACCTTAAAACGGACTTTTGGTGACTTGCCACATTTCCGAAACTTGAACCTTACACATGGTGAGAATATTTTCAACTTAATTTTAACTTTTAAAATTAATGTTATGTTTGTAATATTTATACAAAATATAATAAATTTAAAAATATAACGTAAAAAACGTCAGTATATGAGCGAAACATCGAAGAGGTCGTAATAACCTTCAGAAGACAAATCCTTCCAATCCGACGGCGGACCTCATTTCTATCGCAACAGCCATTAAGGAAATCCTAAGTGCGCACAACTCCTTAATCTTCTGTCTTAAGTAACTGAATATGAATTAAGTATTCCACATATTATATGGACGGATAACTTTACAAAGACATTCATTAATTTACATAAGAAAGCCGAAGAAGATATAATTAAGAGGCGAGGTGGCAATGTGTGACACCTGAATCTTAATCGAAAAATGTGGTTTTCAACACGAGTGAGCGGTGCTGAATTTTCATGTTCTTAATTTGTGTTTATAATTCAACCCGTGCTCAGTGATGTAGAAAAATGTCGCGAGAGAATCACTTTCTCTATGTATATACATTAATCTTCAAAATTTTCCTTTACAGAATAGGTCATTAATGAAATATTCATTTTTACTTTTAAAAAATTATATAGTCTTGGATGGATCACATTATTATAACTGATTTGCATATTTTCATTTCCTAATCAAAAAGTGGAAAATAAAGTAGCATATTTCAACGTTTTGCAATATAGAAACTGCTTATACGTTCAATATGCCTGAAATTGCTTAAATTAGCATCGGAAAAGCTTCGGCGGATATCGCCAATATGGTTGGCTTAAAATTTTCTATCCACATTAACATACATTGAAGTCGTTATAGATAGTTTTAAAGAGGTTTAAAGTGCACCAGTGTTTTTATCTTAGTTTTACCAATATTACATAATTTTACTTCTATTGTAAACTTTGCGGCTACTAAAATTACCCTAAGTGAGGTAAGTTACGAAAGCAGTTTATACCGCACAGCTCTTTATAGATTTAGTTTAGATTACGAAAGAATTAGCTATATGTATAACAATTACTTTATAGTTATATTTTCAGATTTTATCAGCATTTATTTTTCTTGATAATATATTAAGACTTGGTTGTATTTTTAATGAGCAAAACTGTACATACTAGAACTCCCTCTATTATTGATTACTATGTAAAGATCTATAGTAGTCTTCGTTTATGCTTCACCAATTTACTTAATAGGCCAAAATAATCCAAAAGGAGACAACCATAATAATCACTGACATGATGACGATGATGATGACCGATGACAAGGTAACCAAAGTTTGTCTTGTCACATCTTGTCAGAGAGAATTTTTTCTGAATTAACTTCTGAAAGAATTCTATGATTTTTTAAATAACTGATACTTTATTATTAATCTATACTTATAATAAATCTGTAGGGATGTCAATTCTGTACATGAAATATTTTTCCAAAATAACTATCAGAGGTTGAAAAGGGGTCGATACTGATGGTGAAAATGCAATCAGTTAAATTTTTGTCTGTCTGTCTGTCTGTCCATATAACCGTTATAGAAACAAAAACTACTCGACGGATTTTAACGAAACTTGGTACAATTATTTTTCATACTCCTGAGATGGTTATAGTATACTTTTCATCACGCTACAGTCAACTGGAACAGAGCAGTGAAGGGAAATGTCGGAAAACGGGAGAAGTTACTCCATATTTTAAGCTTCCGTCGCGTGTACAACCTTAATGGTTAAAGCTACATAGAAATTGTGTATTACAGAAATGTTCTCCTTAAAATTATGTAAAAAATATCCCATGACAGCTTTTGTCTATATTTTATGGTTGACTCACAATAACACGTGTCACTCCCAATAGCTTAGTAGTTCGAAGCTTTCTGATTATATTTTTCAATTCCTGCGTTTATAACACTCTCAATCATCCCAAATTAAAAAAGATAACAGTATTAACTATTCCATAAAAAAGAAGCATAGAAATTGGTATAGAAACACCAAAGTACGCTAATAATAAAGCTATCGCACGTGAATACTAAATCTATACTGCTATATAAATCTCTAGAGTCTGTCTGTACACTTATTTTTGTCGTAATTCGTCATAAGTATTCTTTTTATGATTGACTGACATAATTTTATCATTTTAGACTATCAATTTATGTCTATCTGTATGTTCTGCTATAACTCGAGAACAAATGCACCGTGCATTTTTATAAAAATTGGTATACAGGACAAACATGTGCTTGCACAAATGATAGGATATCTATAAACAAAAGTGGATGTGTTTGTATGTGTGTCATCGATAAACTCAGAAACTATTTGATCGATCATTAAGATTAACTGAATAAAGAGATTATGCTATCCCCATTGATTTAACTCGCCACCAGTTAGCACTGCGATATAAATATATCTACACCGTTCAACCGATTGTCACGAAAATAAGTACGTACAAGTTTTTTTTCTGTGAGTGATGATGAAGTTTAGTAAGTGATTATTTCATCCGTATCATTAAAAATAACCAACAGATGGCCCTTACCTTAGAGTATCACGATGTATTTCTGATTCATTCTCATGCCGATCAACCGATAAGTATAAAATATGAAAATCATTGATCATTATTGAATCAAATTATTTATATAAATAGAAACCACCATGCTATTGAAAAAACAAAAGATCGGAACATCAACAATATATGCGCAGCGTCATCCAAAAGAGCTACGGAAACAACATACCAACAAGAAATACGTTTAGAAACAAATATAATCCGAATTTCTATTTTGAGAGTTGCCAAACAGTTAGTCAACGTAATGATCAAGTTCCAGATCTTCGAACAAGCATCTTTATCAAGAGATACTGAAAAACGTGACGAGCGAGCCCAACGACTGGATGATCAACGATTAAAATAGACTAAGTCAAGAACTAGAACCAATCTCAATAAATCCCGATGTGATCATTGGTTCAATGAATATAGTATACAATATGGGCATATTGTCACGCTATGATGTTTAAAATAAACTGCTGGTATAGTGCTACTCCACTGGCAAAATGTGTTTACCACAACTGGTTGAACCACCAGAACCCCTTCTTATCTACGTTACGGGAACTACTGCGGAGTCTGAATATTTCCTTAAGCATATTAGAAATTACAATCCTTGAATTGACATCATTTGGAGCAACAAATATTATACAGTACAATAATTTCGCATCTACGTTTAAAGTAGTACGTATCATAAGATTGGTTCACTTCTTCCAGTATTTAAATAAAATCTCCAGTTTCTGGACATTTATTCCATAGACAACGTAGAAAAAGATTGATCTTCAATGCATGTTTAGTACCACAACTAATCGAGAAGTCATCGCTAAATTTAGGATTAGGAATGCTTCATGAAAAAAAAATGTTTAGTTAAAGATTTAAAAACTGCTCTAGAAGGTGAAACAACAAATGATTCAAGTCATTATCAATACAGATAGAACGCCATTGAATACAGAGCATAAAAGGCATTTTAATGCTGCCGTATCTCCTGAAGTATATATATAACAAAACGAGTTATTGTCATCATTAAGCGACAGAAACGCAATCAAGGTGTCGCTGAAACACATCAATCGTATGACAAATATTACCATTATCCAATTATAGATGGATATCATCTTGGACTGTATCAAAATATTCTCACGACAGGCTCTGTGACATCGAAGAGTTAGTTGTATGGATTTTTTTGCGTATCGTATAATGATTAGAGATAATCAATGTAACCATATTCTGAAGTGTCGTCAACTGTTTTAACAATTCATTGTTGACACGCTATGGTCGAGAACGAACGATTAAACTACATTTATTTACGAGATACAATATCGAATGATAAAGTAGCTGCTGGTGTTGGACAAAGATCTTCGTACAGTGAAAGTCCAAGACATATGCACGAATATGCTCAGGATGCTTTGACGTGCGTTCGCAAGTATTGACAAGGTTGTAAATGTAATAACATCGATATTCGATAGAACCGGATAAAAGAGTACGTATTGTTTTGATGCAAACTTTTACAAACTATAGAAATTTAATTGAAAATTTCATCGTACCTATATAACATCGTATAATTTTATAGGTGTTATGACCAATCTGCAGCCTATCGAGAACATCATTGAAGAAAACGAAATAGATGACGAATATTATTTTTTTTTTAAGAATTTGATAAGATCTCTATTGTTTCATTATTTGTACATTGTTGATGATCAGTAACTAAATACAAAATCCTGGCACTAATGCCCAGCGAAGCGGGCGGGTATAGCTAGTATTTAAATAAAGTAAGGAGCACTTTAGACTCGTCATTTAACAATTTTTAACGTGGAACTGCCATCGCTTCGAAATGAATTCTACCGAAAGAAACCGTCAAGATCACAGCAGCACTCTTGTATACAAATTACAGAACATTAAATAATTCGCAATAATCCCTTCGTCTACTGTTCACGTGTACTTCGTTACATTACAATTTATTCAAAAGAAAAAGACGAAACACGGGGAAAATTACTATAAATGTCTTCAAAATGCCAAGTCGTTTTCCACTCGATAAATTGCCGCTTAGAGTATTAAATTACTTGTAACTCAGAATGGACTTCGCTTCGATTTTATCGAACTTTAGTTTTATTCTACATTTTAGTTATACTTTCATTTCTGTTTAAGAAAAATACAGAGTAATAAGCTTTTATATTTTTACCTAACAACATATTTTTTGTTTTGAATACTGTTCTAGAAAATTCAAGAATTGTGATCATTATAATTATTTGCATAGATACGAATTGATTTAGAGTCGAGATGGCCCAGTGGTTAGAATGCGTGCATCTTAACCGATGATTGTGGGTTCAAACCCAGGCAAGCACCGCTGATTCATGTGCTTAATTTGTCTTTATAATTCATCTCGTACTCAGCGGTGAAGGAAAACATCGTAAGGAAACCTGCATGTAACAAATTTCATAGAAATTCTGCCACATGTGTATTCCACCAACCCGCATTGGAACAGCGTGGTGGAATATGTTCCAAACCATCTTCTCAAAGGGAGAGGAGGCCTTTAGCCTAGCAGTGGGAATTTACAGGCTGTTGTTGTTGTTGTTTTGTTGAATTGATTTAGCAACATCTAGAAGATAAATTCCAGTTGATAAATGACCAACTCCTTCGGAAACTCCTACTAAATCAAATTTTATTTACTTATTCCACAACACTGTTCCAAATTTGCAGACTACAAGACATAGAATTTCACCCGACACAATCCGATATTTGCCAGGAATTAAACTCACGATCTTCGATTTTGCTTTCAATTTGGCGATTTTAAATAGCGATACTCTAAATCTTATCTCTATTTCTCCAAAGTTATCTTACATTTAAATAAATTTCCTACGATCAGCGGAGATTTACGCCACACGACTCCACAAGTTGAAATACACAAAGGCTTTAAGAAAAGTTCTACAAAACGATCAAACGACTTAAAGATGTTCTGCAATAATTATAAAGCAAACTGTAAGCGCGTTTTTATCTCGAGATTAAACTTTGCACAGCAGCTATTATATTTGTTCATTCTTTTATATTTATCACGCTTCTTTTATACAGCTTCGACATTGCTTGCAAGATGTTATTTTTTTAAATGAATTTTAATATCGGCGCTATATATAGTTACGTAGATATATATTTCCACTTTAAATCCGTAATGTAATGCGATTCTTTTCAAGGAATACGTTAAAAATCCCATTTGGTAAATTTATCGTTTTATACCCGAAACCGCATTGTTCGGGTTACGTGAAGCGGATTTACTCGGCGCAATGCAAGGTTTCAAAGGTTTTAGTGCCCTATTTTATAGGTTAAATTTAAATATATAATCAACTTACAGCGTTTTATGAAGACACAATTTACAATAAAAAATTTATGAAATAAATCATTATCAATTCATGTAGATCTTAATCTGGCCCTGTGTACGAGTATACATCCGAAATTTTCCTAGCGCATAGATGGCCCAGTAGTTAGAACTCAGGCAAGCACCACTGAATATTCATGTGCTAAAATTTTTATAATTCATCTCGTGCTCGGCGGTGAAGGAAAACATCGTGAGGAAATCTGCATTTGTCTAATTTCATAGTAATTTTGCCACATGTGTATTCTACAAACCTGCATTGGAACAGCGTGGTGGAATATGTTCCAAACCTTCTCCTCAAAGATACAGGAGGCTTTAGCCGTGGGAAATTTACATGCTGTTGTTATATGCACTTTACAAAGGTCGCGTGAAGCACGTGACTTTTTTTCGTATAATACGTATTGCGTATTTAAATTAACTCATATCACAGCGAGCCAGTGTGTTATAAAATGTCAGAGCATATTCGAAATGTAGTAAAATATATCCAAGGATGAATTTACATTTAAAAATAGCACGATATAAACTGAAATGTTTATCGCGTTATCCCCGTAACCGCATCGGTTAGATAACGTCAGAGGATTTACATACTGTGGTGTGCAACGGTTTGTTCCCTGTTTTCAAGCTATTTACATTATTCTATATGCAATATACCCTTACAATGTTAAATGTTTTTTTGGACATCTAGTTAAATTTTCGGAAATCTAGGTGTTCCGGGTGAAGATTACTTTTGAAAACATACTTGGTGCCATTTGGCTCAACCGATGGAAAGTGGTCACCATCGTCAACAGACATTGGTTTTGTAAAATATATTAACCATTCCTAACAACACCAATGTGTTACCAACATGAAAATTAGATGCTATGACGTAAAGACTGGCTCAAACACCCTTTAAACTGAAACATAGCTGCTCAATATTGTTGTTTAGCGGTAGAATATGTGATTTTTTATTTATTATGTTATACATCTGATGGAAAGCGATCACCAGCGCCCATGGACATCTGCAATCCTGGGGGGCTTGCCGGTGCGTTGCTGACCTTTAAGGTGGTTGTGCGAGGTAGAAAATGTCTTAAAAATCGCACTGTTGTGGATTTTCGGACATCGAGGTGGTGCGGGTGAAATTTCGAATTTTGACGAGAAATTCAGCAGCTGGAATTAATCCGAACAATTCCCCGGAACATTCTCCGTGAAAAATTCGGTAGAAGATGCAGAGCGATTCAACATCTCTACGCAAAGCCAAGGGATGAAGCTCGGAAAGGGCTTGATCGTCGATAATTCGAGCAGCTCTGCGTTGGATACGGTCAAATTGAAGGAGATGGTACTGGGGAGCACCCGCCTAGAGGTGAGAGCAGTATTCCGTGTGGGGCCGAATTTGCGACTTGTAAAGTTTTAGGGAATGAGCCGAGTAGAACACAATGAGCTTTTTTGAAGCCAATTTGGCTTTGCCTTCCAATTGACCGCGGAACTGAACGAGGCTCGAAATATCAACGCCAAGCATTCCGATACTACCCGTAGCGGCTATCGGGATGTTCTCAAATCGTGGAGATACGACAAATGGTGCTTTTTAGCGGTTAACGCGGAAACTTGCGTCTTTTCAACCGACTTCCAAAAGGAGGTTATCAATTCGTCTGTATTTTTTTTTTTTTTTTTTATGTTTGTTACCTCATAACTTTTCACTGGGTGGACCGATTTTGATAATTTTTTTTTTGTTTGAAAGGTAGTGCTTCCCGTGGGGTCCCATTTTTTTTTAATTTTTTTCCGATGATGGTATCCATATGAAAACGACATAAGTCTTAAATTTGCATTATGTATATGCCCGACAAATCGGTGAATAACTGAAAATCACGTTAACCAATTTTGATAATTCTTTTTTTATTATAAAATATATACTTCAAGGGTAATTTGGTGAAAGTTTGGTAAGGTTCTGAGCACAGGATCCATGACAAAGTAACGGAACGGAAGGGAACGGAACAATTCTGAGGAGCACGTTAGCGATACTCAGTCGAATCTTTTATTTATAGGTTATTTGGATATTTGAGTCACCTTCCGTAATGTGGTTATGTTTACGTAATTATCATAGTCGAATATTATAATCAACTAGCTACCCACCCCGGCTTCGCACGGGTGCAATACTGATACTAAATATACTACAGAATTTGTGTATTTACGACATCACATCGCAAACTTCTAAAATTATCAGTGTTTCTTTACTATATTGTTCATGTATTATATACACAAACCTTCCCCTTGAATCACACTATCTTTTAAAAAAACCGCATCAAAATCCGTTGCGTAGATTTAAAGATATAGGGACAGAGAAAGCGACTTTGTTTTATACTATGTAGTGATGGAACTCCTATACGGCTCGCAGTTAGGGTGCGATATGGGGCAGAATTTCTTACTATCTTTAATCAAATTTTGTGTATGTGATGTGATGTCATATGATGTACGAAATATAGTTGGTCTTTTTCAAAGTTTTTTTGCTGAGTTCGATTACAGCTCTTTCGAGGGATCCTTGTAGTTTACGCCGCGTGACGTATTAAATCCGCATTTTCGAAAGTCTATTTTTGCTTTATTCGCAAGTTTCCTTTGAAATTGTCCTCGAAGTAGTTTCTGACTCATATAAACGGAACGCTTAATCTATCCATATTAAAAAAAATAGTTAGTCAACATCAGCTTCACTTAAAATCAAAAAATAAATGAAAATTTTAACAAAAAGAAAAACCGACTTCAAACAAAACACTATTTTAAAACAAATGAATATGCACGAAAAAGTAATAAAAATAATTGCGTATTCAACATATTTTTTAGAGTCTTCCTAAGTTAAATGAAATGAAAAATATTAGACTACTTAAAAGTCGATTAACGATTATATCATGTAGTTATAATTATTGTTATATTTGGAGTCGGTGTCAGCCAATAAAACCCTACAGTATATCTATCAAAAAACAATACGAGAATACTTTAACAAATATGTTTTTTACAAATTACCTTTTATACAATAATATACTGGATCAATCAAGGGGCTCGTATCGCTTCTTTCTTTTGATTGTTGGGACAAGGGCACCGTGGCTGACACCGGCTCCAAATATACCAATAACTATAACTACATGATATAATCGTTAATCGACTTTTAAGTAGTCTAATATTTTTCATTTCATTTAACTTAGGAAGACTCTAAAAAATATGTTGAATACGCAATTATTTTTATTACTTTTTCGTGCATATTCATTTGTTTTAAAATAGTGTTTTGTTTGAAGTCGGTTTTTCTTTTTGTTAAAATTTTTATTTATTAGGGTTGAAATGGACTAAACCCAGTTCGAGACATCGTTTAACGAAGATTCGATTTCAGACACAAGTTTGTTCCGGTTTTCTTCGACCTTTTCCCGAGAAATATTAGCGCGGCCGGTGTATAAGGTGTCAACGGTACTGTCGTCTTTTTTTTTTTCTCGCTGGAAAAACGCTTTACGCGCATCCCCCACGTGATGGAAAGTGGGGGGGTGTGTGGGACTCCCCGGAGCCCTGGACGTCGTGCGCCCAAGTACGCCGGGTTTACCCACTAAAAAACCAGCGGTACCCTCTCCGTCTTTCGGCGGACGCCACGGGATCGCTTACGCATGCTACCGTGACGCCCTGACGGTCGGCCCGCCTATGCGGGCCTCCAACTCCTACGGGGAATTCCCGGGGTACTGGGACCCCCCCTGGTCCCTGCGGCGCCTATTGAGGCGGGGGGAGAAGGTGCGCGTAGCGCCTTTTCCTCCTCCCCGGTCGTCTTCTGCGGAGCGAGTCGGCGGCGGTATTATTTTCCCGCTCCCGCTCCGCGGCTTCCTTCTGCGACATGACACTTTCGCAGAAGGAGCGCATCTCTGACCAGCACATCTCGCTACTGAGCATGGCGTTGATAACGCTCGGTAGCGAGAGGTCTCCACCCATAGTCGCCGCAAGGATGTGCCTCTGCGGTCCCCACGCAGCACACTCGTACAGGGTGTGGTACGCCGTGTCCACTGGCGCACCACACTCGTGGCAGGAGGGTGTTTCCTCCCGCCGCGCTATCGCGTGCAGGTACTTACCGAAGCATCCGTGCCCGGTAAGTACCTGCGTCATTCTGTACGACAGTGTGCCGTGCTTCCTTTCAACCCAGCGACTCAAGTGGGGACGGATCGCCTCCACTGTCGCCAGGCCTGCTGTGGGTGACCCCAGATCCTCCTGCCATCGGACGATCAGGGCTTGCTGGGCTAGAGTCCTGATCCGCCCGATCTCCGTTGACCCTGGACGGTCGCCGCGGTCCCTCACCTCGACCCGGAACCGGTACACTTCCGCGAGCACCTCCGCCTGGAGCTCCCAGGGCGGATCGCCCGCGAGAAGTGTCGCCGCAGTCCACGAAACCGTACGGTACCCTCTGATGCCTCTCACCGCTATGACCCTCTGCGGCTTTCGCAGTAGGGCCCGATTTTTAGCGGTGAGGGCGTCTATCCAGATCGGGGCACCGTACAGCGCCATCGACCTCACTACGCCGGAATATAGACGCCGACATAGGGATCCCGGCCCCCCCACATTCGGAAGGAGGCGACCGAGAGCGGCAGCGGCGTTGATGAGCCTCGGGCCGAGATGGACAAAATGCTGCCCGAAACTCCATCGTCCGTCCAGAATCAGGCCCAGATACCTCATCTGGGCCTGCACCTTGATCGCCGTCCCCTGGACGGTGATTCTCGCCCCTCGTGGGGGTCCTTTCCGTGGACCGTGGAAGAGGAGGGCCTCCGTTTTGGATATGGAGACCCTCAAGCCCAGCATTCCCATGCGGTCCACGGTGAGAGCCGTTCCGACTTCGGCGAGGCGAGCCGCCTCCTGGAAGTCCCGCCCAATCGCCGTGACGAGGGTGTCGTCAGCGTAACACAACACCCCCATCCCGGGAAGGACGGGAGCCCGCAGGAGCCAGTCGAAACCGACGTTCCACAGAATTGGGCCGAGAATCGACCCCTGTGGAACGCCACAGCCCACCCGATACCGGACGAGCCTCCCATCGACCCCCGCCCAGAGGATTTCCCTGTCTTGGAGGTACGCCTCCAGCAGTCTCCTGAGATAGGATGGCACCCCATGATATCGGAGTGCCTCCCGTATTGTCTCAAAGGGAAGACTGTTGAAGGCGTTCGCCACATCGAGCGACACTGCCAGGACGACTTGTCCCCGGGCCACCGCCTCCGTCGTCCGAGTCTTCAGGGCGTCCAGGGCATCGACCGTCGACCGGCCTGCCCTGAATCCGTACTGAGCCTCTGAAAGACCCGGACCGACTTCCTCGAGGTGTTGAACGAGACGGGCTGCGAGGATCTTCTCGAAGAGTTTTCCCGTCTCGTTCAGCAGCACAATTGGCCTGTATGCCGAAGAAGAGTCCATCGGCCGACCTTCCTTCGGCAACAGCACCAATTTTCCTTCCTTCCAAGGCTTCGGAAACTGCCCGCTGCGCAGACATTCGTCGAACAGCTCCCGAAGCCTTGCGTCTAGGTATTCCAGGGCAACGCACAGAACAGGCCCTGGAACCCCGTCCGGACCCGGCGCTGTCTTCTTGGCCCTCAAGCGGCCGAGGGCCATCTCCATCTCCCGCTCCGTGATCAGTGGTGGAGCCACTGCTGTTTCAATCACGGAGCGAGAGGCCATCTGCGGAGGGACATGCTCGCCTGGATGGGGGAAGAGTTCTCCGACCAGGCGCAGGAGGAGTTCCGGCGGCAGCGTCTCGGTGACGGGGGCACCTTAGGTGCGGAACTTCCCACGCACACCGCGGTACGGGCGCCCCCACGGGTCTCGGTTGAGACCCTCCAGAAGCTCCTCCCTGGCCTTCTCCTTAGCCTTCCTTATCGCCAGCTGCAGATCTTTTTTCAGCTGGCGATATGAGTCCAGCATCTGACCCTCCAGAACCGTGTCGAGGCCGTTGCGCCTTCGACAACGGACGTAGGCCCTACGCGCCCGGCAGCAAGTCGCCCTAAGGACAGCGATTTCAGGCGACCACCAATAGACATGCCGGCGCGGTAACCTGCGCCGGGTCCGAGGCATGGCCGCATCGCAGATTTTCTTGAGCGAACTGCGCATGCGGCCCGCCAGCTCCTCTGAGCTGTCACCCTCCCTCCTCCCTGCGGAACCCCACCGCTGCACAATGGCGGCCTCCTTGACCATATCTCGGTCGACTTGACCGAGTGACCACCTCGGCAGCGTGGTCGACATCCTCTGTGGTTCCGCCGGCCTCCGCGAGGTAGAGATCTCGAATCGGATATAACGGTGATCCGATAGAGTCTCCACCTCCTCCTCCACTCTCCAGTCGACCACTCTGCGTGCTACGACAGGGGAGGCGAACGAAACGCCCACCACGGAACCCCCCTGCTGGCGCACGCAGGTATGAACCTGCCCCCTGTTGAGAAGGGACAGGTCGGAGAGTAGGGCCCACACTTGAACGGCCCTCCCTCGCGGATTCGTGGCGGGGTTGCCCCAGGCACGCGACTTCGCGTTTAAGTCGCCGAGAACCAATATCGGTTTCGGCGACTGCCTGGCCACCGCAGCTCTGACTAAGCCGAGATAGGTCTCGAACTCAGCCAGGCTGCGGTTAGGGGAGAAGTACGTCCCTACGACGACGTACTCCCCCCACCCCACCACTGCGTAGCCCGAGCCCCTCTCGATGAGTGAGAGGGGAGGGCCCGTTCCGCTCCTCGTGAGGACTGCCACGGTGTCGTCCACGTCCCCTACCCAGTGAGTTAAGGGAGGAACGTAATAGGGCTCGCAGGCCACAGCCAGGTCGATCCCCCACTCCGCCATGGACTGCAGCAGTAGATCCTGAGCCCCGGCGCAGTGGTTGAGATTCGTCTGAAGGAAGCTGAAGTCTGCGCTCATGTTGACATTGCAGCTTCCTCCTCGGCCTGGCGCTGTCCGACGTTGTTGTTGGTCTGGGTAGTGAGGACCACCTTACCTTTCGTGATGGGGGGGTTACATTCCTTTGACCCCATCACGTGCCCGGAGGGCTTGCCGGCGTCTGCGCACACCGCGCAGCGCAGCTTCCCGGTGCATTCAGCCGATTTGTGGCCATTAACGCCGCACCGAAAGCATAGGCTCCCTCGATCCGCACTGAATGGGCATAGTATCCTCGTATGGCCAAGACCCATGCACTTGTAGCAGCGCAGAGGGCGCTGCTCCAGCACGTATACCCTAGCCGAGCTCCACCCAACCAAGAGACGTCCGGCGTCAGACAGCTTCTTCGCCGCAGCTACTGGACATGTCACGCGGACCATACCCATGTAACCGGGTCCACGTGAAATCTCTCCACATCTAACAACTTCAGAGGGACAATTTCCCTCGCGAGCGACTGCGGCGATTATCTTATCTTTGGTGACGGAGTCATCTAGCCCCGTCACCTTAATGTCCACCTTTCTTACGGGGTGAACGACGCTGGCCACCCCATCTAACACTGTGCGGAGCTTGTCGGCTAGTTTGTCTGCCTGGTCCGACTGTGCTCTCGGCAGCTCCAGCACTCTGGCTCCCGTCGCGGAACGTCGGACTTTTAAACCTCCGTTGATCCCGAGTTCCTGCAGTTTTATGCCTTGCTCAGCTCGCTCCAAGACCTGGGCATATGTTACGCCTTTCTGCTCCGCTTCCGGCTGCAGCGTAACCACTACTGCAGCTGTACGAGGAGCAGTCAACTTAGGCTTAACCGCTTGGGTTGCTTTGGGCACCGTGTGCGCCTCCGTGGCAATCGTTCCAGCTGAAGGCTGTTTCCCCTTTTTTCCTTTTTTAACTACGGTGGACCAGGACATCCCCTGGACCACTTGAGGCGGAGTTGTCTCTGACACGGCGCTTGAACAGCCAGCAACAGGTGCCGGCGGAGCAGCTGGTGACACCCGCTTATGTAGAGGTGCGGAATTCAGCGGTGGAGCCGAATGGACTGCCTGCGCTTGGGACACAGCGATTTGCTGCGCTGATTCCCGCCTCTTATCCGCAGCTAATGGAGGGCGCTGTATTTTTGCAGGAGGGAGGCGTTCCTCCAATTCGGCAAATCGGGCGTTGAGCATAACTCCTATCGTTGAGATAATTGAGGCTTTTATACTGTCCACCATCCGAGCATCCTGTGTGGAGCTGGTGGACGCCTCATTTACCACAGCGACCTTGGACCGTATCTCCGCAAAATCGCGGCGGTGAGCCTTCACCTCGGCCTTGAGGCTGTCCACCTCTTTGCGCAGGCGTCCATTATCGGCACGGAGCTTTCGAGTCTCCTCGGCTTCCGTCCGAGACGCTAAAGCATCTACGATTGCCTGTAGTGCAGCCGCCGACTCCCTCAGCTTCTTGCCAAACCCTCCCTTTAAGTTGGAGGACTTTTGTGCCACCTCCAAAATGAGGGCTGCGCTACGACCAGCCTGTGCGCGAAGTTCTTCCGCGCCCATTTTTGCGGGATCCTTGGTTTGGACATCCGAGAAAGAAGATTCTTCGGAGTCCAAAACAGTCTGAGGAGGTTCCTTTCGAAACGCTCGACTACGAAGCGATCGTTCGAAGGCCTCCTCTCTAGCCTCACTGGCCTTGGCCTTCAGCTCGGCCTTAGCCCGAGCGAGACCACTTCCACGACCTTTGGTGGTTTTGCCGCGAAGAGCAGGCTTACTTTTTGCAGCTATCCTCGTCTCCGTCTCCGTCTCGGAATCGGAGTTAAAAATAGTAAGGCCTTCGTACGGCCTTTTTCGCCGAATTAGGGCATCCGACGATAATTTGGTGTCGACTTCCATCGTCGAGAACAAACAACATAAAAACAAACAACCAAACAAACAATATATGTATTTATATTAATATAAATACATAAAACTGAAACAATAAATAAGATCTAAAAAGACCAATTCACAACAACAAAACCAATCCGTAAGCAAAACAAGTGTCCGATAAACAAAGCAAATAGTTGAGATGTGACGTCAGAGATAACGAAAACCAGTTTCAAAGCCAGATGTCGTTTAAATTCCTCAAGTCGTAATATTTAGTAGCAGTATCCAACACAACCTCCGTCGAAGACGTGAACGGTACTGTCGTCTGCATAGCAGTGAGAATGTTACTGATTTGCAACAAATCATTGATATACAGGAGAAACAGACCAGGACATAGAACGCAGCCTTACCAGCATTGACGAATTTAAAGTCAGAGCATGCACCGTCGATTGCATAATTTCCCGGGGAGTCCATAGAAAGGGAGCTTCGATAGTACACTTTGTGCCACACACGATCGAAAACCTTCGCTATGTCCAAACTGGCTGCAAATTCCTCCCCCTTGCCCTCAACTGCTTTTGCACATCTATGAGTAAGGTAAACTAGAAGATCACAAGCCAACTGACCCCGACGGAAACCGTACTGGCGGTCACTAATCATTTAATAACGGACTCCATTATCTTGGAGAGTAAGGAGGTGATGGCTATAGGTCTATAATTGGACGGGTCTGAGCGGTTACCTTTTTTAGGAATCGGATACACCAAAACTGTCTTCCAGGAGTTCGGAACGACGCCTATTGTGTAGGATTGCCGGAAAAGACGCGTTAAGACCGGCCAACTCGGAAGCACATGTCAATAGCACGATTGGAGGGATGCCATCGGGTTCACTCAAGAAGTTGAAGTGCTTTGCGAACCGCACTTTGCCGGAATTTAACCTCGGGCATCATAGTATCACACCGCGGAATTGTTAGTGGAGACGTTCCTTGGTCATCCAGAGTCGAGTTCGCTAAGAGAGAGCCTAGAGAGGTACCAGTCTCTCGCCAATTCTGCCAATGTACTCCGTCTTCGCCCTAGCAATCACGTTTTTGAGGGACCTAGAGGCAGAGTTATATTCCCTTTTGAATGCGCTGGTATTTACATTATGAGACGCAGATATAAACTGGCAACACCGGCCAAGTAACTTGTCTCTTACTGGCTCCGTGATATTCTTAATAAAATAAGTTTAATTTAAGAATATAATACGACAATATTGTAAATTAGTAGTGCTTAAGTGATGTGTGACCGGAAAAATAATTAATCTGAAGAAGGAAACATTAACTTTAGAAAACAATTCGACATCTAATGTGAACAACTGACAGATCAACCTCAACGAACGATATTTGAAAATTAAACTTGATCCCGGGGAGTATTGCTTCTATTTTTTTTTTACTGCTGCTCATATCATAACATTTACTTTATAAATAATAATAATAATAATAATAAGGGATGTAAGGGAGTCTAATTAGGGGGGATAGACTCCAAGCCAACCTCACCTGCTCGTGGTGCACCCTGCTATAAACTAACGAGGCAATGGCGACCGATCGATGGCGGTATATCCATCAGGGGAACTATCTAAAGCTTTTAGGCGTGAACGTCTTACTAAGGTTTGGATAGTACAACTGGCATCAGCACAGGATGTCGGTTACAGGACGGCGGCGGAAGAGTATAAAGTATACCAACGGCGGCGTCCATGGGCTCAGTTAGGAAGCCTACTGTGCACTCATCAAATTTGGACTAGTATGATGAGTTATCTTTGTCCAAAAGAATAAAACTATGAATAATAATCCTTTAAATAAGCCCCTAGTTCCCGGTAGCTCCATGGGGGACGCCGATGATAGTAGGCTGTTAACCCGTGGCGTCAGGGGCAAGATGAATCTCCGGGTGGGAATCCTTAACTATCAGACGACCGCCGCTAGTCTCTCGGACTCCGATACCACTGAATCGATATCGTCGTTATTAGCTACGGATGTTGTGCAGAAGGCAACCGCCGAAACGTCTGCACCCGCCAAAGCTAGCAAACGTGCACGTAGGAAATGGACAGAAGCTATGAATATCTTTATCCTACGCACATATTTCATTCTAACATCCATGGAAACTAATACAAGATCGTACCTTCCCGAACTTCATTCTAGATTCACTGAAAAATTCCCGGATATGCAGGCCAGCAGGCAAAATGTAGGAGGCCAGCGCCGGGCTATAGTACGAAATAACTTATTAACTACTGAACAAATTCAAATGATACGTGAAGAGGCGGGTGACTACTTAAAAAAGCATTCTGGCCCGATCAGAAATAACGTAAGCGGTAGCCAAAGAATGTGCTGGGATAACGATTTAAATGAGTTTATTATGAGAAGCTATTACAGAATTACTAAAGTTGAAACAAATAAAACCGCGTACAGACGACTATTACATCAATGCTTTATTTTAGAATACCCTAACCTTTCTCACGTATCTGAACAACGCGTAGCGGACCAACGTAGAATAATTGTAAATAATAAACTTATAAACACCGATAGGCTCCAAGAATTAAAAGATGAAATTGCAATAGAATTAGCGAGTCATATCAATAATAACACAAATATTTCTGAACGTAACACACCTGTGCAAATATCACAATTACTGAATTTTGCTTTAGACAATACCCAGATAGCAACAGCAGCAACTCCAAACAATTTACTTACTCTTAACCCTATAAGTCCACCGATTATATCTGAAAACACTCAACTACTACATGTTGCTAGCCATAACACTGTACAAGATTCTGAACATAGCAACAACTTACAACATTTACCTAATCTAACTAGTGATATGCAAAATCAAATTAAAGATACGTTCTTGCTACTTTTAAATAAATATAAAAACTTAGATCCCACTACTAGACCCAGTATTCCCAAACAAAAGACCTCCAAGAAATTTGCTAGTATGGTACAATATATAAACCTATCCGTTCTCCCTGCTCATATATCACCAGAATCCGATTTTAGTGAAATTCAAAATGCTATATATTGTGGCGGCGTTACCGCTTCTATATGTAATGGATATAAAATTAGTGATCACCAACCTATACACAGGAAGGCCTACTCCTAAATGGCAAAAAAGATTGGAGGATAAAGTTGCGGCCCTTAGAATAAAAATTGGAAGACTGACAGAATACATTAACGGTAATACGAGTAGGAAAATAAAACTCGAAGTAGACAAAATTAAAGAAGCTTACAAAATTCATTCACGACATGAAAATGCTAATACAGAACTAACTCACTTTCTCGATACTCTGAAACAAAAACTAACCGCTCTCTGCAATCGCTTACGTAGATATAAAGAAACCACTCTTAGAAAACAACAAAATGGCTTATTTAATAACAATGAGAAATTATTTTATAGAAACCTTAACAGTAATATACAAGATAGTAATGTCGTAACTGTAACAGATATGCCAGAAGCAAAAAAATTACATCAATTTTGGTCTAACATATGGTCTAATCCTAAAACACACCATGAAACCGATTGGATTAAACGGGATAGGGAATTATTAGTAGATTTACCTGAAATGAAGTTTGATGAAATTAATATTGATATTCTGAAACAAGTTATAAACAAAACACATAATTGGAAAGCTACTGGATCTGATAAAATACACAACTACTGGTACAAAAAATTTACATATTTACATCCGTTTTTGCTTTGCCATATAAATGCCTTTATTAAAAAACCCGAAATAATGCCTCACTACGTCACATTAGGGTCAACATATATGATATCCAAAGACCGAACTGATTTAAAAAATCCTGCTAAATATAGGCCCATAACTTGTCTCCAGAGCATATATAAGATCATTACATCTTGTCTTAGCCAATTAATTTATATTCATGTGATTTCACAAAATATCTTAGCGGAACAGCAAAAAGGATGCAGGAAGGGTAGTTTAGGCTGCAAGGAACAGCTGACTATTGATGCAGTTGTTTCTAAGCAAGCAATCACCAAAAAAAGAAATATATACACTATGTACATTGACTATAAGAAAGCGTTTGATTCTGTACCTCATAGCTGGCTCATATACATACTTGAACATTATAAAATTCACCCGCATATTATAGAATTTCTAAAGAATACAATGCTTCATTGGAGAACCATTCTTAAAATGTTTAATGGCAACCATAGTTTAGAAACAGAAATAATAGAAATCCGGCGTGGAATATTCCAGGGCGATGCGTTGAGCCCCCTCTGGTTTTGCTTAGCTTTAAACCCACTATCTACACTTCTTAACAATTCCAATATGGGCTACAGACTTACATACAATAGTGAGGCTTACACTCTTTCACACCTCCTCTACATGGACGACATCAAATTATATGGAAATAGTTTAAGTGAAATAAACAATCTTGCCGATCTTACAGAAAACTTCTCAACAGATATTCATATGGAATTTGGCATAGATAAATGTAGTATACAATCAATTAACAAAGGAAAAATAGAACAAAACTCGTACCGCCTTCAAACAGGTGAAATAATAGAACCCGTAGATGAAGTATCTGGTTATAAATCTTTAGGCTTTAATCAAACTAAACAAATCCATGAGAAACAAATAAAGAAAATATTAGAAAAACAATTTAAATCACGATTGCATAAAATACTTAAAACACATCTTAACGCCCGAAACACAATAAAAGCAATAAATACCTTCGTCATTCCAACATTAACATATTCATTTGGCATAATACACTGGTCTAAAAGTAATCTTATTAAGTTCCAACGTCTTATAAACACAACACTCACAAAGTACAGAAAGCACCACCCACGATCCTGTATTGAACGGCTAACGCTACCAACACAAGAAGGTGGTAGAGGCCTTATTGATATTAAAAATCTCCACAACTCACAAGTTACCTCTATCCGAGCATTCTTTCATCACCAAGCCACTAAGATCCCACTCCATTGTGCCGTAGTTCATGCAGACGTAAAACTGACTCCTCTCAATCTAAAAGACAACACAAAACAGAAAAATGAAGCAGTATTCTCCGCACAAGAAAAAATTAATATCTGGCTACAAAAATCACTTCATGGAAGACACCGCCGCGATCTGATGAACCCAATTGTAGACAAGATAGCGTCTAACACGTGGCTCAAACGCGGTGATCTTTTTCCTGAAACAGAGGGTTTCATGATGGCAATCCAGGATCAAATTATACATACTAGAAACTATAGAAAACACATCATCAAAGACCACACACTACAATCAGACCTTTGTCGACACTGCCACAATAGCTCAGAAACTATACAGCACATCACAGGAGCATGTAGTACATTAACACAGACGGACTATAAACATAGACACGATCAAATAGCTGCAATTGTTCACCAATACCTAGCATTCAAATACAAACTTGTCAATGACAAAACTGCTTATTATAAATACAAACCAGACATCATCCTCGAGTCACGTGAATTTAAGCTTTATTGGGATAGGACTGTAATAACTGATAAAACTGTACATTTTAATAGACCGGACATTATGTTACATGATAAGAAAAAGGAGACCGTTTACCTTATAGATATCGCTGTACCAAATACTCATAACATAGCCTCAACTTTCACCGAAAAAATTGCCAAGTATACTGATTTGTCCATCGAAATTAAATCTCAGTGGAAAGTAAAAAACGTAAAAACTATACCCATTATTATTTCATCAACCGGAGTCATTCCTCACTCACTGTTTTCCAGCTTACAAGCACTTGGCATACACAAACTCACTTTTATTTTATTACAGAAAGCAGTCATTCTGAATACATGTAGGATTGTGCGGAAATTTTTATCAAGTGATTAGGTAGTCCGTTTTTGTTTGGATAGAATCCCGCAAAAACGGAGAATATAACCTCGTTAAAACGAGAGCATGAAAAAAGTTAAAAAAATAAATAATAATAATAATAATAATAATAGAGGAAACCATTATATCACATCTGATTTATATGGACGACATAAAATTATATGCAAAGAGCGATAAAGACATGAAAAACTAATAGAAGTAACAAAAGAGTTTAGCACGGATATCAATATGCAATTTGGATTAGATAAGTGCAAAACAATACATATAATAAAAGGAAAAATAAAACCGGGTAACTACGCAATAACTTCTTCTGATACAATAACAGCTATGGAACCAACAGATTTATATAAATACTTAGGCTATAATCAACTTAAAGGACTCGATCATACATCAATCAAACAGACACTTACAATAGAATATAAAAGACGATTAAACGTTATATGTAAAACTCAACTCTCCGGAAAAAATCTTATAAAAGCCATTAATACATACGCTATACCTATATTGACATACTCATTTGGAATTATAAAATGGACTAAAACTGACATAGAACAAATAGAAAGAAACACACGCACAATTCTAACAAAACACAATAATCTCCACCCTAAATCTGCAATAGAGCGCCTAACACTCAAAAGACAAAATGGAGGAAGGGGATTGATAGATATCTATAATCTCTGGCAAAAACAAATTAATACACTAAAAACATTCTTTCATTTAAAATCTCGTACTAGTGATATACATAAAGCAATAGTTGTAAATGACATTAACTACACCCCATTAAATTTAAGTGACCAAGGATATTATATGAATAACTATATTGATCCTCAAAAGCAAAAACTAGAAAACTGGAAGAAGAAGGTACTACACGGACGCCACCCACATGACTTAGAACAGCCCCACATTAATACAATAGCATCAAACCAATGGCTCAAAATAGGAAACCTTTTCCCAGAAACCGAAGGTTTCATTATAGCAATCCAAGACCAAATCATTAACACGAAAAACTACAAAAAATATATTATCAAAGATCCCACTATCACAAATGATAAATGCCGTAAATGTCATATCCAACCAGAGACCATACAACACATAACAGGAGCATGCATAACCCTTACACAGACAGACTACACTCATAGAAATAACCAAGTAAGCAATATCGTTCATCAAAAACTAGCACTCAAACACAAACTTATACAAAACACAAAAACGCCATATTACAAATACACACCACAAACAATCTTAGAAAATGCCACACACAAAATGTATTACGATCGAGGCATTCTTACCGATAAGACCATTCACTATAACAGACCAGATATAACTCTACAGGACAAAATAAATAAAGTCACTTACCTTATAGACATAGCAGTACCCAATACACACAATCTCCAGAAAACTATCGCTGAAAAAATAAATAAATATAATGAGCTCAAGGAAGAAGTTACAAGAATCTGGAAACAAGAAAAAGTGTACATCATCCCTATAGTTATCTCCACAACAGGTGTCGTCCCAAACCATCTCCTCCATAGTCTAAAATTATTAGATCTAAATGAATCCCTTTATATCCCAATACAGAAGGCTGCTATTTTGAACACATGTAGAATAGTAAGAAAGTTCATGCAATTAGAAGAGACTGACACAACATAATTACTACACATAAATACTACATACATAAATAACACACACCACATACTGCATTCACTTGATTTATATCCGTGAATGTAGTTTACACCAGCTTAAAGGCTGAGAAAATCAAAATTTCCGAAAATAATAATAATAACATTATAACATTAGTAACTGTCAAAACGTACCAATGAATGTAAAAAGTACTGTGGACGCTGTTGTAATTAATTTTATGTTTCACTACTCATAAAGTTTTAACACAAAGTAATATACACATACTCATCAAATTTACTCGGTTATTTAGCCGAGATACGTCTCTCCTCACACACTTTGCTTGATTTTTATCTCTCTTTGCTTGACAAAAAGTGGAAGCAAAGCTGAAGACAAATTAATGTAATAAGCCACAGTCATACCTGTCAAGACACTAAAATATATAGCAAAACTTATAGTGCAAATACAATAGTTATAATTGTATTCTATAGGACACATACATCATAACAAAATTAATAGCTACAATAGCAACAGTGCTTCTTTTTAAATCTTTGTAAATTGTTGTTGCGTTTGACATTTTATGTAACATTTTAACAAACGTTCTAATTTTTCAATCTTTATAACACATAACCTTCATAATTAACCATAAGTCTTTACTTATATAATCTGATTCAATCTTAAATTTTTATTTAACATTCCTGGTCCCTTTTCTTAACTTCTTTTTTTTTAACTTTCTTTTTTGATTAAATTGATTCTTCTTATTTTATTTTTTATTCACCCCTTTTGCTATTGTCTGTAACTATTTTCCTCAATAATCATAACCAGACTTATTATTAATTGAGAATATTACTGTCAATTACAGTTAACTATTATGATGCCATCGACAATCCTTACTCGAAGAGCAACATCTAGAGATTTAGAAACAAAGCTAAAACACACCCTTTTAGAATTAAAGGAATCGAAACAACAATGTGAGCAGCTTATGAAGGAAAGAGAAGATAGTGAAGATGAAATACAACTAGTTATAAACAAAAACTCTCAATTGAAAACACAATTAGCAGAATTAGACAGGAAACTTCAAGACAAACTTTATGAAAATCATCGTCTCCAGGAAGAAATTGCCTCATTCAGGGAATGTAGTGTTACTCACGAAAGGGCCCTGTGTCGCATCACTGAGTTGGAACAGAGCTTGTGTGAGGCACAAAAGTCAATATCACACTTTGAAAATGTCAAAAGTTGTATAGACTCCGATGCCACACAGAGTCTTTTCAATGAGCTTTCTAATTATGACTCGCTTGGTATGAACAACATCACCACTATTGACTTAACGGAGGATGTATCACAGTGTGAGAGCAGGATAGTCATGGGAAGTCGAACAAAAATTAAGAAATACATTAAAATTAGCAATATGATCAAAAAAACAAGAAAATTAATACAAAAGTCTAAAAATTCCAAAAATATAATATTGTTAAGAAAAGAAAACATGAGTCTAATTAATGCTCTTAATTCTTGCTCTTTTGAACTTCAAGAATCAAAACATAAATATGAAACTGACTTAGAGCAGTTCCAAAATGAAATTTATAGACTAGAATCTGCTCTAAAAAATATTAGTATTAAATATGAACTGGCTCAAAAACAAATAGGAGAGCACATTCTTGCAGCTAATGAGCTATTGAATATCAGCAACTATAATATGGAGCGATTCGACTCCCTAACAAATAAGCACATAAATTGTAACTGTCAGTCCGTTCACACTGTGCAGCCACTTCCTATGGTCAATGAGTCACATAGTGTCAAAGAAAATAGTATTACCAAAACCATTTTCCAGAAATGTGTCACTACCGATATTAATAGTCCAAATAGTCTGGATACAATGTCTGACACTGTCTGTAATACTTAAGTAAGAATTTGAAGCAAAAAGTAATTAACATTTGTAGTCCAGGGATTCCATGCATAGAAATGATAAACAAAATTAAACAAACTAAATATAAGGAAAATTCTAATATTATAATTTTCTATGGAGACAGTTTATCAGTTAGGAAAAAAGATGTCTTAAAATCAATAAACATCCTTCTTGACATAAATAAAAATTATAAATGTAAATATTTACTATGTGCTTTCCCATATTCTAACTTACTAACGGAAGCACAAAATAAATACATCTATAATTTAAATCTATTTTTACATAGCATGACATGCCGTCATAGTGACGTATTTATTAATTTTGACATAAATAAATTTATATTTAACTTTAAGCTGACAAAGGATACAATGTACCTGCCACTTAAATATAAACGACATATAGCTACATTGTTAGCTTACAATATATTTGATCCAATTGTAGACACTACAATTAAAAAAAATATTATACCCTTGATTAGTAGTTGTGCTACTAACAATAATAAATTAAAAAACTAAGCAATAAGACAACGGATAAGAACTGTAAATATATTATTAGTATTGTACATCAGAATATACAGAGCTTATCCAGCAAAGATAACGAAATTGAATTATTTTTAAAGTACTATAATATTGACATATTTTGTATTAGCGAACATTGGATCTTGTCACATCAGCTACCACCTAGTATTAATACTATAAATTGTCAAGTGCGTTCTTTACAAAATTAACTAAACATGGAGGATCATTAATATACACAAAACAGAATATACATTGTAAAGAGCGAAAAGACATTGTGGATCTTTCAATAGAGCGCACTGTTGAACTGTCATGCGTGGAACTCGAGCATACTATAGCTATGTGCGTATACCGACCTCCACAATCGGATTTTAACCTTTTTGAATGTGTGATGGAGGACGCCCTTAAGCGAGTCTGTACTGGGCGAAAGAATATAGTTATTTGTGGAGATTTTAACATTGACATTTTAGTGCAATCTTCCATAAGTACTAGGTTCATAAATTTATTTCAATCTTATAATCTAAATAACATATTTTGTGAACCTACAAGAATATCAGCGACTTCCGCAACCTGCATAGATAACGTGTTTTGTAGTTGTGAGGCCGTTAATAAGAAAATCTTATCAAACCTTACATCAGATCACTTTGGCCAAATGGTGTCAATAGGTATAAAAAAAAATCAAAAGAAACGAAAAATCACTTGTAGGCCAATTACTGTAAAAGGTTTAATCAACTTCAATAATGCTTTACACTGTAGCCTTCCAAAATTGAATCTTAGCTCAAATGATCCCAACTCTTTATATAATTCTCTTTTACAAGTAATTAATAACGAATTCAATAAAATATTTCAGTTAAAAACCTTTTATCAAAACAATGAAATGCAGTTCTCAGACTAGGCCACTACCGGTATCTATATAAGTCGAAATAAATTGTATGAGCTATATGAACTTAAGAAATATAATCGTGATTGTAAATTTATCAATTTTGTTAAAAAATATTCCAAGTTATTTAAACAAGTTTGTCAAACAGCTCGTTCGTTGCATATTAAAAATAAAATCTTAAAATCTAATAATAAAATGAAAACTACTTGGGATATTATAAGTTCGGAAACAGGTAGGTTAAAGTTTGATGCAGGGCAGTTATCTCTTAGTATAAAAGGCAAAATTGTAGGCAAAGATCTAGATGTGAATGAATTCCAATGAATTCGAAGAATATTGCTCTAATATTCCTCTGAATATTACTAAAGGACTTAATGCGTCTCCTAATGACGCTTTAGACCTACTCAAATGTTATGTTCCCCAGAATGAGTTAGAATTTTCTTTTGAGAATATAACTCCGTACGAAATATTAAAAATATTTAAAACATTAAATCTGAAAAAAACCAGTGATCTATGGGATTTATCAGTCACAATTATTAACAATGTAATTGTTGACTTGGCTCCTTATTTAGCTATCATCTTTAATAAATGTGTACAATCTGGTATTTTTCCTGATATGTTGAAATTAAGTAAAGTAATCCCATTATTTAAGTCCGGTGATAAAAATGATCCAAACAATTACAGACCGATCTCTATTTTGCCAGTATTAAGTAAAATTTTTGAGAAAGTCATGCTTAATCAATTGCTATTATACTTTAACTCGAATAAGCTATTGCATTCTCAACAGTTTGGTTTTACTAAGGGTCGCTCGACTGCTGATGCGGGTGTAGCATTTGTTAAGCACATTTATGATGCGTGGGAAGAGTCACAAAACGCTATTGGAGTTTTTTGTGATTTATCAAAAGCTTTCGATTGCGTTAGGCATGATATTCTCCTAGAAAAGCTTAAATATTATGGTATCAGGGGCCCTGCATTGAAATTAATTTCCTCCTACCTTAGCGTTGTAAGCAGTGCTCTGTCGCGGGTTCTTGGTTGGTTTGATATAAATAATTTAGTACTAAATGCTAAAAAGACTAAATGTGTTTTGTTTTCCTTGCCAAATGTCAAATCAAATCCTTCTGCAATAACTTTGAAAAATGAAAGGCTTGAGTTTGTTGAGTCGACGGTCTTTTTAGGGATAACCCTTGACTCCAAACTGCAGTGGGGCACCCATTTGTATGCCCTAGCAAGAAAACTAAGTAGTGTCATTTATGCAATAAAAATAATTAGAAAACTCACGGACATAAGTACTGCTAGACTAGTTTATTTTAGTAATTTTCACAGTATTATGTCATATGGAATGTTGTTATGGGGTAATGCAGCAGAGATTGAAGTTGTTTTTATTCTACAGAAAAGAGCTATCCGATCTATTTACAATATTAGCTCCCGGACATCATTACGCGAGAAATTTAAAGAAATAGGTGTATTAACGGCTGTTTCACAATATATTTATGATAATATAATCTTTATACAAAAGAATATTAAAAATTATTCTATCAATGCTGATGTACATACTATTAATACAAGAAATAAGAATAAACTTGTAACCCCCAGTTTCCGTTTGCATACGGTAAATAGAACGTTTTTGGGCAATGGTATACGCATATATAATAAGATACCGGAAAATATAATCAATTTACCATTTTCAAAATTTAAAAATATTATTAAGACTAAATTAATAAATAAATCATACCATTCATTAAAAGAGTACTTTTTAGAGAGAAACGCCTGGAGTTAGGCTCGGGTTCCATCATAGGACGCTACTACTGTCAATAACAGCATTGTAAATGTGTTTATTTGAAAAGAGCAACTATGCGAGTTTCTTGCCGTTTCTTCTCGCTAGAAGCTGCTTTCCGAAACGGTGGTAGTATTTGATTATTGACGATTCAAAAACGCTTCATTGTGAAGTTTACTTGAATAAAATTGATTGATTTGATTTGATTTGATTTGCAGATGCATTAGCGTCAACCGTCACTGTACTCTGGACGAGACAGTGGTCTGACGAGCACAGAGGGGGATCGACGATAACCTGATGGACGTGCTCAAGCACTCGTTTGGTTTCGGCATGGTCATCGCAGTCTACACGCAGCCAGATAATCGATAGGTCCTGCCCTTCAAGGCTGCCGAGGCGTCGAGAATAGATATCATCTCTAGCGTAAACGCATACCCCAGCTCGTGGTACAAAGGAATGTTTCAATTTGTACCCGGGGTACGAAAGAAAAGTCGTATCGGCAGGAGAAGACATCTGGTTCTTGGTTAGAAATAGTCGGCTTCGCCGTTTCCATATGATAGTTTCATAGAAATTCTGTCACATGTGTATTCCACCAACCCGCATTGGAACAGCGTGGTCGAATATGTTTCAAAACCTTCTCCTGAAAGGGAGAGGAGACCTTTAGCCCAGCAGTGGGAATTTATAGGCTGTTGTTGTTGTTTGTTGTTGATCGCCATGGCAACTCAAAAATATTTTTGTTATGCGTTTTCAAAAGTTTTTAGTAAAATAAAAATAGGTATAATCGATTTTATTCACTTGTTTTCAAATTCAGTGCGTTAACTTTCTGTTGAAATTTTTAAAACGCTAAAAGGCTTCGGTATTGATCACACCTGTGGCGTGGAGATAAACTGCGACGATCGCACCACTGGATCGCATGTAAAATTCATACCTTTGAAAAACGTGACTGGAAAATTACTTTGTTTAGGTCTATCCACAGATGTAACCTTAGCATTACAGCAGATAATCCCGGCTCTATGTCGGTATTTCACTTACTTGGGTACGTGTGTGTACTTCAGCAAACGGCCAAAAAAGTGCTAAGAAAGTATTAAGTACTTCATGTTGGCAAATCGTATAATGTACTCCAGTGTATTTTTTTACACATCGTTCGTAACTTATCAATTCTTCTCGTGATCAATAAATCCCTTTATGTAATCCGATTACACTCCATTTATTGATCAATTACATTTAATTTTAAATCAGAGAAGCCAACAAATTAATATATTATACATAGGCATATAGTTTTTAGACCGTAAACTAAATATAATCAATTTTACTTCTTCAGGTTTCTTCAGCTTAATGCAGAACCAAATCTTCATTCATTTAGGACTATAAATTATGGACTTCAATGCAAATAAATTAACTTGGCACAAGGGACATGACATCTAAGTTCCCATGGTTGATGGCACATTGGCGATTAAAGGAAAACTCTGCTTGGAATCCGGAAATTCTAAACGTGCCTCGAAAAGCACGTAAGCCGCTGGTCCTGAGTTAGTATAAGTATTTTCGGATCGGTCGTGCCACCAGAGTTTGGAGAATAGAGAGTGCCTGTCTTTAAGAACACCGTTGTGGAAAATCTTGTGTCATGAGTTGATCGCCTTTGAGATTGACAGTAACTAAAATCGGTCTGATGATATTTATTCTGATTACAGAATCTAAACGTATAAAAAAATGGGGCATTTGTGTTAATATTAAAATGAACGCTTATATACACGGTATACATATACACCAAAATATATTTTTTTCAATTTTGTCCGTCTGTCTGTTTGTTTTGTCGACCGATTTTGATGGGACATTCATTGGCAGATAGCTGATTTAACAAGCTTTATACTACAATAATAACTTTTTAGTTAAATTCAAACACGCAAGAAGTTCCGGGAGGGCTTGTAATATATATATCATTAAAATTACTTTATAAAAACAAACATTCATGTTCCATAATTAAAATTTGATTCGTCTTCAAATAAGATTATAAATCTGCTCAAAATTAAAACAAACTCGTAAAAGTAACGTACGCCTAATGAAAACGAGTGCCCGTCGAAAGGCAATACTGCTTCAGAGATTTATGCCTCCCTTTTATTAGAATAACATTTTTATTGCACCTCGTGTTTTATAGATATCCGTTGTTGTCTCTTTCATATTATAAGAGTAAAAACGAAATAGACGTTGGGAAAATAAATAAAATAATAATATCTCAACAGGCATCATTTTAATATGGCAACGGTCTAATGCTTCAATTCAATATTAAACCAAGACAGGCCTTTAACTAATTAATTTTAGCAAAACGTTGAATTAATTTGAATATTTTCGTCTAAAATGTTTTTGAACGTCATTATATATTTATCAAGTGTATAAGACTTTATATACACCGGCAACTGAAACATTATACAAAAATCGAAATTATAATTTTTCCCAGTACAAATCATGATCACGTGATACGGTGCATAATAGAAATTGTAATGTAAGATTACAAACGTATTTATTCCCTCGTGTACATTTATTAACGATAAGTCTTCTCATAATGAAATATACCTTTATATCATATAAATGACCTAACCTACCAGAAAATTTAACAAATCATTTGAATGAATCAACAATTGTCCCCATACTTCAATAAACACTGCCTAACTATTGTTTTATATTTATCGTCTTATGGGTATAAAGTTGAAATAGAATCCCAATAGAACACGAGTACGAGCAAGAATATGTCAAAGTAGGTTGAATTCATATTTTTCCAAGCACTTTAATATTGTAAAGTATCAAGAGAAAATCCAGGATAGAAACTTTAAGAACTTAAAGATTTAATATTTCACTTCCGTTCCTTCAGAGTCGAGCTGCATCGTAATTTTTACTTTGCTGTTTTAGTTTAAAATTTAGTTATTGCAGTTTCTAAGTAGATACTCCACGTTATAAACTTTAACGAATACGTAATTTATTAATAATTAAATTGAACATCGATTTATATTTCCACATGTTTTTATTTATACTGTATAAAACAAAAATAAACATACTAATATATTATATATAGCTTAAGGTTTATTCATCCATTTTTTCCGGTGTCACACTAAAAATACTAATCCGAATTGATATGGAATCACAATATGGATACGTTGACTATATTTTGCGAACGCTGCCAAAACTAAAACAAATACGTGACACCGTGTTGATATTTAAAACATCTACAAAAAAGTTCAAAAAGTTATAAGTATAAAGTTATAGTTATTAGTATAAAGTTATAGTTATAAGTTATAAGCAGTACCAATTTTTTTGGAAACGAAAATCAGCTAAATATGACCATATAATTAATATAATTGTAAAGTATTCTTTAAAAAAATTGACGTAAAAAATCATTTAAAATCTTTTTAAATTTTGACATTTGAAACCTATTTTCAAATTTGAGTTATTTGAAATTACAAGTACATTAAAAAATTGAGTGAATCGTAACATCTATTACAATATATTCTATAAAATTCGAGAAATAGATACCAGTCATATAATAAATAATAATTAATTATATCAGTGTTCTATCTAAATTAGATATATAGGACGGATGCCAAACGGTGCCAAAAGGTAGTCAATTTACTTTAGATCTTAAATACACATCGTGTCATTATAAGACTATAATAAAATGTCACACACAACACGTGGAACAAAGTGTTCATTCGTCGAAAATGAAGCGACTACTGCGAGAACTATAAAACTTTCAACGATATTTTCACTCAAACGCCTGTACTTGACACATTTTATAATTGGATAATTACAATTACGAACTGACTACTTAATTCCATTTCCCGCCCGTAAAAGTCTAACTATTGGACAAAGACTTCACTTAAGGATAAGATTATGCACTAACAATTCCACAAAGCTACTCTAATGCTTCAGTGCTACGGAGTTCAATAGGGAACATGTTAATATTTATGAAAATGAAATATTTATGTAAATACTTATTAACTGCAGAACAGAAAGAGCCACTGCATAGTTTATATTTCATATAATTTTGTTTTTTAACAATAATTACGAATTAAAGTAACGTGTAACTGAACGTATTTCAAAAACACTGTTTGGCCTTCAGTGACGTCACTCCTGTTATGACTACATATTTGAGGTTATAGTTTTAAAAAAGTGAACATTGAAACGAAAAAAAATTGCGTTTTATGAATTAAAAAGGAAGTTAGGTTTGTCAAAGCATACTCCAGATTCCTTTTTTCAGCTTGAAACCACTTTTATCTCATTTTTGTGTAGGAAGGTTCAGTCAAAAACAATTTATTTGAAAACTTTATTGAAGTAGATGAACACATTGGGACAAAACATATGTACGTCAATAAAGCTTTTTTTTCGGAGTATCGGTAGTCCATTTTAAATTTTTCCGAAAAGTATCTCAAAGGTCGAAAAAAATGCGTAAGTATGAAAGCCAGTAAGGACAAGTACGATCAATGGCCCAAAGACAGACAGAAGTGACGTCATACGAAATAAAGATCCGTTTTCGCGCGAAAATTTTAATTGACATTTTGAAACTGCAATTTTTTGTCACAAATTACAATGTTTGTAAATCGACGTGTCAAATTAACGAATATATTAGGTCATATGATATTGCAAGTTTGCGTAAAGATGATATTCGCATAAGAACTTATTGATAATTTGAGATAGCGTACTTAATTCGGATGTGATCGGTTTTACGACTTTTGCCGATGCTACATCTAAGTTGTATCGTACTATACGTTATTACGTTTTTCATTCAAAAAAATATTTGTAGACGAGTGATAAATCCCGCGCCTCGAAAAAGAGCGTGTAATTAATACTTGCTGACTTCAAGACGGGATTTATTACTTATATATATGATTGTATTTAACTATAAACTACTCTTTTTCAACATTTAAAAATACAGCTACATTGAATATATTTTTAAATGTTGATAAAGAGCATCTACTGAGTTTTTTATCGGTTCTTCTCAGTAGGATCTACTTTCCGATTCGTTGGTAGCATCACTTAATATAGTTGTTAAATTAATAAAGTATATTTTTAATTTTGACTAACACATTAAGGCGTAAAGATAGGGGATTTTACAGAAGTATACTTGTTTTATAGAGTTTAAAATTTTAATGTTAAACGTTTATTGTCGCGCCTTGGGAGTAAGACTGCCTCGTATGATTCGGTGATGGCAATACGCATAACGCTCTTCCTAGTGTATGTTTCAAGTGTACACTTTATATTTCGCTGGTACATTTTATTATAATAACTAGCGACCTGCCCCTGCATGGCACGGGTAAACTACTGATAATTAATACACTACAAAAGATGTTACGACATCACATTAAAGACTTCTAAAATTATCATGTTTCTTTTCTATGCTGTCCATGTATTATATTAAAAAAACCGCATCTAAATCCGTTGCCCATTTTAAAGATCTAAGCATATATAGGATAGACAGCGGTAAGCAGCATTCATTACTATATACTATACTACCTAATGATGATAATGATATGAAATTATTTTATTAAATTTATGTTATTAGTATTCATTAATGATAAAAAAGCTTGGAATTATTGTAATTTTTAAATGATATAAAAGAGGAGCTACTGAATTCCTTGTCGGTTCTTCTTGGTAGAATCTGCTTTCCTAACCGGTGGTAGCTTTACTTTATTGTAAAACGAAGATTCAAAAGTGCTTGTAAAAGTCCACTTGCATAAAGTTTATTTTGATTTTTGATTTTTTGATAAATTAGTTTACCATCGCGACTGTTACGTGTCGCCAATTTTTTTTAATGAAATATATATAATTTGTCAGTATCAAGTTCTACAAAATTGCTATCATATTTTTTTGATAATTGTTTCAAGATACGTAAAGATCAGAATGGTAATATAATATTATTTCACGTCCTTTTCTATCATATAATGTTTATGTATCGTTCGTTTATCGCTAACAAGGTAAATTGTGTTCCTCTTTTTATCTAAAGCTCATTAATTTCATAAATTAGATTTTATCAATTTAATTTTGGAAATGGTGAATCCTAAGTAACTTAATATTTTGCGAGTCTTTGTTTTAGAAGGGGAGCCCCCGCCTCTGGGCACGTTTTAACGAAGAAGTTAATAGGAAAAAAGATCAGCATATTATTGTTAATGAGCCATTTTTGCTATGATCGTTCAAGCTTTTTAAGCTTCGTATTAATTCAAGCTTTTAATAATAGTTTTATAACGTAGGTGTACCATTGTTGTGATACATGATGCTAAAGGAAACACTTCCCACGTATAATCTAGGTTAATGGATTTTTTAAAATGATGCTCTGAAAGAACATGTATGTTACAGAGTAACCCTAGCCTACAATATGCTGTTATGTTATTTGATTCTATGTGATAATTTATATCACATTATTATTACATATTATGAAGATAGCAGGTGATATTGAATTTACTTTACTATATACAATTATTATTGTAATTAATTGATCAATAATTTGTAAAACCGTTATTAATATTATATTATTTGGCATAGCATTTAATACTGGCATGTATCACTATTTCTTATTTTAAATATGATTGATCTGTTATTAGAAAACAATTGGACGATAGCGTGGTATTATAACAAATGATAGAGAGATTGGAGCAACATTGTAAAACGTAATTTTGGCCATCCCGAACTACTGAAATGACATGTATCTGTGGTAAATCGATTAATGAAAAATGTACTTACATATATATATATTCATATAGAATACCTAATACAATCACTTTTTAATATTGTTATAAGCTCTCGTCCGTCCGAAAATGAAGATTCTAGATTATTATCAAGAAACTCAATTGTCACCCTTTTTTCAATTGTTTTTACATATAACATAATAGGCTATTTGACAATGCGAAAAATAAATTGTGAATTATTGTAATTAGTGTGTATTATGATTTTAAAAATGGTTGTTTACCAACGAAATTTGAAAATAATACTTAATTTATTCAAAAATCCATAAATAAAAATGCAAATTTTCAAACGTTTGTCACGTGACACAAAACGCTCCTGATTGGCCCGGCTTATGATGAAGTCACTTTCTTGTAAACTTTGCTTTTCTACTATATGTCCCACAGATTAAAATATAGGAAAGTGACGTCACAATATGGCGCTGCAATGGGGTCGTGCAGCGCCATATTGTCCAAGTAGCGATTTTGTGCGCTATTTAAATATGAAATTTTTAATATGATATTTTTCGGCACATATGTACTAGAAATAAAAAACTCAACTTTTACTGGGTTCCTTAACCTCTACTAAATAATATAAAAGGGATTTTAAAAACCAGTCAAATTGCCTATTATATGTTGTTAATAATGTTGTTGTTGGCGTCAATCGTGAGCCATCACTACATTTCTACACGACCACACACATTTTATCTTAAAAAACAATTCAAATCGTTACCATAAAAAATATATCCAAGAAAATAAATGTATTACTTAACCAACTATTCAAATAATCTTAAATGAAAGCAATCTTAGTAAAAGTTAATTTATGTATGACTCACAGTGCTTGAACAAATATACTCTTAGTTTCTGTTTATATTCAATTAACCCTTCCAACCTCTACCCTGTCATAGTTAAAAAAACATTTCACGATATAAACATAACGTGGGTGATATGGGTATGAAAATGGAAATCCGAATATATTATGGAAAAGGTTAGGTAAGTGGCAATTTATTTCAGTACGAGCTGGCGCTTAGACAAAGTTATATGAATTATAATTTAATGTAAAAATTATCGAATACCCGCTATCCGCCCCGGCTTCACACTGTAGCAATACTGATACTAAATATACTATAGAATATGATTATTTACGACATCACATTAGAAACTTCTAAAACAATCAGTGTTTCTTTACTATATTGTCCATGTATTAAGTATATACAAAAACTTTGCCCTCGAATCACTCTATTTATGAAAAAATCATTGCATCATATTTCTTAGCGTAATTTTAAAGATCTAAGCATACATAAGGACAGATATCGGTAAGCGACTTTGTTTTATGCTATTTAATTATTTTTGATTATATTCGATATTTTTGGTAATTCTGTTTCATATTTCTACCAGTGAGTCTATAGACAGGTAACAAATGACAAATTTGAAAAGCGGCTTCGATATCCTTCTATTATATTTTTCTTTTACCAGCCAATTGTTACGCGAATAAATGGGGTTAACAGCTCTTTTGTAGGACATTGTATTCTCTAGAAGCAGTATTTTAGAAAACGTTCAAAAATGTTCGGATATAATATTTCAATATTTTCTTAAGATACTTATAATATATAGATACATTTATAAAACGATTTACTATTTAGATAATAACAAGATGAAACTATCGTTTTTATACTATTTGAAATACATACATTTAATGTAAACCATTGTTTGACAATGGAATCTTACTAAATGATTCTTCTTATTTAAAACTTTTTGAAAATCAATAAGCAAGAACAATACATGACTGCTTCGTTAGTCGTGCATAACTCAACAGATCCGAATATTTTGGTTTTAAGTCTTGGTTGGGGCAATAAAAAATATTGGATTTTTCTATCAAAAAAATATCCTGGTCTGGGCGGAACATACACTGGGAATTTGGAAGCACGTAAAATCGTTAGTTGACCATCTGAACTCTAGACACACATGTGTACTACAATATATCTCGCGTAGTTCGCTGTGCTCCCCTGTCCCAGATTGGTCTTCGTATCCGAAATTGGTCAAGATCATCATCATTCATCCACATCTATATTTAATAAAAAATGCTTTAGATGCTACGCTAAAGTAGGAAACGACAAAAATGGATGTTGTCTAGTCTAACTGATGTGCTAATGATTTTAGTTGGAATGGACGATCGATATGGAAATCCTTCGGTCTTAATTGGTCCATGTGGTTTCACTTCCCTTTGTACATTTGTTTATTAAGCCCGTTCCATGGTGTCCACGGTTAATTATTTCACAGGCGAATAAAATGTATAAACTGTCAACTAAAGTTTGTAGCCTTCGTAACGTTCTCTGTTTTTGGTTGTAACAAACAATATTATCCTAATATTTCTGTATAATTTTAGGACTTTTATTATAAGAAAATCCGAATATCGGCCAGTAAAATGAGTGAATTTTCAGAGCGAATTAAAGATAATAATAAATAGTCTATAAATTGTTTTTTTTTCTGTAATTCTAAAACTCCGTAAATATTAAATATATATATTTTATATCTTGTTGATTTTCAACAGAACTTCCTTCTATTATTTTACTTTATAGCTTTAGAATATATTTTATTAATAGACGCCACATTACAATTAATATATGATGTAGGTTTTATAAGAAAAAGCCAAATATTTCACTAGCCGTGTGCCCGAGGGGATATTCCAACGGAAATATTATTTGTAAATTCACCGAATTCACATAAGTGTCAGAGTTCTTTAGTAACATGCATTCCAGATAGACCATATTAATTGTAGTCCTGGTAATATATAAATGTCCAAAACTAAAGTGTTGTTACGGATCTACTACAGGCCAAAGACCTCCTTCCTCTCCCTTTTCGAGATGGTTTTACATTCTCTGTAATGAGCTAAGGTTAACATTTTACGAATTTTGAATTTTGAAATTCTTGAGCTATGGTAAACCTTATCTTAAAGCCAATTTCCATATTTTTAATATCAGAAAGGACGAATTTCCAAACACATATTCATCCCCCATTTAAATAAAGCCGTGAGTACAAAGTTTAATTCGGTTAGACCAATAAATTAGCCTGTGCGCTTTATCATTGAATCAATTTATAATGTATCGAATAGATCATGTCAAACTAAACATTAAATTAATAATAAAAATTAAAAAAAGCTTGTTCTGGACGTTTTCAAATCGATATCGATATCGAGAAAGGATAGATCAGTTGGCAAATGTTTTTATCTCAAAAATACCACAAAATAAATCCTTAATTACCCGTGCGGAGCCGGGACGGGTAGCTCGTAAATATATAAAGAGAAACATTGCTAATTACGCCGCGTAGGTACAACGTAATAAGCTCGACCAGCTTTATTATTTCTAGCTCACATTAAAGGAAACTCAGTCGAAATTATTTTACAGATTAGTTGCTCTAATTGTTTGTGGTTTCTATTGTGCTCTATGCCTTGCTCTATAAAAGAGCACTATCGTCTATTAAAAAAAAAAAATCTATTTTATTCTAGTCTTATTTTAGGCTCCTCTCAATAAATGTATATTATACATTGTTACTTATTCTAGTATATTGTTTTTTAAGAAGTAATGCCGACTAACTTATCAAAATAGAACGTGTTTAAATTCACATTCATCTCGTTATCGGTGGTAAAGGAAACCATTGTGATGAAACCAACATGAGTCGGATCATGATATAGTGGTATATGTTTATCCGCCAACACGAACTGGGGCTTTGTTGCAGTTTAAGCTTCAAATCTCCTCTTTAAAGCTGCGCATCCACCAGAGACACGATAAATAAGCAGCCTAAAACGAAGCAACATCCCATAAAACATTTATCGTAGTTAATTTGCCTTATTTTTCAAATAATACGTTTTTAGATAACCTACTTCTCTCTTTATTATCGATAATTATGTGAAATTACAGATAAATCAAGTGATTAATTTGATTTAGATGTATCTTTCTTGTAAAAAAAAAATTAATCTTAACCATTAATAAATAATAATACACTAACAACAAATCCTAACGACTGTCATAACAAACTTACATCTTTAAACTTTCAATATCCTGCTATAACTTTACAGATTAATTAAATAAAGTGTGAAGTGGAAATTACATTAGATTAGACAAAAGAACATTTCTATTTTGTCGACAAGAGCTCTTCACAAATCAAGTACAAGAGGAGAAAGCTAGTTTTGATTTCGGCTCACCTACTTTGTTTCAGGATAATTATGGTGTGTAATTTTAAGATTATTAATTTTGTTACAGAATTATCATTGCCTTTGAGCAATAAAATATCTATTAAGCTTTCTATTTAAAATGTACTTATGAAGAAAACATATCAAAACTTGAGAATTCCTTGCAAATTTTATAATACAATATCGACTTCTCTTTTACTTATATTTTTAACCGACTAGTGACTATAACCTACTGTTTATACTAACGCCAAATATTTAATTTTATCAAAATATATTTATAATAAAAATGATTTTTATGTACACTTATTTTTGAAATTCGAATACACATTATATACCTACTTAAAACTAATAATAAAAAAGAAATGAACATTAAACAAATACTATGCAACATTGTAACATTCACAAATATTACCTACCTTGTAATTTGTATAGACACAACAGTATTATAGTTACGAATGAGTAGTGAGAGATATTATGAAATTATGTAAAAACGCAAATGAATGCAGGTTGGAACAGAACAAGTGCTAAATAAAAACGAGCTTCATTTTCACACTTCTCAACATGCATTTTAGGACGACGCTTTATTATGGAAATGTATTACGTGCTTATTTTTTGTTTCTGGTTTTTTTTGCATAACTTTTTGTATAATATTGCAATTAACGAGTTTTGCATTCGTTTTGTTTAAAATATAATAAAAGATTGGACGAAACGGATGGAAATCACCTAATTTAAACTCAATTAATAAATATTTATGGTGAGAGATGTAATTATTTTAATATAACTATATTGAATTAAATAATGAATCGTTTGCTTGTAGATGACATACATATATTTAAACATTCAGGAGTAAATGTTAATTAAAATCGGCGTAATTTCAATAATTAATACCTACTGATCTTATTATACGTATACTTTAATTTTCGAATTATTTACAATTGTTTTATAATAGTTGTACAAGTTACAACTACCTATGTACTTATTACAAAAATTGTATTTAAATCAGTCGACTTTTACTTAACGTTGTTTTTAGATCGTAATAATAACTACCTATTTCCTCAACGTACCTTGTATGCGTTTGAGAGTTTCCAAGTAACATTTGTAGTATATAATAATAATTCTAGTCTCTGTAATATTTCGAAACATACAATGTTGACTAAACGTAAATTAAAATTCTACAATTCGAGGTCTTTTATAACTACAGCGTTAGTATATACAATAAAGCAGAATTAATGATTTAAATTTTATATGGAACTAACGAAAATATCAATAATTCTTAATTTTACAATTTTTAATAAAAAAAAATTTCGCCTTTAGTAATATTTTCTCACATCTAGTATAAATTTAGCAACTATGTTTTTCGTACAGATATCGCTCTAAGAAGTTTGCTCACAAATAATTCGTGATCATATGTTTCAGTCTTGTCATACTACTTATCAGATTTCCTATGGGAATTGGTAGATGTTTTTATATCTAATACAACTCGCTCGTGAAGCGAAGTGAAATCCTAATAAAAATTACATATGTTGAAATAAAACCATTTTGTTAGTTTTCGTTGAGAACAGTGATGGTCGCACAGTTGCTAGAACACGTAAATGTTTTCATAAGGTCAAATATATCATTGCAACCAATTGTGTTTTTTTAACCTTCAACCAACTTCAAGTAATACAATTTTTGATAATCACGTGTTATGATCCTTATGAATATCTTAAAGGTCTGTAAAAATTAAAATAAAAAGTCAAATAATTAATGATCTACAATATATTTTGGTTTCTCCAATTTGTAGGATATACAAATACAGAAAATTACACATTGAGATGCAGTAAATTTAATAATATGTTAGCTTAATCTACGAGAAAAATAAGTATAATATTCAGGCAGTGTAAGTCATTGCAAATTATTTACCACAATTGCCTTAAATCCTTAAGTAATATTTTTATAAAAGTGTATAAAAGGAGTTTTTACTCATCTTCTTCTAGGAGCAAAACTCTATTTTTATCAACCCTGACATTGGGTGCACTTCTCAATTTTTTAATAAATTTATCAGCAATTCTATCATCCACTTCATTCCCTGTATATTCAGAATATTCAGACAAAACTTTTTTCTGAAGACGCTTAAATGGAAGTTCATTCCCTTTTTTCTGTAAAACTGACATAATTACAGCGTGCCAGTTGAATTTTCCATTATTTTCTGACACCTCATTCTCACTTTTAGCAACATTCTGATCATGAAGACAAATACTCTCATCTGCTTCAGCAGTAGCAAGTTCTCCCTCCATTTTTAACTTCTTTTTAGTGGCTTTTACTTTAACCGACACATTTTCTATATCAGCATTATTGACAGCTTCAATAACTTCTATTGTTGTTGCTGTGTCTTGTCTCTTTCTTTTCTTATTTTTATCTTTTCCTTCAACAGGGCCATTTCCTTCTTCATGACCATTTTCAATTTTATTCTTGTTTTTCTTACCTTTTTTTGGCACTTGTATTTCTTCCTGGGTCACTTCAGCTGGTGGAGCTTCCGCACTTTGTAATTCTGCTTCATACTTCTTACGTTTTTTTTCTTCTTTCCTTTGCTTTTTGGAAAGTTTTTTATTGGGCTCCTCTGAATCACCATTCTTAGTTTCAATATCTTTTTTGTCCTCATCAGCTTGAGCCTCCTCCTCATCTTCTTCCTCATCATGATTTGCAACACCATTTTCTTTTTTACCATTTGGTATACCACCATTTTGCTCCTTACCAGCAGAACCATTTACCTTAGGTGCATCAGTCTTATCTTGTTCATTTTTATTTTTATTCTGTGAATTTAAATTTGACAATTCTGATAACTTTACTGATATTAAGTCCCAAGCCTGATCAATATCTTTGGGGTTAGTTTTTTGTCCACAAACATTCTTTACAAAGTTTATGAATTTAGGTTTCTTCCTAGGAGTATTATTATGCTTGCTTATAGTCTCTATAATTCTCAATACATTCCCAGATGCATTCTTTTGTTCATCTAAGACGGACTGTAACATTTCCACCCATGCATTTTGTTTCTTTTCACCCTTCTTTTCTTTCGGAGTAAATCCTTTTCCAGAGTAACGTTCTTCTTCAGTTATACATTTTGTATGAGCTTCATAATCACTTCCTCTGAAAAATATAAGTGATTAATTTACAAATGTATTTCAATATATATATTTGCTTTATTCCGTCTATTTTTTTTTTAATTTATTTGTATTAGATTAATTAAGAATCCAATATTTAAAATTGTGTATCAAAATAGAAATAAAAAAATTCGAATATAAAATGTAAAAACAGTTTTATCGTATTTAAGTTATGTCTATATTTTCTAATTGGTATACTTACAAAAAGTCTTTAAAACAGTCCATGCAAGATAAGTTAGGATTTTTATTTCTGCATTTTGTGTTATAGTGTTTTTCAACCTTAGGCTTTTGAACTGATTCTCCACAATGACCACATGTAAAAACAACCATATTCACTAGTAAATCGAATGGACAAAATCAAAACAATAGATTGTATTTTGTTATTGAAATATGTCACGACCTAAATTTTTGTTTTTGGGAAGAGTTGTCAATTATATAAACAATTTATAATAATATGTTTGTAACATGTGCAAGTTATTTTTTTAATTAACAGTTTGATGTTTATTTGGATTTTTATTCACACGTGCTTTTCAAAACACGCCACAATTTTCGAAACCGAATTATGAAAATTTTCACAATGTCAAGTTAAATGTCAATTGTCATTTGACATTTTCGTAGTAAGAAATGTTCAAATATTACCGACGTGTAGAAAACAATTACAATAAAAATATTTATTCTTTTGTTAATCCTAATAGTTATTACTATTAGTAGTACTACTTAAACCTTTTTTATTTTCTTGATAGTTTATAGACCTAGTTACAGAACCTGGAACAATTTGACAAGAAATAATATGAAACCTTAGTTTTTATTCACAAATTGTATAATTGTAGAGAGTTTAAAATTAAACACAAATGACAAAAATTAAAAATATAACATAAAAACAAAATTAAGTAAGCTGTTGTTGAGCGTTGACGAGATTGACAATTGCTACTTGACACTTGACTCATACTTCATTTAAGCTAACGACTTCACGCTTAACAATTTTCAAAGCTTTGAGGTTTCGGGTGTGTCCAAAATATAACTTTGATTCTATAATTGCTTAATAACAATGATAAAATAAACAAAATGAAAATGAATACTGATTGCAGTTGTTTATTTTTGACTTTACTTATTACTCTAATTAGTAAGTATTGAACAAACATTAATATAAACTTAGCATTTCAAAACTTTCATGTTTTGTATGATAAATTATTAAAACGAAACAGTACAATTGATGTCTTTTATTATCAGTATAATATTCTTTATTCCCTTATCGGAATAATAACACCATTAAATAATATCCATAACACTATATGTATTTCAATTGTAGCCTCTGGCGCCGCTAATTTCTTCGGCAGTGAGTCAATCGCCAACGATAATTCATACCAACCAAAAGTAGAAGGAGAAGATTTTATAACATGGTGCACAACATCGATACCCGAACAAAAAAAATGTTTGAAACTAGCCAATATCACAGTGCAAGACAAAGGCCTATTTGGTCAGGATTATATTGAAATACAATGTAAACGAGTAAGAAACGATTATTAACTCATTTATACTCTATAAATATTTCATAATTATACATTTTAAAATGTTACCATTTAGTTATTAATAATTATGTGTTTTTACTATTTAGTTACCTGTTCTGTACTCACTACAATAATTAAATTGTGTTGTTCATGTATGAAAAAGCACAATTAAGAATTTGTAAAATCTAATTACAGGCATTTGACACAGAAGAGTGTATGACATGGGTAGATAGAGGTGAAGCATCCCTATTGGCATTAGATGCAGGAGAAGTGTATGTTGCTGGCAGATTTCACTCCCTAGTGCCCATCATACAAGAGGTATGCAAGCTAATTGAGCAATATGAAGTCCTAACCTAAAGTATATTTATTTTCCCTTAAAAAATAATATTCTATTAGTAATCCTCACTCTCTAATGATTCCATAAACTGATGATGATAACATTTTAGAAGATATGTTTTTTATTTCATATCTATTAATATGATCCACTCTATACCCATAATTTTTATATTTATAACATAAAGTTCATAATTATAGATCACACTAATATAATTCTAAAAAGTGCAGTGTATAATTAATATAGTTTTATTTATATAAATATTGAAATAAAAGAGGTGGTACTCTTAGTGGATCAATTTACAAGTAATGTCTAATTCAAAGTATTGAATATGTATCACAAATATTTACATATGTGTCATAGATTTTTTTTTAATTGAATATAATACAATGTAAATATATTTACACTATGTTAAAATTATTCAGTGAATCTATAAGTTAAAATAATTAAATTATCTATAATGTTTATTTATTTTATTTCTTAAGCTATATGGCAGAGGAGAACCTTACCAGTATGCTGTAGCAGTCATTAAGAAAGGAGGCCTACCAAATGTTCAGCCTGGCATGGGCCTACATGGCTTGAGAGGTGCCAAAGCATGCTTTCCCGGGGTTGGATCACTAGCTGGATGGGTCATGCCAATACACACTGTAAGTATTGTTATTTTTAATATCAATTTTAACATATACTGCATCTACAAACTTATTATTTTAATTATATATGTAAAATGACTAATCCCATCAAAAAATTAAATTTAAAATGAGAGCCAAGTACTATATTATGAAATAAGCCTTGGTTGTTGACTTCAATGACAAAAGAAGTGAGATCGAAATGGCTGCCAAGTTTTATGGCCAGTCCTAAATATATTTCTAACTACATAAAACATATTTCCAGAACTTAGGATAATATATTGTAGCTTAAGGTTTGACTTGGCTTTTTTCTTAATAAAAACAGTTTTAGTGAAATTTTAATAACTAATTTGCATCTGTATAAATTAATTTGTGTAATATATATGTATTGTAACAACAAATAGGTCAGAAACATTATGCAATGCTATAACAATAACACTAATTAAATAATTATGAGTAAGTTTATAGTTTCATATTTTGTCCATGCATTAAAGGAATCAATAGATTAATGAGTTACAGTAGACACTTTTTATTAATGTCCTTTTTTTGTTTTAATTATAAAATATTTGTTTGTAGTTGATGAAAGAAGGTGGCTTGAAGATAACTGACTGTAACAATCATGTGAAATCAGCTGTGGAATATTTTGGAGAATCATGTGCTCCTAATTCTTTAAAAGACATGTACAATCCTATTGGAGATAATTCTGATAAGTATGTTTGCTATTTTTAAAAAATAATTTGTAAGCATTTTAAAAAATAGAATAATATGTATTTGTTTTATATGTGATATATATGTGTGATAAATGTTTTAATATACTTTACACATTCAGAGATGCGTATTTTAAAAGTTTAGTGTTAGTTATTTACCAGTAAACTTTATTCACACCTCAATAATAGGTTTCACAGATAAATGCATATTTTTTGATAATTAGTTTTTTTTTTAATTTATTTTTTATAACAATTATAATCTGAGTAATAAATACTGCCTCCTAATATTATAGCTATTGCGTAACTTTACTGCATCCATTGAAATGAAGCATCCCTCTATGTAAAATCATTGTTTTGTTTATTTACATAGAATTATTTTACAGGTTATGTAAGCTCTGCGTTGGTGGAGCAGGTGTACGGTGTACATTAGCCGACCCACATGCTGGATATGAAGGAGCATTGAGATGCTTAATCTCCAATGGCACTGGAGACATTGCATTTGTACGTGACACAACTATACAACATGCATTGCTGTCTCATAAAATATTAGGTACTTTTTTTGCTATGTAATTAAAACTATAGTCACATTCTAAACATACATTTTGTAAAGACAAATAAAAAACATTGACATAGAAATAACACTTAGAATTTCGGGGAAGTTGCTATCGGAAGTGCACACTAGTTGAGTGAAAAAATCTTTTATTTCATAAATAAAGTTATAATGCTAAAGTTGTAATGCTTCTATATTGAATAAAGTTATTTGAGTTTGAGTTTGATATATATATATGTTGTTACGCAGCAATTTTTTTTGTGTAAATGATAATTTATTAGTAATTAATTATTATTTTTTTTTTTTTTTTTAATTATTATTTTTACTTTTTATTTTGTACCAAGTGTCATGTTGTCCCAAATAAAAGTGTTCTTTCTTTCTTTCTTTCTTTCTTTCAATTATGTTTAGTATTTTGATAATTATTATTGTATAATCAGGTGGTGTGACTGAGGACAATTTCGAGTTGATATGCAGAGATGGTTCCCGAATGCCAGTAGTGGAGTGGGAACAATGTAACTGGGGTCGGGTACCCGCTGATGCCATTGTCACTAGTAGTGCAGCAACAGTAAAGCAGAAGAAAAAGTTTGTATATTCACTATTTTTTTTATCTGTATACACTAAGAAAAAAATTTTTAATGTCAAGTGTAATGTATCTTTATTTATGTCTTCAAGATATCAATATAATGCTCTTGCTTTGAAAACATTGAAATATTAATTACCAAACTCATATTGGCTTATAAAACTCATAAATATTGCTTAACAATTAAATTATTTGCAGATACCAAAACATGTTGTTGAAGATATTGGAATTATACGGGGAACCAAATCCATTTAACAAGATATCCAACCGCACACTTGATTACCAGCCCCGTGACCCATATGGTAACTTGATAACAACCACTGAAAAATCTACATACCAATATAACACATATAGAAAAGAGAGTGGAGAAAGACAGTTCGATACATCAAATGAAAAGTAAGTTATAATTGAATATCTCTTTTTAAAATAATTGCCAAGCATTGAGTGTAGTCAGTGTTGGGCATTAATCAAGCAATTGTTAATTATTTTATTAATTGACTAAAAAAGTAATTGCAATTAAATTAATCGCAATTACACTTTTAATTGCACCTTGCAATTAAATTAATTTGATTAACGTATGTCAATTGCAACTTACAATTAAAATAATTGCAATTAACTTTTTTAGTTGTTTTATAAAACAATTAAAACTAACAATTAACTTTATACATCAAAATGTGATTAGTAATTTTTTAGGAAAATTAAGCTATAAGTATTAGACTTCAGACGAATAAAAATGTGGTCAAAGACTCTAAGTTTTAAGCTTATTTTTTCTAAATGTCTCTTTCCACAGAAAAAAGTGTTTATTTTTATATTATATAATATAAAGTTGCATTGATAAATATTTCTTCAGCGTAGGTATAAAACAAAAACATTTCAAGTCGTCGTTTTCGCTCAAGTCTTTATATTTTACAGCAGTATTTTTAATTGTTATTTTTAATTAAAATTAACAAAACAATTAAAAATTAATTAATTGTTAATTGTTACTAATACAGTTAACAATTAAATAATTGTTAGTTGTGATTTTCCACAATTACAATTGATTAATTGTTAACTGTAGTAGTAACAATTAACAATTAATTAATTGTTAATCTTTAATTTTAATTGCAATTAAAATTTGCCCAACACTGAGTGTAGTGAACATGTAGTTCACTACACTCAATGCTTGGCTTTCTATGTGAGAATTAGCAAAATTACAGATCTTCATCACCAGAAATATTTTAAAAATATTATTTAACCTCAGCATTATGTATTATTTACTCTTCGTTTTGAAAACATAAAAAAATATTTTCTCTTTTTTCATAATATAAGCTATATTATCAAGCTTTTTTGTTAACATCGGAATTTAAAGTAATACTAAGGCCTTCGGCTAAATTTATCAACATTTTTTTATCGATGTTGTTACGGAATCGATACGCCCAAATCACGATTAACACTCGGGCAATTTAAAAATAAGTGCAGAAGTAACAAACATAATTGATTTACATGCTGCACGTTTTTAAATTTCATTTCTTTTCAGCATATCGCCATTTAGACAAAGATTAGATCCATCCGGACATCCCATTGAGACACAGTTTCAACTGTTTCAATCTGAGGGTACCACAGACTTGTTATTACAGGTAAATAGATAGTTTCATAACTAATATAATTTTACCTGACAAGAATTATTTTAACTGACAATCAATTTGATAAAATTTTACGAACAAGCTACATTCATTTCATACCACTAAGGTTATATCTATTTTAAATAATTTGTAAATAAGTTATATAGTATCCTAACTGTCCTTTTTATTTTTTTATTTTTTTTTAGACTATAATACTTTTTGTTGTCATTCAAACAGGACGCAACTATTAACTTCCGGATCCTCAAAGAAGATCAGCAAGCAGCCCAGCATATATTAAATAACAAATTAGTTGGAGATCAAGCAGAGAAAGCAGTAGTCGGTATACGGGATTGTCCCGTGAAGAGAGCTACACTGTGTGTCACTAGTGACCAAGAGATGGACAAATGTGTTAAAATGAGGGTAAACATATAATTTATTTTTGGCATGAATATTTTCTTTCTACTTTTGCCGCAAGAACGAACTCATGAAAATTTTTCTAGAAATCATTAATACAAGGTGTGAAAATCACTCCTATATCATAAGCAAAAGGACGTAACATGGTTGACGCCGTATTAGCGGTTGATGTAGTACTTTAAACATGTTATGGGAAAATCTATGGGCGAAAGTGGCAACTTATCATCAAGTTTGTTTTGTATGTACGGAAAAAATATTAATGTTTTTATGAGAAAATGTGATTCTCATAACATTGGTACAAGGAACAAATACAATCTTGTTAATCCTGTTACTTGACTGCATATAGTCAGTAACTCTTTTGTGGGGCAATGTATACGCTTCTACAACAGGATCCCAGAAAGCGTTCAAAATGCTTCTGTTGCCAAATTAAAAAAAATTGTTAAGGAACGCTTGTGTGCAAAAGGTTATTATACAATTAGCGAGTTTATGTTTGATAGCACACATTGGGAATGAAACGGTCGCCTCCTGGCTATTTCTAATCATATACTATGTGTCTTATTAATTTGACAAAATAAAAGACCTGCTCAGTTTCTTTCGCCGGTTCTTCTCAGGTCAGGGTGTTCCTTTTTCCGAACCGGTGGTAGTGTTTATTTGACAATCAATAAGTATAGTATGACACAAATTAGATGTAGCATCGGAAAATGCAATGGAATGAAAATAAAACCGATTACTGCCGATTTACACAACCAATAGAAATAGCTCCCTATCGCGCCATTCGACGCTATTCGTCGCTATAGATTCACGCGTCTGAGAAAGCAAGTACATGTAAATCGACGCGTCAAATTGACGAATATATTAGGTCATGTGATATAACAAGTTATTACGTTTGTGCAAAGACCATATTCGCATGAGAAATAAATATTGATAATTTGGGATAGCGTACTCAATTCGGGTGTGATCGGTTTTACGAATTTTGCCGATGCGACATCTAAGTTGTGTCGTACTATAAGTGTGATGCTTCTATATTGAATAAAGGAATTTGAGTTTGAGTTGCCAGTTCGTGTTCCAAATATGAAATATTACAAATTATTTGTCGCTCGCAGGTGGCGTTAAAAGCGGCCTTCCTGTCGCCCACGCTGGTGTGCTGGCGCGCGCACAGCATGCGGCACTGCGAGCGCGCCATCGCGGAGGGCACGAGCGACTTCGCGATGTTCGACGCGGCCGACATGCTGCACGCCGCCTACCGCCACCGCCTCGTGCCCTTCATGCAGGAGGTGAGCGCCGTCTATCCCTCCCTCTCTATCCTCTTACTTGTCAAGGCTGTCTCGCTCTCACTCACTCGTAAAGAGATTTGTCACTTTTTTCCCTTACTAGTCCAGGCTGTCTCGCTCTAACTTTCTTACTCGTAAAGAGATTTGTCACTTTTTTCCCTTACTAGTCCAGGCTGTCTCGCTCTAACTTTCTTACTCGTAAAGAGATTTGTCACTATTTTTTGTCGTGGGATGCAGTGACGTAGCTAGGTGAGGAGGGCCCCGGTGCATATACAATTAATCGGGCCCTCTCCCCCACTTTCTCATCCCTCTTTAACTAATAATTACCCTTTAAAGTTATAGATACCAAATAAGAAGTCTTGTGTCGTGATTTCCTAGCTTCAGAAGCTTAAGGTTTAGTTTAGAGGGCCCCCTGAACTCCGGGGCCCTGGTGCACTGCACCTCCTGGCCCTACGATAGCTACGCCACTGGTGGGATGATTATATTTTTCCGATTAATCCTTAATTCATTATGTAATTGAAAGAATTTGATCACTAAAATTATTATCTTATATAAATGTTATCGTAATCTAAAATCGCTCTTACCCTACCTAACCTACCTTAATTTGAATCGAAACGCAAGAATTTTATATGTATAAATCCTTAATAAATCAGATATATTCGAGCGGGGACAACTGGTACTACGCGGTTGCAGTCGCAAAGGAGCAGGATCCGGACACTGATCTGACATACTTACGCGGCAAGAACACTTGCCACACCGGTATCGGGATGGCAGCTGGATGGGTCTATCCTTTGGCCTACCTTATATCAAACGGATGGATTCGGTGAGACACAGATACGATTTCATTTTCTTCATAGAAAATTTAAATATAATGTAATAGCTGAAAATCTACCAGAATGAGATTATCTAAATAGTAATTAAGTAACGAGATATAGACAAATTGTATTTGTTATTTCTTAGAATTGTTTTTCCATGAGAGACATATTAAAGCGTTACTTATCTTTCAGTTCATATGGCTGCGACGGCGCACACGCGGCCGCCCAGTACTTCAGCAAATCCTGCGCTCCCGGCGCTTTGAGCAGCGAGTACGTGGATTCTGGAACCGTACCTCATGACAATTTGTGTCATCTTTGCCACGGAGCTTCATTCCGGTAGGTGTTTATATTATTTTTATATCAATAACAAACAATAACAGCCTGTAAATTCCCACTGCTGGGCTAAAGGCCTCCTCTCCCTTTGAGGAGAAGGTTTGGAACATATTCCACCACGCTGTTCCAATGCGGGTTGGTGGAATACACATGCGGCAGAATTTCTATGAAATTTGTCACATGCAGGTTTCCTCACGATGTTTTCCTTCACCGCTGAGCACGAGATGAATTATAAAGTCAAATTAAGTACATGAAACAGCGGTGCTTGCCTGGGTTTGAACCCGCAATCATCGGTTAAGATGCACGCGTTCTAACCACTGGGCCATATCGGCTCAATTTTTATATATTACATAACAAATCGATTTGCAATCTGTATCCCAGTAACAATGAATTAAATGGCCAATTCGTTCCCAGTCGGTGCCGTCGCGACGCCAGCGAGGACTACTACGGGCACGTGGGCGCTCTGCGCTGCATGGTGGAGGGGGGCGGCGACGTGGCCTTCGTGCGGCACAGCGCGCCCGCAGAGGTGTCTGGCGGCCGGCGACGCGAGTGGTGGGCCAGAGACCTGCTGCCTGACGACCTGCAACTGCTGTGTCCTGACGGTGAGTTGAAGGTCCTACTGACCAGCTTAAAAAAAAAAAAAACATCACCTAACCGCGCCTGTTGATATTTCAATACCTAAATGTGTGCTTATTGTAAAGGTTAATAATGATACACTATGTTAAATAAGTACCACCAACTTCCACATCCAGACAGATCCTACCACCAATCATAAATTTATAATCATACTAATTATAGCCTAGTATTAAAAGGGTCAATATTGATATGTAACACTTTTTTTTGTCTTAAAAAAAGTAAAAGTGTGGTTTGTTTTATATAATATATGCCTTTTTTGTCTAATATTATTGATATTAGTAATATATTACATGATATTCTGTATGTGGCGGTTACTTACAGATACAAAATAAGTTATTATTATATTATAAAAAATTAAACTCTTATTACTTATTGTTAATTAATAAAAACAATACATTGTTAATGACAGGTACTCGTGCGAAAATGCACGAATATAAACAATGCAACCTCGGCAAGGTACCTGGGTCAGTGTTGATGGGTAGAGCTAATCACACCGAACTGGACACCTACTCTAACCTCATGGTGTACGCACAGCAGCTATATGGATCAACTGCGTCTGATGAGTTCAGGTACTTTACATATAGAGTTTAACTTACACTAAAGAATTCATTGAACTGTTAAATAATATAGGCAAAAACTATACATACAGTTTCAACAACAACAGTCTGTAAATTCCCACTGCTGGGCTAAAGACCTCCTCTCGCTTTGAGGAGAAGGTTTTGGAACATATTCCACCACGCTGTTCCAATGCGGGTTGTTGGAATACACATGTGGCAGAATTTCTATGAAATTTGTCACATGCAGGTTTCCTCAGGATGTTTTCTTTCACCGCTGAGCACGAGATGAATTATAAAGACATATTAAGCACATGAAACAGCGGTGCTTGCCTGGGTTTGAACCCGCAATCATCGGTTAAGATGCACGCGTTCTAACCACTGGGCCATCTCGACTCATACATACAGTTTATTTACACACATTTATATATTTGTATTGTTGCAGCTTTAGCATGTTTTTATCGCAACCTCCATTCGCGGATCTCATATTCAGCGACGCGGCCGTACGTCTTAAGCCCCTCCCACACACCGAACGTTCAGCAGAAATCATAGCGGGCAAAGCTCTGTCCAGAGCGGCCCGCATCGTCTCGTGTGACGCCCCACAAGCTTCATACTACATTGCTTCGGATCCAGACTTTCTATCAAAGGCGTATACAACTGGAGTGGTCGGACATGTGATTGCAATTGCGTTATTTGTCGGCGCATTATTACGATAGGAATAAAACACAATATAATTATATTTTTTAGATATTACAGTTTCTTTAGTAGATAAGAACTAATGTAATTTCGTCCAGCCAAGTGCCTGATATGCATAGTACTTTATTAGATTTAAATGTGGATACATAAAAAGCTTTAAATTTATTTTGAATTAACTTTTAAAATAAATATTACACAATAATTGTTTGATGTGACAAATCAAATCAGAAGCTTCTTTTGATATTTTTTTTCTAATTGTTTTTTGAACTGATATTGTATTTAATTGATTCCGTCCAAATGAATCTCATAAGTGTTAAATAACATTATATGTGAATGTATATCTATTTACAATAAAAATATACGTTTTTTTTTAAATAATTTTATTTTACATGAATTCATTGATAAAATTTCTTATGATTAAAACACTGAACACCTGGTGGTAAGTCATTAAATTTTTTCATAATTATCTTAAGATCTGGCCTTTTACAAATTTCTCTAATTGCTTGCATTAGGCTTTTACCATTGTTACAAATTCTACTGGAGTGGTCCCTCCATTTTCCATTTATACAATTAGTCCTGGCTAACTCAACATTCACATATGGGACTAAGACATTGCATTTAGATGTATTTTGCGCGCATAAGAGCAGAGCTTTAAAAGATAAATATCGAAAATGATTGATGCAGTATTTAAAAACAAAATCTGTTGGTCGATTGCTTTTCAAAGTCTGTATTATACTATTACAAAGTTTAACAGTTACTCTATTTTTATATAATGCTAAATATTGTGACATCTGTTCCACATCACAATAAAGGGCTAATATTGTGCAGAATTTATTAGCTGAAAGACAGAATGTTACAAAAACATGATGCCATATTAATTCTTCATTGTTGTGATAAAAATTAAAAATGTGACCATTAATTTGAATTCCTGACTGCCCTATCCTGTTCTCTAAAAATTTACCTAAATTTCCAATTGCTGCTGAAAAGCTAATTTTATAACACATGTCACCAGTATACACATTATTTGCTCTGCTTACTTCCATATTAACAGTATTATAGCTGTATCCAAGAAATGTTATTTCTTGGCTAAATTTGACTGTTGGATGTTCAAAATTAACAAATGTTTTTATAAAGTTCACATTCCTATAATTAGACAATGCCTTTAAAAACAAGTGGGCATCTTCTAAAGAATCTGTTATATACAAATAATCATCAACCACTCGTATAAATAACTTAAGATCATGATCTTCCCTTTTGAGATGTTCTGAAAAATATATTTCATCTAAATATGAATAATACAATTCAGATAATGCTGGTGAATATTTATATCCCTGCACCAAACCTTCTTTCCATTCATAAATTGTAGAACCTGCTCGAATTAACAGTGGCTTTCTAAGCTCAGCTACAATTTCTTTATAATGTTGAGCAAATTTCTTTTTTTTGTACAATGATTTTTCTCTCTTTTGAAATTCTACATGCCGCTCACAAAGAATCTTTAAAAGCTTTTCCTTACTGATAGATCCAAAAGCATTACTGAGATCTGTTTTCACAAAATATAATTTTGGTTGATTTTTTTTAATCCACAGTGTATATAAAGCTGAAAATAGCCTCTCTATTTTTTCATGCCTTTTACCAGTTAATATATGTAGAAAGTGCAATTTTTCTTTAATTTTATATTTCTCTGATGTACTAATTGATTCATTCTTATATCGAACAATGGGTCTAAAATCATCATTAGATTTTAAAACTAAATGCAATTTGGATATCTCTCTTTTTAGCATTTTCAATTTTAATCTTTCTTGAAGATTGTATTTTGTTTTCACCTTTTTGCCTATGCAATATGGTTCAAATCTGCTAATTATTTTTGAAATAATCATATTTGACAACCTTATATCATAGAACCTTTGCCACTGATTCTTTAAAAAGAAATGTAGTTTGTTTTCATCATTATCAAATTTACAAGTGGTAACATAAAAATTTAGAGATATTATTGCAGATAAAACAATTTTAAAGATCCAGTACAAAATATGGCAAAGTATTTTAGAAGACAGTGTTTCCATAATAGTGTTCCAAGGAAATCTGGAAAAATCCCAACTTTTAACAATATAATTTTCTAAATATAAGAATTGATTTCTCATGCTATATATTATAAGTTTCGTACACTTGTTAAATATTTTTTTGTTATGATTGTTCCCAAAAAAATTAGTAGGGATTATCTTCACCAAGGCAATACTACAACTTTTCAGAACATCGTCCCTATGAATTGTTTGCAAACTATGTTCAACATCTTTTATTATTAGATCATTTTTAAAATCTTGTTGGCAGCAACTTTTAATATTTTCCCTTATTTCAAACAATATTTCCTTAAGTTCATTAGATAATTCACTTACTAATTTTTGATCTTCGAATATATTTTTAAGAAATGCAGTATCATTTCCACTTCTCAGATACTTTGAATTTAATACATTATTGAATGACCTTACATTTTGCTTATTCACAAAGTATTGAGAAAAACAAATAGGATTACTCATTTCTTAATAAACTTTAGTTAAGTGCGACACAAAATTCACAATTAAGACTTCACTAACTATTGTAAATATTTTTAAAATTTTGCGGCGACTTGTCTAAACTTGTGTCGGTCGCGTTTCGAAGAGTTCATTTTAGTTTTACAAAAAACATTTATTTTTACAATTAATTTCATTTATGTATTTTTGTACTATAAAAACACAATATTATTTAAAGGAATTCATTTTCTATATTTTTATTAAGCATATTATTTAAAATAACTGAACTCAGTATACTAAGTACCCGTAGTTTCCAACGAAACAAAACGTTTCAACTGTCACATCACTGGACTGAGGACTCAAACCGCAAACGTCAAAATTCAAAAATTAACACCTTTATTGGCAATTTTTAAAATTTAAATTTTGTCGAATGAGATATTTCCGTGAAATTAATTGCAAAATGGGTACTACCAAATTTATTCTTTGTAAAAGTATGAAGCTTACATATTTATTAATTAATATGAATATTTTTTAAATTTATATCACCTGTATAAGTTTTTATTAATTTACTTTTCCAGTAAAAAAAACTTACTTACTCTTAGTAGTTAAGTAATAAACAAAAAATCAATTGGTCAACAAAGTTTTCGATTGGTTATTCGAGTTATTATTCGAAATAAGTGATCAATTCCAAATTTCGTACTCATCACTATTCCCCGATTATTATTGTATATATTAATTAGAAGTTTACAGTTCATACTTCATATATCTTATCAGTAAATATATGTAAAAGTGAATGTTATTTGAATATATTTTTCAAAATGTCGAAGGTTATTTTTTGTGACTTACTGCAGATATTCAAAAGTAGTGTATCAGCTGTTCTACCTGAAAATCTTATCAAAAAGTCTATCAATTATAGTCCTGTTACCCAAAAGTTATCAATAGGTGGTGAAAATTATAACCTAGAAAAAAAAAATGTTTATATCATTGGTGCAGGAAAGGCTGTACAAAATATGGCCATTGAAATGGAAAACATGTTAAATTCTAAAATTAAACAAGGTATTATTAGTATACCAACAGGAAGCATAAAAACTAAGCTATCAGAAAATAATAATATACAATATCTTGAAGGAGCTAAAAACAATTTGCCTGATGAAACGGCTATGACAACAACTAGAAAAATAAAAGATCTAGTATCAAAATTAACCCATGACGACTTTTTATTAGTTTTGTTATCAGGTGGTGGATCAGCACTATTATCCTTACCTAAGGAGCCAATTAATTTGCAAGAAAAAACTGCATTAATAAAAAAGTTGGCAAACTCAGGTGCTGATATTAAAGAACTTAACACGGTTAGGAAATGGATCTCTGATATAAAAGGAGGCAAGTTAGCTATGTATGCTGAACCTGCACAAATTGTGACCTTAATACTATCTGATGTTGTCGGTGACCCTATAGATATGATAGCAAGTGGACCTACTGTTCATCATGATGATAACCCCATGGAAGCAATAAATATAATAAATAAATTCAAACTATACAATGATCTTCCCCTATCAATTAAAACAGTTTTGGAAGATAAAAATCATACAAAAACATTTCCAAATGACAAAGTTAAAAATATTATTTTAGGGTCAAACAAATTGAGTATAAAAGCAGCTACATCAAAGGCTTATGAATTAAATTATATGCCTATTGAACTATCTAATATTGTTACTGGTAATGTAGGGGATTTAGTTCAAGAATATGTGAACTTAGTCAAAATATTTTGTGATTTTAGAAATGGAAATGATAACATCAGCATCTTGCAGAGTAAATTGAAAACCTTAAACATACCAGGCTTCAATTTGAATTTTGCTGAAAACACTAATGAACTAAGTTCAATAAGGACAAAAGATTTGTGTTTGATACTTGGAGGGGAAACAACAGTCAATGTTAACGGGTCGGGTCTGGGTGGTAGAAATCAACAGTTAGCTTTGGAATTCTCAAAAGCTTTGAGCTATTCAAGTAATGAATTTAAAGATCATGAAATCTATTTCCTGAGTGCAGGAACTGATGGTATTGATGGACCGACTGATGCTGCAGGAGCTATTGGACATTTAAATCTGATTTCTGAATGTAAACAAGCTAATATTGATGTTGATATGTATATAAATAATAATGATTCCTACAATTTTTATAAGAAATTTAATAATGGTGAACTACATGTAGTTATAGGCCATACAAATACTAATGTGATGGATATACACTTAATAATAATAAAAAAAGTGTGTAAATCAACATGATTTAATATACTATAATTACGTACATATTTTTATAATGATGGTTTAAGGAAGAGATTAAGTTTATTCTCTTTCTCTTTTTCTTGTTTTAATTTTGTAGCCGCAATCACAGCTGTTTGACAGAGACCAGCAAATTTGTCCTTCTTCTTCTTGCTATTTTTTATTACCTTTGCCTGTACTTTAATGGTACCAGGTAAGGTGTTTTTCTGTTTATTTAAAGAAAATGCAATTTTTGATTTACAATACACTTCGGACTGTAGCTTCTCGTCAATTTTTAATTTAACTTTTTTAATTTTAGGCTTCACTGGGTCCTCAGCAATTTCATCATTTTGTTCCTCTTTTTTATTTTTTGTTTTACTGGGTTTTAATATGGGAATTTTTACACTTTTGTTGCAAAACGAACAAATATTTTCCTGCAAAGTTAGTATATAGCTTTTATTATATGAAATAATAAGAAATTATCAGGTCTTATATTTATGCTTGTATATTTTTGTAAAAATAGGGTGGTATTAATTATATTTATAAAACTTACCATTTCATTGCTATAGAGTAAACTTTCTCTTTTATATGGTGCCTTATTTTTGATATTAAATCGAATTCTTTTTCTTTGCCGTTTGCTTAATTTAATAGGTTTTATCTGAAACATTGTAACATATGAATGGCATACTTTGAATTGCCGAATAGGATGTTGAATTTCAAACTACTGACAAATCTGACAACTACCAACATACAAGATGTATAATTATAACATTACTTATGATAAATAAATATTTTTATACAGCTACCCTAGCTGTAAAATTTTTGTGTTATAGAATGTAGCCCAATGATATTCTAATAAACAGATATGTTATACCCATACTAAACAACAGAAAAAAGTGTGCCATGCCGGTGACCGTTTATTTAACATTTCGTTACAAGTATAAAGGATAGCTTGATAAAAACAATAAGTAAATAGGCATAATTATGATGAAAACTACTAGAAAACGTCCCAATTAGGACGTTTTTGCGCGTTAATGACATATCTGTTTACTAGAACATCATTGATGTAGCCCTACCAGAATGACATAGTCATATCAGTCATATAATATGTATATACATGAAGTGCTTAGTGCACACATTGATTTTAGTTGTACAGTATTTATAATAAAATTACCTTTGTTTGAGACTTACTGTCCCACTCAAGACAACAATATGAACATCTACTTTTTTCAGAAAACTGCTTTTTTGGTAATCCATAACCTCTAGTCATTTCTTTACATCGCATCCTGTAGAACGCAATTACAAGTTATTAACTACTTGTGTATTTTATTATAGCTTTTTTTATTTCTACAAGGATTATACTTACAAATAATAACTTCTCAACTTATCATAGCTGTCGTTTATTTTTCTTGGAGCAATAACTGAAGCCGCATTGACCAGAAAACCAATATGCTCTTCAGTCATTGTCAATGAAAATAAATTTATGCTTTGTTAATGAATTTCTAGAACCTTAAATAATGTATATTTGTTATTAAATAAAAATATTTTTGTAGTATTCGATTATAAAGTTTAATTTATACACATATTGACAAATCAACCATGCTCCAATGACAAATGACAAAAATATTAATGACGTTCCATGATTTTTAGAAATGTCGATTTTCGATCGATATTGTATGAGCATCGATTCCAAGGTAAATATCATATTGATATTAAATTACAATAGATTTAAGTTTAAGTAGTATGTGTGTAAGTAGTATAGTATATGCATTCAATTTGATGATGATCTTTGCTTCCATGTTCACCGAATCGTCGTCCGGTCGACAGTCAATTGTTATTTATATATATATTTATTATGTATGTATTTAGTATGTATGTATAATGAAGGCCATACATATATTATTACATTATCTATTTATTTATGACAAACTATTGTATTGATATAAATTGATAATGTAATACAATAAATAAGAAAAAAATAGTTTTACTTCAATTATACTAATATGGATTATATACATCGTTGAAGTAATTTATTTGCCAGATATGTATAACAATGTATATATAAAATTAAAAAATAAGGATATATTTGTAAGTTTTACACATTTGTGTAAAGAATACAAATGCAATAAACAATATTTCTGAACGAAACGAATTCCCGCCAAAACACTCAACTGTCATTTCGAAGAGCTTAAGTTCTTACTTCTTTGCATGTTACAATTTACTTTAAAATTGCAATTACACACTAGTATACAGCGTTTTGAATAATTTCACGTTATTTAAGCTATTGAATTCGTGTAGGGAGTGAAATCTTCTAAACACAATTCTTTAATAATATATTAAAGACAAATAAATCCCCACCGGTGTGATTCAATGAGTCTCAGTGTACAATTTTTTGTAGATTTAAATGAAAGTCATACGTTAAAATAGCACAAAACAGTTATTGTAATAGTTTAACATAGAATAAAATAAGATTTCATAATCATGGATGTAGCAGACACTTATGCCACTCAAAGTCAAGTTAAAGATGAGGTTGGAGTTCGGTGCCAGAAGTTGTTTCAAGATTTTTTAGAAGAGTAAATACTTTTTGTTTTTTTTTTATTATTTTCTAACAAATAATATTCCAAAGTTCTGTGTAAGGTGTTTAATTAATGATCTTCTATCTTTTGCAACAACATTTTATCATTTCTTGTGAAATTATATTTCTTCGATAAAGTTTCTATGGCAAAATAATGGTGTTAGAATATATAAACTATCAAATATGGCTTATGTACAGCTAAGTTTTAAGTTAAAATAAAAGGATTTAATATTTGTTATAGATTCAAAGAAGACAATGAACTCAAATACGAAAAACAAGCTAAAGAGCTTCTTAAGCCAGAGTTAAGTACATTAGAAGTCAGCTTTGATGATGTTGAGAAATATAATCAAAACCTAGCGACAACAATAATAGAAGAATATTACAGGATATACCCATTTTTGAACCAGGCTATATTGAATTATGTATTAAGCCTCGCTGATAGTAGCATGAAAAAAGATTTACAAGATAAAGAATGCTATATTTCGTTTGTCGATGTACCAACTCGGCACAAAGTGAGGGAACTAACGACGGCCAAGATTGGTACCTTAATTAGGATATCAGGACAGATCGTGAGGACACATCCTGTTCACCCTGAACTTGTGTTAGGTACATTTGTGTGTTTGGATTGCCAGACTGTCATTAAAAATGTCGAACAACAGTTTAAGGTATGTAATTTACATTTTATAGTCAATTCCCAATTCTGTAGATGTCTCCTTCTTTTTATATACTGTTGATATACCATATTGACAACTTTTAGACAATTAAATGGTTGATAATTTTATGTACATATGGTTATTAATCACATACTTAAGGGAATTTTTGTTATAAACTATAATTTATGTACATCTTAACATTTTCATTCAGCAAATTAGTTTCATAGAAGTTATATATAGTGGATAAGTGAATATGAAGTGAATAATTGCAACTATATCACTTAAAAATTATCTTTTAATATTATTAAGTAATTTTTTCCATGTTTTCAGTACACAATACCAACAATATGTCGAAATCCTGTATGTGCAAATCGTCGGCGTTTTATGCTGGATGCTGACAAATCCATTTTTGTCGACTTTCAAAAAATTCGCATTCAAGAGACACAGGCAGAGCTGCCTAGGGGATGCATACCTCGTTCACTTGAAGTTATTTTAAGAGCTGAGGCTGTGGAGTCTGTGCAGGTAATAATACCTAAAACTTTATGAAGATGGTCAATCAAATGTCTTGATATTGATACTTATTTATTATTAGTTACTGGGCTTTAATACTAATTCATTATAAATCTGTTAAACTATGTATAAGTCTATATCTTCAAACAGATATACATATCAATAATAACTTTTTATTTAGGTGTAGAATGCATGTCATTATTTTATTAATAGAGATAATAACTACCTAAGAAAGTTATATACATATTATTTTATTTGTTAAATGTCTTTTAATGTTCTGTATTATTGCAGGCAGGAGATCGTTATGATTTCACAGGAACACTTATAGTAGTCCCAGATGTGGGATCTCTGTCTTTACCTGGTGCTAAAGCAGAACTCACAACTAGAACAAGAATGGCTAATGAAGGTCAAATGGAAGGCATTAAAGGACTCAAGGCTTTAGGAGTCCGAGAGTTACATTATAAGTATGTTTTTGTTTAAAACTAATGTTAATAAATTATTTCAAAACAAAAGATTACCAGTTTTAAGTGTGTTGTGGTACACTACACACATGGGCTTGCAGGAAGCTCTATTGATTTATTCAAAGCTGATTCTTATAAAATGTTATTCTTTTTTTAATTGACGCACCCTGATAAGAGTGTCTTTTACAGGACAGCATTTTTAGCCTGCAGTGTTCAAGCTACTTCGAGACGTTTTGGTACTGGAGATTTAGCTACCGATGATCTAACCACTGAAGATATGAGGAAACAGATGACTGACAAGGAATGGGATAAGGTAGACTTTGGTTGCTTGCTGTGTAGTAGGATTTACCTAAATTTCATCATAATCATAAAATTCATATAATTTTTAGGTGTATGAAATGTCAAGAGATCGTAATCTGTACAACAATCTCATCACAAGTCTATTTCCAAGCATACACGGTAATAATGAAGTCAAGAGGGGTATACTGTTGATGCTGTTCGGAGGTGTAGCAAAAACTACTATTGAAGGTGAAAAACAATTTCTCTACAAAAAATTACAAATTAATGACACATATAAAAATAATTTTCTATATTCAAATAACAATTATACTAGCGGCAAGATACGATGGCCGTTTTGACACATTAAAAAAGTGATGTAAAATTTAAATTTATTATCGATAAAATATATTCAAATCTTTGTTTTTTTGCAAGTAATTTACTGCAAGTTTTTGTTGCAAGTAGTATCTGATTAAAAGGTTTAATAAAAAAAATATATAAAATAAGTTTAATTATATATTCGAATGAAATCAATTTAAATCAAAAATTTGAATTAATATAGATAAAATATTTACTGTCAACACAAATATAACACCGACAACGAGGTCGAGTGTGAGAGTGTGACGTACACGTTTACGCAAAAAAGAAGTTATCTTCGCGGTACCCTTATATTTGTAGTTTAGAAATCACATTCGATAAATTTTATGACTAACTGCACGTCACTATTGACAATAAAGAACAACAATTTGCTCCTTTGATGTAATTATTTATTAAATAAGAAACTTCATGAGCGGGCAAACGTCAAAACGGCCATCATAGCGTGCCGCTACTATAAGTGAACAATGTCTCTTGGTTCATGTCATTTATTCCAAAAAATAATACAAATAAATGTATCACATTTCATATAAAATGTGTTTTAAAAAGGGTCACTTAAAGTAAGTAAAGTAACAGCCTGTACATTTCCCACTGCTGAGATAAGGCCTCCTCTTCCATTAAGGAGAGGGTTTGGAACATATTCCACCACGCTGTTCCAATGCGGGTTGGCGGTATGCACATCTGGCAGAATTTCGAAGAAATTAGACACATGCAGGTTTCCTCACGATGTTTTCCTTCACCGCCGAGCACGAGATGAATTATAAACACAAATTAAGCACATGAATCAGCGGTGCTTGCCTGGGTTTGAACCCGCAACCATCGGTTAAGATGCACGCGTTCTAACCACTGGACCATCTCGACTCTTTAAGGGTCACTTCTTCCATTTTTTTTTTTTTCAGTCCTATGCCCAAAGGTTGTCTGGAAGAAATTGCTACCGTAGCGCTAAGACCGCCTTTGTACACATACTCAACATGTCACCCATTTGCCTTGTTTTTTATTATTGGTGTACAATAAAGAGTATTTATTATTGTCACTTCAGATATGAATGTTCCGTGTTTCAGGCACGACGCTCCGTGGAGACATCAACGTGTGCGTGGTGGGCGACCCCAGCACGGCCAAGTCTCAGCTGCTGCAGCAGGTCAGCGCCATGACGCCACGCGCAGTCTACACCAGCGGGAAGGCGTCCTCGGCCGCCGGTCTCACCGCCGCCGTCGTTAAGGTACCATTTTTTCTGTTGAAAAACACATTACACACTTCCCCCACGTGACGGAAAGTGGGAGGGGGGAGTCCGCCCAGTTCCACCGGATTTACCCACTTTAAAACGGTACCGGTTTACTTGGTGGTATGGCTTTGTGCAAGCCTGTTTGGGTACCACCCACTCATCAGATATTCTACCGCCAAATAACAGTACTCAGTATTGTTGTGTTCCGGTTTGAAGGGTGAGTGAGCCAGTGTAACTACAAGTACAAGGGACATAACATCTTAGTTGCCAAGGTTGGTGGCACATTGACGATGTAAGGAATATTTAATATTTCTTACAGCGTCATTTTCTATGGGTGATGGTGACCACTTACCATCAGGTGGTCCATATGTTCGCCCGCCAACCTATACCATAAAAAAAACCCTGTCCGTCTTTCGGCGGGCGCCACGGGATCGCTTACGCATTCTGTCTTGGCGCGTCGATCTACCTTTTCCACTTCTTACTGTGACTATTTTTGTTCTATATATATATATATATATATATATATGTATATATATATATATATGTATATATATATATATATATATATTTTGTTAATTGTGTTGGATATATTAATACACAATTCCTTAATTATTTTTATAACAGGACGAGGAATCTTTCGACTTCGTGATAGAAGCGGGTGCGCTGATGTTAGCTGACAATGGCGTGTGTTGTATCGATGAGTTCGACAAAATGGACCCCAGCGATCAAGTCGCTATCCACGAAGCTATGGAACAACAGACCATTTCTATAGCTAAGGTATGTTATGTTCAAATTATTTATGTTGTAATTTGTTTTAAATCTATAATAAACGTAACTCACAAGCTACAAAAGTCTGCCATGTTTAGAATTTGGATGTAGTACGACAATAGGTGGCACGCGTGAATTATGAAATAAATTGTTACTGGGAATAAGTGGTGGGTAGATATACATTTTTCTGCATACTTATAGTAACATTTTATGAGTACTGATGTATTGTATTAAGTATGGTATCAGGCTTGTATTTAAAATCAACAACAACAACAGCCTATAAATTCCCACTGCTGAGCTAAAGGCCTCCTCTCCCTTTGAGGAGGGGGTTTGGAACATATTCCACCACGCTGTTCCAATGCGGGTGGTGGAATACACATGTGGCAGAATTTCTATGAAATTTGTCACATGCAGGTTCCCTCTCGATGTTTTCCTTCACCGCTGTGCACGAGATGAATTATAAAGACAAATTAAGCACATAAATCACCGGTGCTTGCCTGGGTTTGAACCCGCAATCATCGGTTAAGATGCACGCGTACTAACCATCTCGACTCATTCATATTCAAAATCAATGAAGCAATTTAAATAAATGTATGCTCATTATATTTTGTTTCTTTTAATTTTTTAAGGTATTATAAATACATCTCTACTATCATATCATTCAAAAAACGATTTCCATAGAATCTTATTTTGCCTTCAGGCAGGAGTACGAGCGACTTTAAACGCAAGAACATCCATCTTAGCGGCAGCTAACCCTATCGGCGGTCGATACGACCGGGCAAAGTCCTTACAACAAAATGTCGCACTGAGCGCGCCGATCATGTCCCGCTTCGATCTCTTCTTCATACTGATAGACGAAAGCAGCGAAATGGTCGACTACGCCATAGCGAGGAAAATTGTAGATCTCCATTGTAATAAGGAGGAGACATACGACAGTGTCTACTCGAGGGAAGACCTGCTGCGATACATCGCTTTTTCGAGGTCATTCAAGCCCCTCATCACAGAGGTAAAGTATTATGAACCCTCTATTTTGAAGTCAGCAAACCTATTTTATTTTTTTCTTTTCGTTGAGTGAATTAAGTGAGCATCTAATTTAAGTCAAAGTATTAAATTCGATCAAGCATAACATAAAATATTTTTTTTTATGGTATAGATTGGCGGACGAGCACATGGGCCACCTGATGGTAAGTGGTCACCATCACCCATAGACAATGACGCTGTAAGAAATATTAACTATTCCTTACATGGTCAATGTGTCACCAACCTTGGGAACTGAGATGTTACGTCCCTTGTGCCTGTAGTTACACTGGCTCACTCAAAAATATGTAATCAATATGTAAATCAATGCGGTGGTGCGTGCAGGAGGCGGGGCGGCTGCTGGTGGAGTACTACGGCGCGCTGCGGGCGCGCGAGGGCGGCGCGGGCGGCGCGTGGCGCATCACGGTGCGCCAGCTCGAGTCCATGGTGCGCCTCGCCGAGGCCATGGCCAAGATGCACTGCAGCGGACACGTGTCGCCGCACCACGTGCACGAGGCCTACCGGTGAGCGCCCCTTATATAACTAAAAGTTTACCCAACAACAACAACAACAACAACAGCCTGTAAATTCCCACTGCTGGGCTAAAGACCTCCTCTCCCTTTGAGGAGAAGGTTTTGGAACATGGAACGCTGTTCCAATACGGGTTGGTGGAATACACATGTGCCAGAATTTCTATGAAATTTGTCACATGCAGGTTTCCTCACGATGTTTTCCTTCACCGCTGAGCACGAGATGAAAGATAAAGACAAATTAAGCACATGAATCAGCGGTGCTTGCCTGGGTTTGAACCCGCAATCATCGGTTAAGATGCACGCGTTCTAACCACTGGGCCATTTCGACTCAGCAGTCAGACAGACAGAGCAGTAGGAATTTACAGGCTGTTGTTATTGTTTGTTATAAAAAATAAATTGATTAAAAAGGCGTATTATTCGATACAAGATTTTGTAGATGATAAAAAAGCGTGGAATTAATACCTGTTGACATCCAGGTAGGATATATTAATTTAAATAATTGTATTAACTAACATGACTGTATTTTTTTTAAATGTTGAAAAAGAGTAACTACTGAGTTTCTTGCCGGTTCTTCTCGGTAGAATCTACTTTCCGAACCTATTTTGATTAAATTTTAGTTTCAGACTGTTAAAATAATAGCTTTTAAAGGACATAAAAATGAACGAGATATAATTTTCAGATTACTTAACAAATCTATAATTCGCGTCGAGCAACCCGACATACATTTGGACGAAGAAGACCCACAGTATGAACCTAGTATGGATGTCGACCAAGAAATACCCAGTGCGGCTCCAAGTATGTAACATACATTTTTTTTTTATTTTTGTTAAAATGAGTAAATCTAATCACATTAAACCCAATTTAATGATTTGAAATAAATAATTAGATCATTATTATTATGTATACAAATAAAACTTATAATTTCTCTCTAATTCTTCTGCAACTTTGTTTTAGTCAAAGAAGAAGTGCTCTATCTTCGTATATCGCTCTTTCTACCAATAAATACCCAAAAATAATTATTTTGAGTTGTTTAAAAGAAGCAGAAAGCAATATTGTTTTCTAGTGATCATCCATGTTAAAATTATTTGTGTATCTGTGTGTATATAATAAGTTATTAATGTAAATAAATCATATGATATTATGTTCTTAGGTTCCGAGAGTCAAGTTAATGGAGATCAAGCATCAAAGAAGAAATTGACATTATCGTTTGAGGAATATAAATCTCTCAGTAACATGCTTGTTGTGTTCATGAGAAAGGCAGAGGTTGAAGCGGAATCAAAAGGTAAAATGTTCATACAGTTAGCTTAATCTAAATAATCTATATGATCTTTTCTAATTAGAAAAAAATCATGATATATCACTGGACCCTTGGCATTATTCGCGAGAAATTTATAAAATTACCTTTAGCACACACACTGTTATCTCCATACCAGAAATCGGTACTTTTAAATTTACGGTAATTATGTCGAATCAGGGCTGCAGCTCAAATGTGCTACTATTTTTTTTTACACTCTTTGTGGTTAACATATGCTATCCCATGTAATATGGTGTGGGGGACGCCATAAAAACCCCATAAAAAAGTAAAATTACCATAATGTTGATAATGATTAGGTTAGGTTAGGTTACCAAATTTAGAATACTTGAATGGATGATTAATATGAGTATAATTTGTAGGCGAGGAAAGTTCAGGCATGCACAAGAGCGCCGTCGTGAGTTGGTATCTGGAGCGGCTTGTGGCGCAGGGACAAATAGAAAGCGAAGATGAATTGCTGGAGAGGAAGACATTAGTTGAGAAGGTCATTGACAGGCTCATGTACCATGTGAGTATCGTATATATATATATATTTAAGGCCGTTCAAGTATTACGTAATCACTAATGGGGGCGGAGGGGTTTTTGTTTTGCTTATTTTGGATAACATGGGGGGGGGGGAGGCTAGTCTAGATGATGATTACGTAATCGGTAGTTATTTCCTTTTTTACACGAATGGCAATCCTCACATCTATGCTTGAAAACGAAACTCATTTTCGAGAATTCCTGCAAGTAATGCATATGTCTAGGCATTCGCTTTAGAACCGATTAGGGGAATTCCCGCGCGCTATTCACTTGTCAAATTTCCTCTGTCAGTGTATTGTTTCGTTTGTATACTATAGCGCGTAGACATATTATAAGTATGTTCCTAAAATTATAATATTTTTGTTCCTTACTCCATATTGAATACTGTATCAACGTAGAGTCAACATCTAATCTCTACCCTAAACTTTGTTCTTATTTTTAAAATTATAAATATTACACAATTAAAAAAAGATACATTTATAATTGAACTTTTCTTAAGTAAACATAGGGGGAGGAAGTAAGAGGTTTGCTTACTTTTGCTGACCTGATGGATAGGGGGGTAAATAACTGTAATAAATCTGTTTATGTTTTATTTGAACAGCCCCTAATATGAGATTTAATATATTTACCCTAGAAATAATAAATAGAACTAGATACAATGGATGTTACAAATTATTTCCATGTTGCTGGATTAAAATCTAATATCTTGTAATAAGTTGATGTAAACATCAGATACACGATTATCATGTCTATTAGTGACCGTCTGGTGTTTTCTTTATCAGTTAAAAAACCATAATCTATACTATTCTTATAAATGTGAGCTCTGTGTGGCTGTCGCTTTCACTACCAAACAACTGAATGTATCTGATTAAATAGGCTATTTGACAATGCGAACAATAAATTGTGAATTATTGTAATCAGTGTAGATTATGAGATTAAAAATGGTTATTTACTAACGAAAGTTGAAAATAATACTTAATTTATTCAAAAATCAATAAATAAAAACGCATATTTTCAAACGTTTGTCACGTAACACAAAACGCTCCTGATTGGCCGGGCTTATGATGAAGTCACTTTCTTGTAAACCTTGCTTTTCTACTATATGACCACAGATTAAAATACAGCAAAGTGACGTCACCGACCACATTGCAGCGCCATATTGTCCAAGTAGCGTTTTCGCGCTTTCTTTAAATATGGAATTTTTGTTATGATATTTTTCGGCAATTATGTACTAGAATTAAAAAAATCTAATTTTACTGGGTTCCTTAACATCTACTAAATAATATAAAATGGATTTTAAAAGCCTATTTGGTATGAAACTAATTTGAACTCCAAGGTAGGAAATATGCTACCTTTTCGCCTAACACATAACAACCAATCCGCTAAACGCGAGCGAAGCCACGGGCGTCAACTAGTAATATATATGAGTTATTTGTATGAAATCAACATAAAAATATTGATTTCGCATGATTCATTGCTTTATTTTAAGTCGTGTAATGTGTTATTTCAGGATCAAGTAATAATCCCTCTGCAAACAACTGGCCTTAAATCGAGCAAGTCATCGGAGCAAGAAGTAGAAGACGACCCGCTATTGGTGGTCCATCCTAATTACGTTGTTGACACTTAACTCATTCCTGTTTAAAGCTGGTATTTTGTAATAAATCATTGATTTTTTTTATATTTTATTTACTTCCACTGATCACGGACAAGATCTTCCTCTAAATACTAATCTTTACATAGTATAAAACAAAGTCCCTTACCGATGTCTGTCTGTCGATGATTTTGGTGCGGTTTTTTTAATAGATTGTTTTGGCGGTCAAAAATTAGATTATTTACTGTACCGTAGTAATGTCATACGGTATTATGCTGTGGGGTAACGCAGCTGCTATCCATACTATATTTGTGTTGCAGAAGAGGGCTATTCGCGCAATCTATAACCTAGGAGCTAAAGAATCATTAAGGAATAAATTTAAATAAATCAAGATATTAACTGTTGCTTCTCAATATAATATATTCTGTAACGTTATGTATGTACGAAAAATATTAATGTAAAAATGAGAAAATGTGATACTCATAGCATTGCTACAAGGAACAAACACAAACTTGTTACTCCTGTTACTCGACTGCATAGAGTCAGTAACTCTTTTGTGGGGCAATGTATACGGTTTTACAACAGGATCCCAGAAAGCGTTCAAAATGCCTCTATTGCCAAATTAAAAAAAATATATTAAGGATTGCTTGTATGCAAAAGGTTATTATACAATTAACCCTTTCACCGCCAGACTTTTTACTGATTGGCGTGCCCCCAGCGCCCGGCACATTTAACAATAAAATAATACCTACAACAAATAGGGTTGTGGGTACATTTTTTTATGTCGATGTCGATATTTCGCTATAATAATAGAAATTGTATTTACGAGCTTGGTTAACCAACAACTACATACATACTTACCTACTACAGTATACTCTACTACTACTGAATGAAAATTTAAAAAATTATACATTCAATTATTATTATATTTTTTATACAACTAAGTCGACAAACAAACGTAGGGCTCACCTTATGGTAAGTGACAACCGTAACTTGTAACACTAAACCCTAAAAGCACCTCAAGCGCATTGCCGAACATTCCCCCAGGAGCTCTGGTCACCTTACTCACCGTCGGGCTACTCCATATTTTGACGAGGATATGTTCTGCTTTAACCCTACCTCAGTTAAAATAAGAATAAAAAAATATCTAAAAAAATAAATAAAAATTATAATTACTGTTCATCAATATTAAAATCTTAGTCTGACACAAATTCGTCATCGTCATCACCTTCTAGAATCCATATTAATTATTCAGCAGTCGTCACGGTAATTAAAACAGGAACATAAAACTATTACAAAAACACGCGCAACACTAATTGAAAGTTCCATACGGTTGTGACGTCATGAACGGTCGTGTTTATCCGACACAGACGCTGGCTATATTAGCAAAATGGACACGGTCTAGGGATGGGAATTTGCATTTATAGTTGTCCATACAGAAATAACTAAATCGCTAATTTTAAATTTCTTAGAAAAATATACATCTACACAGAGTAAAAACAACACGTTATTAAATAACAACTTAATGTGCTTTTTTTATTAAATAACTTGGTATTTAAAACAATATTTCTGTTAATAAATATTCCATATCTTATAAATTCTAACATTATATCTCATCACTACGGTCGGATAAATACGACAGAGGCGTTGGAAGTCAATTCATTTTCTCCTGAATAATATTAGTAAATTTACCGTAATGAAATATTATTTTATTTTGTTTCTTGATATAGTAAATGTAAATTATAAGACTAAATAAAAGATTGAATAGATAAACTTTCGAAAAAAATATGTATTTTAGGCTAAAACATCATAATACCTTTATAAATCGTATATATAATATACAGGGTTTTGAGTCGGATAAATCTGACTCAGGCGGAATGAGCCCGAAATGTTTTGTCGGATAAATCCGACTCTGGCGGTGAAAGGGTAAATGAGTTTATGATCGATAGCACACCTTGGGAATGAAACGATCGCCTCCTGACTAATTCATTTCATTTAAATTGTTTATATAATAAATGAGACAAAAAAGCCCGCTAAGTTTCTTTCGGCGGTTCTTCTCAGGTCAGGGTATTTTCTTTTCCGAACCGGTGGTAGTGTTTCAATTGACCATCAATAAGAAAGTATAATACTTCTATATTGAATAAAGCAATTTGAGTTGAGTTGATTCGAGGGGAAGGATTTGTATATGATACATAGACAATATCAATGATATTCTAATAAACAGATATGTTATATCCATACTAAACAACAGAAAAAAGTGTGCCGCGCCGGGGACCGTTTATTTTACATTTCGTTACAAGTAAAAAGGATAGCTTGATAAAAACAATAAGTAAAAGGGATAACTAGATGTTTACAAAACGTATTACTACGTAATTATGATGTATTACAATATATTAACTACGTAAAACGACTAAAGGCAAACGTCCCAATTAGGACGTTTTCTAGTCTTCACTTTTTGCGCGTTAATAACATATCTGTTTACTAAAACATCATTGGACAATATAGTAAGAAAACACTAATTATTGTTGAAGTTTCTAATGTAATCTCGGGAAAAAACTAATTCTGTAGTACCTATATAGTTAGTATCAACTATTTGCACCCTGCTAGTAATAAATTAAACTATTCATTAGTTACTTTTCGTCTAGCAGGGAAAATGTATGGAAGCTTTTCTGCATGTGTCACTTCCGTTATATTTCTGCACTATAGTCACTCTACCGTCTATGGTATATCTATAATGCCGTTATTTACCTAAACTCAGTTATAAGCTATGAGCAAAAACCGCGGTAAAAATGTAAACCTTTGTAACTTATCGATAATAAGACCATAAAATTATTTCCAAATTTTATTTAATTAATATACAGTTTTGACTTAAAACGCTAACATCTTTCGAAGACTTTGTACAGATCACATAGGCTTGCAATTTGTAATATGGCTCCATTGCCAATAAAACTTGTTGGGGGCAGGAAGTATCTTCTTATAGCCGGGAATACTATGTGCTCCTGTTCCCACATTTCCGATTTCAATACTTCTTCAGCTGTATCGGGGTTCGGTTGGGAGTAAAATATGGCGGTTTGTCGGCTGAATGTATCGAAACATTCCTTCTCAGATTTCCAGTTTACTTCCGTGACTAGCCGCACGAGGTAAGTGGGTAATGCCCCCATGAATGGTGTGTGACCATCTGTAATGTAATCGAATTTCGTGGTATCATTAGTTTTGTATTGTACGACACAAGTTAGATGTCGCATCTACAAAATTCGTAAAACCGATCACAGCCGAATTAAGTACGCTATCCCCAATTATCAATATTAATTTCTTATTTGAATATGATCTCTACAAAAACGTAATAACTTGTAATATCATAATATGACCTATAATATTCGTCAATTTGACACGTTGATTTACTAAAATGCACTTCCTTTCTCGGGTTCGACTGACGCGAGAACCTATAGCGACGAGTAGCGTCGAATGGCGGAGCTATTTCTATTGGTCGTATAAATCGGCAGTAATCGGTTTTATTGAATTTTCCGATGCTACATCTAAGTTGTGTCCTATACTCCATTATTAAAGAAATGTAAAATTAAAAAATATATTCTTAATCGATTTTTTTTTTAATTTAACGGCCAACTGTTATTCGAAAAATAAAATTAATTTAAAAAGAACAATGTTATCCATAATACTTCAATAAATATTGTGGAGATAATTCTTACCGAGAAGTAAGGGTAAGGCCAACAACTCCCCTCGGTTGTTTATTTGAAGAGAAAAGTATTCAAAGAGCATCGAGCTCTTGCTGACGAGCAACTCCGCCATCTGCCTCGCCATGTCACGCTTATCACCTGAACCATACATAATATATGTTATTCGAAATAACTTACAAACCCAGCTGTTTTTATTGGTTATAATCTGTTTTAAATCACATTTTTTTTTTAAATTAAAGTAAAATAACAGCTCGTAAATTTCCCACTACTGGGCTAAGGCCTCCTCTTCTACTAAGGAAACGGTTTGGAACATATTCCACCACGCTGTTCAAATGCTGTTTGGTGGAATGCACATGTGGCATAATTTCGATGAAATTAAGGTTTCCTTACGATGTTTTCCTTCACCGCCGAGCACGAGATGAATTATAAACACAAATTAAGCACATGTATATAGTGGTGCTTGCCTGGGTTTGAACCCGAAATCATCGATTAAGATGCATGCGTTCTAACCACTGGGCCATCTCAGCTCATTTTATTTAGATTCGAAAGAAATATATTCATAAAATAGTCAAAGAGCTTCCAATAGACTACTATTAAGAAAATAAAAGAACTTCTTTTCAAAGAACTATTAGATACAGAACTTGGTTAATTCCTCTATTGTGTAATGTTTGCTACTGCTATTTATAAACATATATATGACACATACCTAATTCTGGATCCCATTGAGAGTCTTGTGAGCTAAGTCCCAACACGAATAATTCCTCTAATGGCAGAGGATCCGATAGCTTAATTAATCCCAGGTTTTGAAAATCGTACAGTATCGTCTCGTAGAACAGCTCCTCACTAAAATATAGTATAGTAAAGTAAAGTAACAGCCTGTAAATTTCCCACTGCTGAGATAAGGCCTCCTCTTCCATTAAGGAGAGGGTTTGGAACATGTTCCACCACGCTGTTCCAATGCGGCTTGGTGGAATGCACATGTGGCAGAATTTCGACGAAATTAGACACATGCAGGTTTCTTCACAATGTTTTCTTTCACCGCCGAGCACAAGATGAATTATAAACACAAATTAAGCACATATATATAGCGGTGCTTGCCTGGGTTTGAACCCGCAATCATCGGTTAAAATGCACGCGTTCTAACCACTGGGCCATCTCCGCCCTAATAAGTATAAGCCTTACAATTAATTTACCAACACAATTAAACGACAGTACAGACATTAGTGCTATAAGAATATAAAACCAACATTGGATGCAACGCCAACGCGAGACCAAACTTGTCATATAAGATGTTAACGCTTTCTGTCTGTAATGCAGACACCTCTTTCCCATTGGACCCCTCAGATCATTTCATCTGAGGGGCCCCCTATCGATCGCGGAGCCCTGGGCACTTGCCCTAAGTACCCAATGGAAAAGAGGGTTCTGCATTACAGACAAAAAGTATAATATTACTATGTGATTGTTAATAAAAATAAATCTATAACTTTGTTTAACTACTTTCTCTATCCATTCTAACAAAATGGTGTTTTGTCAAAGTCATACGGACCCCATTATCCTAACATGCCTAGAACCCCCAAAGGTTAAAGACGGCCCTACTGGCTCAAAAATTCTGTATTACCTTCTGTTAACTTAAATAAATACCCATCGCTATCGGCGTTCAGTAGTATACTTACGTCAAACGTGTAGTGTCACATAAGTACAGCTTAGTTGAATGCTGTACCAGCGACCTTTGGCCGTCGATGCACGCTATGAATATTAAATTAGCCAATATTTCCCTTAGATTCATATTACAATTATTCTCCACGTCCAAACGCAGCTGCTTAACACTCGTCAACTTAGTTTCGACCCTCTCGTACTGAAATGTCCTGGTTTTGAAAGATTCTTTCGGATCTATGTATGTTATATTACTATCAACAGCTGTTTTTATATTTCCTTCCTGTTTAACTTTGCTCTCATTAGGCTCAAGGAATAGGGAATCATCTAGATCATTGACTCCTTCTAAAACTGTTTCTGGAATATCTTGGTCGATTTTTATTGTTTCTTTATGTGTGCCTGTGGCTTGTTCGATTGTGATTTCCGGTTTTGATACCGTTCGGAAGAATTTGTCGATTTTCTGCGTATCAGAATCGACCCTTACTAAATCTTTGGCGTATACTTTTGCACCATCTGTTGTTTTCTTAACTATTTCTTCAACCATCGTTGCCCCTGGGAGTCTGGCCTGAAACGTTAAAATAACGAAATTAAAAATAGGCTGCTCTCATCACAGGGTGGATTTTTAGTATCGTCGAAAAATCAATCATTGTTTGGGCATACAAAATCTTAATTAAGTAACTAATCCTTTTACCATTTCTAGAGTTCCTTTAATGAAAGGAAATCTTTATTCATATATTACACTTACACTAGTGTCACAAATTGAAAAAAATTCGGAAAGAAAAACATCAAGATCAAAATTATCCATGAAAATTGGCACTTATTTGTGATTTTCAAAGAGCGAAACTCGTCACAAAATAGTGTTAGAGAATCTGACTTTTGTATATAATACCAATTTGTCAAAAATCATATAATACCAGTTTTGTATATGTTACCGATATCGTAACGGATTTTGATTTTGATTACATATTGAGTACATCTGCTGGTTTAGTAATAATAATAAAGGTTTCTTAATAATATTATAAATGTGCAAGTTTGTATGTTTGTTAGTCAGTCAGATGGATGAAAAATTGGATTATTGGAATAGAAATAAGCTATGCTCTGACTTAACGCATAGCCTACCTAACCTGCGTCCTTCCCCCTTCCCTAACGCTTGGGGGAGGAGCTAAAATAGATCACCTCTCAATAAAATATTGGTATATTTTATGTATTAGTGATTTTAAATATCCCGGCAAATATTAAGCGTGAATACATGAATCAAATATCATTGCATCGTATGTATGTATAGTACGAAACAAATTAGATGTAGCATCGGAAAATGCAATGGAATGAAAATAAAACCGATTTACACGACCAATAGAAATAGCTCCCTATCGCGCCATTCGACGCTATTCGCCGCTATAGATTCTCGCGTCAGAGAAAGCAAGTGCATGTAAATTGACGTGTCAAATTGACGAATATATTAGGTCATATGATATTACAAGTTATTACGTTTGTGCAAAGATCATAATCGCATGAGAAATAAATATTGATAATTTGGGATAGCGTACTCAATTCGGATGTGATCGGTTTTACGAATTTTGCAGATGAATTTTCTCGGTGGTAGGGCTTTGTGCAAGCCCGTCTGGGTAGGTACCACCCACTCATCAGTTATTCTACCGCTTAATAACAGTACTCACTATTGTTTTGTTCCAGTTTGAAGGGTGAGTGAGCCAGTGTAACTACAGGCACAAGGGACATAACATCTTAGTTCCCAAGGTTGGTGGCACATTGACCATGTAAGGAATAGTTAATATTTCTTACAGCGTCATTGTCTATGGGTGATGGTGACCACTTACCGTCAGGTGGCTCATATGCTCGTCCGCCAATCTATAATATAAAAAAAATGTGACATCTAAGTTGTGTCGTACTATAATATGTTAAACGATAGCAGTAAATCTTAAGAAACTTTGTATATGCTGATGTTACCTGAGTATACATAACTCTGGAAGAGTTACAACTAAGCAGTTTCTTCTCTATGACGGTATTTATTCGATCTATTATTTGCTCCTCGTATAAGAATTGGACTTCATGTTTCGTTGGGTGAACATTCACATCGACATTTTTGGGATCTGTGATAAGGAAATAAATATTTTTATTAAAATTCAGTAATCATTATTTATTATGCAATCCGCCCCGGCTTTCCACGGATGTAATAGTGATAACAAATATACTGCAGAATATAAACAAAATCAAAACCTTCGTTTCATTAGACAATACAAACTGCTAAAAATATCTACATTATTTTGATATATGTGTAGTATTAGAAACTTCTAAAATTATCAGTGTTTCTTTACTATATATTCCATGAATTATACACAAAAATTTCTCTCGAATCGCTCTATCTATTAAAAAAAAAGCATCAAAATCCGTTGCGGAATTTTAAAGATCGAGGCATACATAGAAACAGACAGTGGTAAGCGACTTTGTTTTATACTACGTATTGAAGAAAACTGACTTTTAAACGCAATATATTTCTGTACACTATAAAAACGTGCAAAATATTTTAGATTAATATGAGAAAAGAGAAAGATTTATTGATATCATACATACAACTTACCCAATTCGATGCTGAGATAGACGAAGGAATGCGCGTTTTTCGGTAAATACGTCGCATACACAGAGTCCACTGCTTTGCGGATGGCTGAAAACAAATAATGCGGGTTGGTGGAATACACATGTGGCAGAATTTCTATGAAATTTGTCACATGCAGGTTTCCTCACGATGTTTTCCTTCACCGCTGAGCACGAGATGAATTATAAAGACAAATTAAGCACATGAATCAGCGGTGCTTGCCTGGGTTTGAACCCGCTATCATCGGTTAAGATGCGCGCGTTCTAGCCATCTCGACTCTACAAATACATATATTGTAGATGATTTGTTTAGCTGAATACAAACTTAATACGAATATTTATCGATATGCTGTAAATGTCCCACTGTTGGGCAAAACCTTTAAATGGTTTGTAGCTTGTAGATCGATATCTAATACTATTTATTTTGTTGTAGGGCAAGTGGGCAGTTGCATTTACACATAACTCTCACTATGTTAAAATTCAATGATTATTTGCAGTTTCTAAGTTTGTAGCTTATTACTGTAAATTGTAAATTGACATTATAAAAAAAAAAATAGAGTTTCTTTCGCCGGTTCTTCTCAGGTCTGAGTTATTATTTTTCGAACCGGTGGTAGATTATCGACAATCAATAAGAAAGTTTAAACACTTCTATTTTGAATAAAGATTTTTGACTTTGACTTTGTAAGCCGCGATAATCGATTACTTATCCGCGATAGTCGATTTGAAAATATTTAATACTAAGTTTTGCCCGCCGCTTCGCGAGGGATATAAGGTGTAGGATCAAGAGTTTATAAGTGATTTTTATGATCCCATTTATACTATATTCAAACAAATTTACATATTCCAGAATTTTAAGGAATAATTTTGTAGTTCCTAAATAGATTTAAGCTTATTTTGTTTATATATATATATTTTTTTTACTACATTTTATTTAATTTGCCCTCGTAGTATGTTTTATTTAAATTAGTAAGATTGTTTAAAACATTGTTCAGTAATTAGTGTAGATGAGTCGAGATGGCCCAGTGGTTAGAACGCGTGCATCTTAACCGATGATTGCGGGTTCAAACCCAGGCAAGCACCGCTGATTCCTGTGCTTAATTTGTCTTCATAATTCATCTCGTGCTCAGCGGTGAAGGAAAACATCCTGAGGAAACCTGCATGTGACAAATTTCATAGAAATTCTGCCACATGTGTATTCCACCAACCCTCATTGGAACAGCGTGGTGGAGTAAGTTCCAAACCTTCTCCTCAAAGGGAGAGGAGGCCTTTAGTCCAGCAGTGGAAATTTACAGGCTGTTGTTGTTGTTGTTAGTGTAGATATAAGCGACTTGGTTTAAAAACTGTAATGCTTATATTTTTCAAATAAAGACTATTATTAAGAGTTAATAGGGTGGAAGGGGCTATCTTGGGTTTCAAATATAAAAAAAATTCTCATGTCCTTTGAGATTCATGTTTTTTTCAGACCAACTTCCGTTTTAGAGTTTAACCGTAAAAGCGTAACAGACAGACAAACGGTTACTTTTCTTTTATAACATTAGTTAAATCATATAATAAGTGTCGTAAATGTATGGATATATGTTTATTAAATGTGATATATACTTACATAGTGAATCGACTAATCTATGGTTGATGAACAAAAGCATGGTGCCTTTCTTGTGCGAGTAGTTTACATTGGTCACGTAGCCGTTGAGAGACAGCTTCAGTGTTGGATCTGTGAGTTGTATCTCGAGCAATTCTCGAGCTATTGAGTTACCGTGTATCTGAAATTGACTTAATTACATTTGGACTCCTAATTGACTACAATTATTACACAGACATTTTTAACTTTGCCGTTTAGTAAATTCAAATCGTTTGTAAAAAATACATTGGTAGAAAAAGCATATTATTTGATACAAGATTTTATAGATGATAAAAAATCGTGGAGTTAATACCTGTTGACTTCCAAGCAGGATATATTAATTTAAATAATTGTTTGTAATTAACATGACTTTGTATTGTTTAAATGTTAAAAAAGAGTAACTACTGAGTTTCTTGCGGGTTCTTCTCGGTAGAATCTACTTTCCAAACCGGTGGTAGCTTCACTTAATTGTAAAATGACGATTAAAGTTTATTTTGATTTTGATTTTTGACTATTGTCTCTCATAGACCGGGAGATGATAATGACAAAATATTTGGTCATTTGTACCAGTGTGGCGGTTTTTCAGGGGTCTAATTACGTAAAGGCAAAAATGCCATGTATGATCATTTTCCTTTTTGCCTTTACGTAATTAGACCCCTGAAAAACCGCCACACTGGTACAAATGACCAAATATTTTGTCACTATCATCTCCCGGTGTATCAGCGTAATCTCTTTTTACTGGTGTCTCATGTGTATAATTATGTCTACATTTATTTCAAAATTTCCTTTATTTTCCCTCATTTATGTATTTTTTGGAGTTGCATACTCAAAGAGTAAAACGGACCCTATTACTAAGATTCCACTGTACACTCTATCCGTCTGTCACCAGAATGTATCTCATGAATCGTGATAGTTGTACACTTCGAAATTTTTACAGGTCATTTTCTGCCACTGTTCAAGTAATACGTAACGTTTGGGGGGAGGAGGGGTCTAGTAAAAAGTTACGATGCGTTACAAGGGCGTAAGGGGTCTTTCTTACAACACGTTACGTAACATTTTTTTTAAATAAAAAATTAGGGAATTAAAACTCCAAAATTGGCAACCCTTTTCATTTACGTTTTACAGGGAATCCCTTGATTGTATTAGTCTGGTCGTCATTTTTGATTTGTTTTCGCAAGTTGGCAAACCTTTTTATTATATTTCACGGGGTAACATACTTTTTTGCGACTTTAGGGTAAAAATGGTCATTTGAGTGTCACGTAACGTTTAGAGAGTGGGAGGGGGGGGTACAGAAAAACGTTACGGTGCGTTATAATGGGAGGAGGGGGGTCAAAAATCTTTAATAATTGCGTTACGCAACACTTGAACGCTCCCTGACATAAATATTAAATAATATAATAAAATAACTATTTAAGCAGAACAATTTTCTTATAACAACAGATATATTTATTTAACGTTCTTATAAAAAATGTTACGGAGCCCTTCCAGTACGAGTCCTACTCGCACTTGACCCGTTTTTTTACCACCACACCATAGCCGTTTAAATGTTTCTTTTTATTTATCATGCAACACCAAGCAACGCATGCGTTTTTCTTGCATGTGCATGCTTGTGTCGTCATACAGCCGCGCTGGTAGCTGCTTCAGAGGAATGTAAGCATTGTTACGTAGGGGATAGAACTCACATTGGCAGTGAATGCGCGCGTAAGCGCGGGTTAGTCGGCTATGAGTACATACGAACATTTCGTGCTATGTTTTTATTAAGTAATAAAAAAAAAATTAAATGTACTCACAATTCTGACATTTTCCACAACAGACGACTTGATGGGAGTTTTTATATCTGTGTTCTCACCAAATTTCTTCAGATGAAAGCCGACATGACTATTATGTATTGCATACCCTCCGACCACTTCCATTATATGGGTGTATTCTTCATTGGGGCTGCGGAGAGCCTTCTTACGAGCTATGACATTGTAGAATAAATCTTCAACAGTTATTTGTGTACCATTGTTGCCCGCACATGGTTTTACAGGCCCTTTGAGTTTACCATTTTCATAGGATGCTCTATAAAATTAATTTATTCTTTTACCTTTTTGTTGAGTTTCAATGTTCAAATTCAAACAACTAGAATTTACTTCTAAAATATATATATTCCATTGCATCTATATATTTACAAGATTATTTTCACTTATCACACTTATATACACACTCCTTGTATTTGGGTAAGCTGTCCCATATTCAATATATATATATTTTTTTTATATATTAAATACTTAGTTTTTAGTTTATTACATAATCTGTACTTATAAAAAATTATATATATCAAGTAGGATATAAAGAGACTTATTCTCCTTCACTGCAGGTGTTATCCAAATTATTTAAATCTTAACAACTTACTTATAAGCACATTTGTCTTGTTGTGTTTTAGTCAAAATAGTCAAGTGAGCTATATGACTTATACTAGCTAGCGCTTCTCCCCTGAACCCGTATGTATTGATAGCTTGCAAATCCTCATATTCCCGTAACTTCGAGGTGGTAAATCTTTCGCACACTATATCCAGACTATCACTTCTAATACCTGTTCCATTATCTTGTATCTATAAGAAAAAATATAAATAAAGTGGTAAAGTATAGCCTGTACATTATATCCCAAAAAAAAAAAAGAAACAAATTATTATATTAGTTCCAGTTAATATTCACCAATTTAATTCCTTTCAATTTCACGTAAAATTATATATGTATAGAAACATTTTAAATTTAAATTACTCAAGTCCTAAATACTATCAAAATCATTACCTGTAGATATTTTAAGCCTCCTGCTTTGACAGTAATAATTATATTTGTTGCATGGGCATCCAAGCTGAAATCACAAATATTAAATATATGTAATCATTTGCACAGATTATCAGTAGACTTTAAGTTTTAATGTGATATTTTTGTCAACAGACCTATTTTCGATTAATTCTTTTAAAGCATTAGCCGGTCTCTGAACTATCTCACCAGCGGCTATTCGGTTGACTACATTCTCATCCAATTTTCTTATAATGCCAGGTTCATTCATTATGTTGTAAATATTATTCGATAATGGCTTCAGGAAACATTAGAATTTTTGCCTTTAATAAAACGTCTATTTTTAATGTCGGTTTTGCTCTGAGGAAATTTCAAATATGAAAGAGTACTGAGGAATCAGGTGAAGACGATTTACGTTACCAAATAGTAAAAAGTAAAATAACTATTTCTACTCTTTTATGAACTAAGAATGGTTTATTTTGCCGCCATTTGCGTATTTTTAAAAAGTGACAGCTATAATATAATTTTCACTTTGACATAATATTGACCAACATTTCCTTATTCGCAGCATAGTTATAGAAAAAAATAATATTTCATGATCGACCATCTACCGTATTACTATAGGGTTAATATCTATTTATAATAATATAGTTGTCTGTAATGCAAAAACATTTATATTTATTTTCAAAATGCTACTATGCTATGATACCAACATCAGGTACATTTTAAGGAATTGAAGAGAGTAATTTTCACTCTTCTTAAATCCTATCTTAAAACCTCTCCTAAAATCTCACTCATTTCATAAAATTTCATTAAAAAAATGAACTTGTACATTTAGAGTTAAGTATAAAGTTTTCTACTCCTATATGGTACCATAATGGTAACACTGTCAAACTTCAGAGTTAAACATAGATGATATATACATACTGAGATAGATGCGCCACTCTATGAATGGAAATGTGAATCAAGAGATTTTGACCCTGGTCGCCAGAGAGCGTAAATGTAGTTTAATACCGAAAAAATCCGATAGGTGGCGTCCAGCTGAGAATTTAATTACTTTTTAAACAAGTACTAGATTGATTGAAATAAAAATTCTAATCAAACATTGATCTTTTGTCAATTAGAATATTAATTTCAATCAATCTAGTACTTTTATAATACTTCAATATAATCATTGTTTTAGAGAATGTACTAAAAATTAAAACACGGTTTTAATGTAATGGTTTTTATTTGCGACTTTTTTTATAATATTCATACGCCTGGCGTTTTACATGGTCATTCTTATCGAATCGGGATATCTTTCCATTTAAAATTCTGTTCACCCCGGTACACCAACTATGTATAATCAACTTGATGGATAAATTATTAATACATTCAATCAGCTCCTCCTTATGTTGATCACAAGTAATTAAATTATAATCGCATGCACAATTAAGGATGTATTTGATTTTTTTATTTAATAATAATGTTTCTGGACAATCACGTACGCATGTTATAATAGTGTGATAAATATCATTCATTAAATTATTCATATTATCGCTAGGGTGGAATAATGATTGTTTTGTGTAATCAACTTCATAATTAAAAGATTGCAAATCAGCTTCTGATCTACACAAATCTCGTACACAAATATCGCATTTTTTGAATATTTTCGATTTCATTTTTTTTATTACATATCCAGTAACATATTTTTTTGATTCATTATAAATCAAACAATCATTACCTTTATTATTGTTCATTATGGTTAATAAAGCATCAATTTCACATGCAAAATCAATATTCTCTGAATCATCACATTTATTATTCAGCATATTTCCCATTGATTGATATGATTTATTACAATCGTTCTCACAATTAGCTCTTACAGAATGAACAGAATTTAAATTATTGATTAATAAAGTCTTATACGCATTTATAAACTGATTACAATTAGGATTAATATTACGAACACCATTACTTCTAATACTACTAAAGAAATTTTCTAAGGGATCCTGATTGAAATTTCTAGTTAATAAATTATTTACACCATAATTAACATTTAAATATTGCCACATTTCAATAAAGGTTTTGATATTGTGTATCCAATTTTTTACTGATGGAATCGATTCATATTTAATCAACAGAGAATCATTTTTTCTAACTACTGATTCAAATTTAATAGATTCTAAAATCGGTAACAAATCATACCATAGTTGGAAATGGGGTGATTTATTTTTTAAACACTGCTTATATGTTTTAGTCGAACCGTCGTAAGAATGACCATTAAAGGAGTCAAAAAGTTTATCGAATAGTAATAGGAAATCTGCTGTTCCTTTGCATTCTTCTGGTAGAATTTTGTGTTCTGAAACAAAATATTAATATTTTTCAATTACTCTTGCTAATTATGTTAAAAAGATAATCTTATAAGTATGTAAAATTATAAATATACCAACTTGATAAAAACCGCAAAGCGCTAGACACCCTCTGGCTAAACACTTGTGCTGCATATTTAACTTTCATTTTAGGTATTTTAAAATCAATGACATGCTTTTCTGTTAATTTATTAAGCAATCTTATTTCATCGTCTCCATCATCTACTTCTAATAACATTTTTAAATGTTCCCAGTTAGCCCATTTAGTATCACCATTTTGTATATATTTAGCTTTTTTTTTTAATAAATTATTTCTTACTCCTTTAAGAAGGTGGGGTGTATCAAATAGTGGAAATATTTTTTTGTTATCTATTTCAAATGCTTTTGAATTATATTCAATACCTCTTCTCAAATATTCCGCTTTTGTGTCGTTGTATAATTCTCGCACCACTTTTACATTGGTTGTCGCTTGGTCACAGATTGTTGACACTACCTTCAGGCCTGTTCTATTAATTTGTTTTATAATTTCTATTAATAATTTCTTCAAATCTGAACTCTTTGTTGAGGCCTTACAAAAGGTGAAACAAATGGGCTGTTTGCATTTACTTTTAATTCCTTTTATCATGAACACAAGTGCATGGTCAGCCAGAGTCCTATTTCTGTAGTATCCAAAATCTTCAAAACCAATTATTTTGTCCATAAATTCATTATATATTATGCCTGGGGCCAATGAAACCTCATCAAATAAAATATTGACATACTTTTTTTCGTGTGGCAAATTTCTTGCAATATTTTCCAAATCATCTAATATGTGCTGGTTTAATCCAGGTTGTACACTAAATGTGCTCAGTAACTTTTGCAAGCAACGTATTGATGGCAGGACAAACATTTTTTGCAACAATTTGTATGCCTTTGGGCTTTGCTTTAGTATGGTCAGTGCCATGATTTTCTCTTGATCTGAGAAACGTCTTCCTCTCGGTTTCACTACACTTTTCAGTTGCAATTTAGTAAAGATTTTAATTTCTTCTGGTAGTTTTTCAATGGCTCTTAAAAATGTTTTATTCATTGACAGGTTTTTGGCTGCTTGAATTCTCTTCCTCTGATCTTTATATTTGATAGCAAGTCTACCTAATTTTAATTTTAGTTTATTTATCAATTTAGAATTTCTGCATTCAGGATTAGAATGTTTCCGTTTACCTGTAAAAAATAAAAAGTTTTTGTTACAACATCATCATATAATATATCAATTCAACATTCAACCGTGACTTCGTCCGCATGAATATCGATTATTACAGCTGCAAAAATATTCAAAGTCGAAGCCAGATAAAACTAGAGTAAGTTTTTCCGTGGTGTTTAAGTTTATTTAAAATTGGTTCAGTAGTTTAGCTGTTAAACCGTAACAGACTGACAGACAATATAGAGTTACATTAGCAGTTTCACCTGAGATTTTTTTTTTGTGTTAATCCAAGATGAGCTATCTACATGCCGAAATTAATTCAAATCGGTCCAGCCGTTCGAGCGTGAATAAGTAATAAACTTACATAATTAATCACATACATAAACTATCGCATTTATATTATTAGTGTGTAATAGATGAAAACATACTAAATAATAAAAAAAAATACTTACGAATAGGCTGCACAGAAGTAACAGATGTTGAAGGCTCAGATGTGACAGCATGTTCTAATATGGGATTTTTATCTAGAAAATAAATATAAATCTCATTATACTAAGTACTTCTAATGTAATAACATCTATTGAAAGGGTATGCAACCAGGAGTTGTGGTCACAGTTCAAACATTGACTGAGAAATCCACGAAAAAATAAACAGTTAATGTAACCAAACAATAAAAAATAAAGCACCCTTTATGCTTTACATGTGCTTGAATGAAATGCATCCAAATGGGTTCACTTATTTAAACGATACAGTGCCTCAGACAGACGCACATAACAGTCAAACTTATTACACCCCTCTTTTTTCATAGGGGGTTAAAAATATTATTATTTTAGTTTTACTCTTACTGTGTGGTTTTAATCATGGATGTTATGCAGCTCCATACCCATAACCGAGAGATATGGAAAATAAAAATCTATTCAGAACCATAACCAAGTCCAATGTACTTAGAACTTTATTGTGGAGGTCTTTAGGCAGTCACTGCATGTAAGGGGTTGTCCATTAATCACGTGAGGCTTGAAAGGGGGGGGAGGGGTTTGATAAAAATCACGAAAATAACACAAGGGGGAGGAGGGGGGTTGTAATAAGATATCTCATGTATTTATTTTCAGAATAAAATAAGATTATAGTTTATACCTGTATTTAAATTAAGATAATATTCAGAAAATTTTAAGATTCGTTGTAGGTACTAAAAATACACGTGATGTTAAGAAGGGGGAAGGGGGGTGGTCTTAAACCTCACTACATATCACCAATGGGGGAGGGGGGGTTAAAAAATGCTAAAAAAAGATCACGTGATTAATGGACAACCCCTAAAATAATGGTATTCAGCTGGTTAAATGAGAAAGTTCCTAGGAAATGTATATAATTTCTATAATGAACAGGAAATGTGTCAAATAATCTGTATATGTACAACTTTCCGGCTCAGAACAACTCAAGTTGGATAGGTTGGACAACTTAAGTGTAATAAAAAAAAAATACTAACAAGTATCCAGTAAGGCAATCCCAGATTTTGAAGGTTGCTCAGTTTGATGGATTATCTTATTTAGGTTTATTGTGGGGACAGCATTTTTTGTGAGACGTCGGCTTGGTAGCTGATAACATTGCAAAAAATGTTCATTGCACAATCTTATATGATTATAAATGTATTTATCTCCTTTTTCTTGTGTGTCCACATCTAGCACAGCCTTCCATTGAGAAAATTTTTCAATATTTTCCACATTTTGGCTTTTTGGGTCCGGGAAATGATGCAGTGGGCCTGACAATAATTAATAATGTTAAAAGTGTCATACATACTTTGAAAGAAATTGTAAGCTTTCTATAAACAAATATGCCGTTATATCTGTCTATAGAAGGCTTAAAATTTTTTTCGGCAAATTTTAATTAAATAATAAATGACAATAAGGCATATAATCATACTAAATTTTTTAAGACTAATACATATTTTAGAGATTCGTTTTTGAGTTTTGGGGATTGCATTAGAAATTCGCATCCCGAATTTAAGGTTGGGGAAGGGGTGGGGGGTCAGGGGGGTGGTGTAGTACCTACACCACCACTCCCCCCGCGCGGAAATCATTAGTTTTTTTTTTTTTCAATTTTTAAATTTCAATACTAAAATCTTCAAGATCGTACTGTTAGTTAAATTTTGGAAGGGGAGAGATATAAAATTCCAATTATTGGTATTTAATGTGATTTCTGGCGCTGCGCCGGCCGCTGCCGCGGCACGCTCGCTTCGCTCGCTCGGCTTGCGCAGCGTTTGGTCATAAAATCTAACCTAACCTAACCTATCCTTAGCTACAATAACTATCTACTATTTTTGTTGCCGGAGTGGCTTCGCCACTCCTGTACCCCTCACAGCTGTTAATCTTGGGTGAAAAATAGAAACAACAATAGGTATATTTTAGAAATTTATAAGAACCATTTATCTGTATATATACTTGACTAAATTTAATAATGCGATAAATGGATCTTTTTTATATTTTATGTTATATTGTATTCTATTATCATGTTCGTAAAATCTTCTGGGTGATTATTATTTTCTTTACAAAAGAATACACTAAAAAACTACACTACAAAATTAAATTAAATTTTGACACGTTTATTTTTACTATAAATTAATATTGTATTTGTTAAAATATAATACAGAAAAAAGATAACAAACATAAAAATAATGATTTAATGTTAATTATAATGTAAAATATCGATCCGTTACACGTAACTTTAAACGCACATTAAAAAAAAACTATGGGTTTCCGCGGGTTGGGAGTGGTAAATTTCGAGAGAGGGGAACAACCCCTTTAAGAAACAACCCCTACTATCATCAAATTCGGGATGCGAATTTCTAATGCCGACCCGAGTTTTGCACTTAGCAATACATTTTATGATTAGTTTTTATTATACAGATTACATGTCAATATATTAAGAAATCCATCTACCACAACCAAGTCATTTAAAATGCTAATGATTATTTTTATTGTTGTTAGCTAATGCAATCTCGTCTGCGAGAACATCTTGTAATATTTCAGTATTTTATCTCGTTCATAATTAATTTAGAGCGTTTCTAATATAAATAATTTATTTTGTCTTATTTGGAAGTTTATTATTTTTGTTTTAATGAGATTCATTTTTACAGCTCAAAAAAAGAATGTCTTTATTAATAATTACCACTAATATTAATTTCTAAGTTCTGCAGTGAACCGCAACCACTTGACGGTCCATATTTTTGACACTATGTAATATTCAGTATATAAAAAAACGCGAGTAAATACAAACTTCAACTCTTAATGAATGAACATTTTATTTCTAACAAACTAGTGTTTCAAATTCAATTCAAGTGGGCACTGGACTATTCAGCCTCAAGGAGGCGACCCGACAGTTAACATTTTCTTCCGTCTAAATTGGGATGTAAAGTTTTGCTTTTAATTAATTATTCAAATCGTAGACTTACCATCATTGATGCACCCGTAATAACACACCAAACGATTTTTATCGGGCATGATTAATCCAAATTCATAAGCAGCCAGTAGTCCAGGTATCTTGCCAAAGTGAGTCGTAAAAGCAAATATCGGTATCCAAATTCAAAGCCAAGTGTTATCAGGTATACAAGAATCACAAAATCCAAATGAAAAAAGCCAAGTAGGTAGTATAAAATCCAAAATGAAAATAGTCACAGTCAAGGTGAACAAAAGCAATGTTTTGAAACTTTTGAAAAGTTTTACCAGTTTTTCTGTAGCCATAAACAAGTCAGGCACATGTATAGTCTATGATACAGTAAATTGTAAAGTAGTTTAATTTTGTGAATTATGTACCTAAATATATTAAAAAATAATATTTTAAGAACTTGTCGATAAAAATAATAATTTATTATATTACCTTTGATTATATTATGTAAAAATATCGTAACTACTGCCATCTATACGTAAATTATAATAAAAAAAATTTTGACCCTGGTCGCTAGATGGCGCTAGTTTCTAAGCTAATTTTGTATCCGACGTTTCTTCTGAAGTTTCATGGCCCTGGAGTTAAACCCAATCAAAGCAAAGAGTATTCATATTATTCATTTATTAATAAATGTTTTGAGTTTTTCAAAGAAAATAAAATCAATTAACATTTTTGCCGTTATAAAATTAAGTTAATGCAAAACCTAAAAATATGGAATACTTACAAATTATTCTTTTTCCTACTGTTTTATCTGTAGGTCTACAGTAAAACCATTTTGAAAATATTCTAAAGGAATACAAGGTTTTTATTGAATTTTTGAAGCTCGATTATTCATTCTTTATTTTATTGAACATTTTCATATTCTGGTCAGTGGTTTGACTATAACTTATTTATTACTGAACAATCTGAGTGACATTAAAAAGGTATAGTTCTAACAATAGAAAAACTACTATTGAGTTGATAATAGTAAACTTAAATAGAATTGTCTCAGGTTTTTTCAAATCAAGAAATTAAAAAAATTGTATTAAAATGTATGACTTTGAAGAAGAGAGTGATGAAGAAAATGAGATTCAGGACTTGGAGCAACTTAATGCCGTGTTAATTGATGATGAACCTTGTTCAAGTGCATCAGTTTCTCAGATATCAACAGGCGCAACGAGTTTCTGCAGTTTTTCTTCTAAATATGAGGAATATTCAAAAATCGAAACTACTTTAGCTCTTAATAAAATGTGTGATGAAAAATTATCCAGACTAGAGAAAATGTTACAATCTCGTTTGCGTGAGTGTCGACAAAAGTTAAGCGATATACAGGGTACAGATTGGAATGACAAATTCGATAAAGTAGAGACATTCCGTTACGTAAATTGTGGAAAACCTTATTTTAAAGACAGGTCCAATTTTCCAGCTCCAGATAATGATGACACTATAATAATGAACAAATCTGAAATGTATGACTTTTCAAATATTGTATCTGTTCCGGGATGGACAGTTAAAGATAAAAGCCAGTTTATGATTCTAATACATAAATTATCTCAAGCAAAAAGAAAAAAAGAATTGGAATCCAAAATTGCAGCCTTAAAACGTGAAAATAAAGTTCATGAAAATAAAAATGATAAAGAAATTGCAAGAATAAAAAAAGAAATGGATCATGTAAATAAAATGTCACTAAAAGAATTAGCACTGCCGTTACAAGATGAATATGATTGGGATTACATTGCCAATAAATTAAATTATAGACACAGTGCTCAGGAATACAGATCTCTCTGGAAGTTATTTCTTCATCCAAGTATAAATAAAAACGTTTGGAGTAGAACTGAGCATATAACATTGCAAAAAGTTGCATATGATGAAAAACTACAAAACTGGGACAAAATAGCTGAAAAGTTAAAAACTGGTAGAACAAATTACCAATGCTTCGTATATTTTAGAACAAACATGATTAATACTTTCACAGGCAGAAAATGGACTAAGGAAGAAGAAGAATACCTGAAAAGATTAATTGAATATTACAAAGAAGATAATTACATACCATGGGGTAAAGTAGCAGCTTCAATGGAGAACAGAACTAAGATTCAAATCTACAATAAATATTCAAGGATGTGTGAGCATAGAAAAGGCAGATTTTTGGCAGAAGAGGATGCAGTAATATTAACCTGTTATGAAAATTTTGGTCCAAACTTTAAAAAGATGACAAAGTATCTTCCAGGCCGTTCTTTGACACAATGTCGAGTCCGGTATCAGGTCTTAGCTAAAAAACGAATATCAACAGTATGGACGATAGAAGAGGACAGGAAACTTGTACAGCTAATGGCAAATCAAGATGCAATCACTAATTATTCAAGTATAGCTCCATATTTCCCAGGGAAAGACAGAGTGCATATAAGAGCGAGGTATTTAACATTATCTAAATGGATGAGAAGAAATCCCAATGTAGATATTGCTAAAGCTCCAAGACGCGGTGCAAGACGATTAGGTCATGGACATTGTGCTGATGATTTAAATAGAGCTATAGAAAGTTTAAAAACTAGAATACAATCAGAGGTGACCGATAAAAAAAGTAAAAAGGTTACAAAAGATTCACCAGAAAATGTAATAGAAGATGCTATTATAGCTCATATTGTTACTGAAAGTGTAAAATTGGAAGAAGCAAGGAAAATTGAATTGGATGAAGAGGAACCGGATTCTTCAGATGATAATTTTAATACTCGTACCAGAAAATGCAATGTGACAAACTTACGTAAAATACTTATTCTTTTAAGGGCAAAATTAAACCATGAAAAGTTTTTAAACAGTTCATATGGTAAAAAGTATCGAGATTTATTAGAACCAGAACATGAAATGTATACTGTAAAAGTTAAGTCTTATTCCAAACAAAATACAGAGACAAGTATAGAAATAAGTGGAAGTCCTGACATTTGGGGAAATGTCTGTTTAGGTCCATTAGCATATGTTCTACCACCTCATTATTCGACCATAACAGGGTGTAAGAAACTAATGTCTTATGTAACCACTAAACCCCAACAAGCAGACACAATAAACATTAATGTAGTTATGAGAAGAAATGTCATGTTAAAAGTGCAAGCTTTTCTCTTAATGGAGCGATTCAATGCCTTATTCCTATGGCCAATGTTACTTTCCAATACACATCCCGACACATCTATAACATTCACTGAAGAAGAAAGACAACTGTCACAAAGTTATGCTGAAAATTATCCAGTATTTGATAAAGAAGATTACGCTTCTGCTATGTCAATAAATTAATAGATGCTAAAAAACAAAATCAGAAACAAACTAAACTGGCATTGTAAAAGTAAAGGATAGTATTCATTACAATTATAAGAGGAAATAAATTTTTCAGAAATTGGATATGTGTTTTGTTTTGTAAAATTACAAATTCAATTTACATTCTTTTTAACTAAACCAAATTTATTTTAATATCATAAAATTATATTGTATTATTTTTAATAGTATTATAATTTTCTCATTTTAAAAAATAATATAGAATATTTAATAATAAATACTGAAATTTTAAAATTCGCGCCATTTCGACGTAACTCACATATTTCAGTAGAGAATTCCAGGCAAGCGGCTTTTAATTTTCCATTACTTATTAGAGGATATTTGTAACACACTTGTTTCCTCTTAAAAATGGAACCTACGTAACAATTATTATAAATGTTGTATGTAAGCGAACGAACTTATACTTAAAAGTCTCTCAGTGAAAAAATAGCAGTTATTGAAAGTGACTAATGAGAAAATAATAATGAATAAGTTCGTTTAAAATTTTAAACAGTTAAGCTCGTCTTTAGATACCTTCGTGAAGACCTCCATGTGTTCGTTGATTACTATCAAGCAAGCATGCATGAAAATAAAATATTGGTATTTCGAATGCTAATAAATAGCTTTATGAAGCCAATAAACAGCCTTATGAATATGTGTTTTTCATTATATTTAATACAATATTTTATTATGTATTTTTACCCGGTTCAAATGTTTTATCTAAATAATAATTTACAAAGAGGCTAATAATTTAGAAAGCCTTCATCAAAAGTTTTTACCCTTCCTTCCTTAAATGCTAATTACCAATAGACCAATGCGCCACTAGCCCGACCTCGTAATTTAACTTTCAAACCGTAACAATATTATTAAGCTTTGTTGCTTAGTGATATTATAATTATGTGTGGTAGATAGGCTTATACAAAGCCCAACCAAAAAATTTAAACTACCTTACTAATATTGTTCTACTCTGTGATTTTCTTTGAAACTTCAAGTTTCAAATTTCTGATAGTTGTCACCTGTCACCTTTGACTGCTAAATTTGTTTCAATATTTGGATTCGGTGTTTGTGATAATTTAGATAACATCTAAAGACTAATTGTAATGAAGTAAAATGAAGAAATTGTTTGTTGATTAAATCAGTATGTTTACCTTAAAAGCATGCACAGTGTGCCTGAAAACTGACGTAAAATTGTTTAATATGAACACAGGTCCACTGAGACATGAATATAATTTAGTATCTGGTTTAATGGTATGTCACTTTTGTTGTTGGTTGTATTTAGAGCTTTTTAGCCCCAAATATTTTGTTTTATTTATTCTTAATTCTTTTTTTATGCATCTTTAATAATTTCGAAGAATTATTTAATTTTTATAAGATTTTTTTCGATTAGTTCAAGTAACAAAGCGAAATCTACTAATCTTTTTAAATTCGTTTCCAATTTCAGACTCGTAGTCAAAATGGTTTACCAGAGTATTTATGTTATCAATGTGTGGCATATGTTAGAAACTTTAAGAAGTTTCGTGATAAATGCCATCGTACATATTATGCATTGCAAGAAATTCTAAATCGTGATAAAAAGGTGAGGAGCGACAAATAAATAAAAATGATTGGAATTTGAAAAAGTATTTCTTATACAACTTAGTTATTTTAAAATAATTGATTGATACATATGAGCAATTGAAATTTAGTTACCAAATTCAATGTTTTTATTTATTAAATGTTTACTAATTATAATAAATATAAAATTTAAAATTAAAGTAATCATCATTACATTTCAGATAACAAAGTCTATAATTGAAGAATTAGACTCAAGTGTGTTAAACATTGAACCCACATTATCCTATCTTGCTACAGACCACATCAGAACTAAGTATGAAAATGTTAAATATAAATCAGGCAAACAAAGTTATGTTGATTTAGATCAACAAGAAAACATAACCATCGCTCAATATGGTACTACATCTGATAGTCTAATATATGAAGTGCCTAAAAAAAAGCCTAAACTGTGGATTGACCTAGAAGAAAATATCAAACAGGAAGATACCATACTAAAGAACTATGAAACTTTTACGACGGAAAGCACGGACTTGGAAGCAAAACAAAATGACGACAGTTTCTTTGATAACCACTTTGATGATTGTGATGAACCACAGATTGAAATTGACTGTAATGATAAAATGGACATGCAAGCTGATGCCGGTATGAATTTGGAGGAAGAATATGCAACTATTTTACCCATATCTCTGAAAGAAGCTAAGGCTGTCGTTGAAGTGTATAAACTGCTTGCACAAGGCAAGTTCTCGTGCAAAGTTTGTGGGAAGACATACAATAGTGAATGTCGACTGAAAGCACATATGAGGATGCATGAAATGGTAAACCATGTTCATACATCATGAGCTTTAAAAAATATCCCATTATTAATGTGTACAATACCTTATTTTCAGAGTATAAATGGAACTTTCTTCTGTGTTTTATGCAAATATTACTATAGATCTGAACTTCTTTTGAAAAGTCACATGACAGAGAAACACATGTACAAGTATATATGTAAGAAGTGCCCTGAAGTTAACTTTGATAGGTAACAAAAGTTTTCAATACATTATATTTATTTAATATGTAACAAACTGCAATATTACTTCATAGGCTATTTGACTGGTTTTTAAAATCCATTTTATATTATTTAGTAGAAGTTAAGGAACCCAGTAAAAGTTGATTTTGTTGGTGCTGTAATGGGGTTGGTGACGTCACTTTCCTGTATTTTAAGCTGTGGTAAAAATATTAGAAAAGCAAGGCTTACAAGAAAGTGATTTCATCATAAGACCGGCCAATCAGAAGCGTTTTGTGTCACAAGAGAAACATTTGAAAAAATGCATTTTTATTTATGAATTTTTGAATAAATTAAGTATTATTTTCAACTTTTGTTAGTAAATAACCATTTTTAAACTCATAGTATACACTGATTACTATAATTCACAATTTATTTTTCGCATTGTCAAATAGCCTATTGTATATGATAAATGTTTTGAAGCAATAAATACTATTATTCTACAATTTATTTTTAAAATTTATAATCAGTTGTAAATTACAGACATTCGGCAAAAAGACATTATTACTGGGGACATTTCCAAGAGATATCCAACAAGGGTAGTTGGTCTCGGACAGCCAGAGTCACTAAGGGAGGTAGGAAAAATAAGTCTGCCATACGTCGATTGGGAACGAAGCAGGAGGTACCGCATGATTTCCCCATTCAATCTGCCATAAGTCAGGCTGAGCAATATGCGTTGGTGAGAGACAGACAGAAAACAAAGAACTACATTGATTCACCGTTTAAGTGTGAATACTGCTTTAAAGGATTCAGAGTTGCAACAACATTTGAGACACATTTGAAGAAACATGATCCTGTAAGTTTTTGTTTATTTATTATCAGTCGAAATCATGTATATTATTTGTGTCATTGAATTTATTTAATTTAAACATTATACTGTGTTAATTAACAAAATCAAAACCTCCTTATTAGGAAATAACTATAATAATGATATGATTTTATTTCCAGGCTCTGTCTGGCAAACTACAATGTGATGCATGCAAAATATGTTATCCGAGTACTGGGAAGATGTACAAACACATGACTAGATGTCATATCTTCAAATACTCATGTCAAATGTGTGGCTACACTTGCTTTAACAGGTAGAATATAAATACATATTTTATTTCACTATAATGATTACTGTTAATAAAGTACTTTGTCAAACAATGGGAAATGTGCATTGCATGCCTATTTGACGTAACGAATATTAAATAAAAATACTGTCTTATATTACTTTACCATAACTTATCTTCAAAGAGTTGATGCTAATGTATAGTTTTTTTTTTTATACATAATTATATTGTTAATAATTTGTGGAAATTGGTATGCATATTTCTTTATTATAGTCTCTATTTCCAGGGGTCAAGCTAAAGTTCATTACAGATGGCATAAAAAAGTCACATACCCATGTCCTCATTGTAAAAAAGAATTTTCGTAAGTACAATTTTGTAAAACATAATATTTTTTTTCAGTATAATGAAAGCATAATAAATAATTAGAAAACTAAAATGTTATCAGGTTCAACATTATATTTACATTTTATAATATTTTACATCCGAATTTCTGATAACATATTCGCCGACAGTAATAATGTCTTTTTTTCATGAATCCATAATGCTTTAAATAATACTCAATTAAAACAATTATATAGTTTATTTTACAGCTTGACTAATGACGTAATATAAATTACAGGTCAAAGTTATTTATTTATTCGTAGAAACCATTTAAAAAGCATTTCCTTTCAGCACTTACGAAATTTTCTAATACATCAATAACAATATTGAATATAATATATCTATATGTATATAATTTTTTTTTTATTTAAACTGAAATAAAAAACTATTGCAATGTATGCGGTTAATTAAAAATGAAAATAATAATTTCAGTAAAGAGTCCACAAAGCTTGGTCATATCCGTAAGATGCATCCATCGACCAACATTTGCAATTTATGCGGTCACAGCTTTGTAAGCGTCACCGGACTACACATACACAAACTGAAGACTCATAGCAAGGAGGTCAGTAACTTAACTTAGGTGCTGGACTTTACATTTAAGATACCAGTACACTGGCGGATTTACCAATAGGCTAACTAGGCTGGAACTTAGGGCGGCAAATTTAGTTCAAATTTGTTATTATCTTACAGAAATAAAAAAAAAAAACTTTTAATTATATGTATACATATTACGTCTGTAATCTCGTCACTACATAGTAGATGATAAAAAAAATCTAGTAACTGACAAAAAAATCACCAAGTTTATAATCATACTAATAACAGGAAAAAGCCGATGTAATGAGGACGATAAAACACAAATCATAAATGTTGCAAAAATAGTTGGGGCGACAAAAATTGAATAGCCTACTAGCGTACTAGCGGCATATTTGTAAATCCGCCACTGTACCAGTTTGATAGATCAAATCAAAATAAACTTTATTCAAGTAGCACTTTTGAATTGTCATTTTACAATTAAGTGAAGCTACCACCGGTTCGGAAAGTAGATTCTACCGAGAAGAACCGGCAAGAAATTCAGTAGTTACTCTTTTTTAACATTTAAAATACAAAGTCATGTCAGTTATATACAATTGTTTAAATTAATATATCCTGCGTGGAAGTCAACGGGTATTAGCTCCACGCTTTTTTATCATTTATAAAATCTTGTATTGAATAATATGCTTTTTCTACCAATGTATTCTTTACAAACGATTTGAATTTACTAAACGGCAAAGTTAAAAATGTCTGCGGAATTTATAATTATTACACATTAACATTTATTCTTTCTGTATATTCGTTCAGTGGACTGTTAGTTTTTGTTTTCGAAGTATATTTTTGTATTCATAGGAGATGGAAGAAAACGAAGGCAAAGTGGACACATCGAACCCGCTGTACTGCGCCGAGTGTGGGGTTCAGTTCCGAGACGACGATGCCTTTGCGACGCACCTTGGCTCCTCCAACAAGCACGCTGACACCAACCGGTCAGTTTATTTAGTAGTTTATGACTGCGTTACATAAAATAGACAATATTTTACACATACCCTAGTATTATATTGGCACTGCATTGGGAGTGTCATATTTGTATACTTGTATTGATTGTCCGTACCTGACAACATGTTAAGAGGCCTTTTTGATTACATTTGCGCGTGTTTTAAAGTCAGAGTAATAAAAATATCGTATTTCGTAATAATTTTACTTTGTGGTAGGGCTTTGTGTAAGCCCGCCTGGGTAGGTACCACCTACTCATCAGATATTCTACCGCTAAACAACAGTACGCAGTATTTTTGTGTTCCGGTTTGATGGGTGAGTGAGCCAGTGTAACTACAGATTAAAGGGACATAGCATCTTAGTTCCCAGGGTTGGTGGCACATTGACGATGTATGGAATAGTTAATATTTCTTACAACGTCATTGTCTATGGGTGATAGTGACCCATATGCTCCTCCGCCAACCTATTCAATAAAAAAAAAGTTATATTGTAATAAGTACAGTACGACACAACTTAGATGTCGCATCGGCAAAATTCGTAAAACCGATCACATCCGAATTAAGTACGCTCTCCCAAATTATCAATATTTATTTCTCACGCGAATATTATCTTTGCATAAACGTAATAACTTGTAATATCATATGACCTTATATATTCGTCTATTTGACACATCGATTTACATGCACTTGCTTTCTCTGAAGCGTGAATCTATAGCGACGAATAGCGTCGAATGGCGCGATTGGGCGCTATTTCTATTGGTTGTGTAAATCGGCAGTAATCGATTTTATATTCATTCCATTGCGTTTTCCGATGCTACATCTAATTTGTGTCGTACTATAAGTACATGCCTAATTGTCGTATAAATATGTGTAATTCGGTCGGCGGGCGCACAGAGCGATCACGAAGTTGGGGCTTGACGGCGAGGGCGAGGGCGCGCGCCTCACGGACAAGGGCGTCGTCAACATGGGCCGCGCCACCTCCTCGCACTGCGACATCGTGAGTACACACACGCACACACACACAGACACACACACAGACACACACACACACACACACACACAACACGCACGCACGCACGCACACACTCACAATATGCACGCACGCACGCACGCGCACAACACGCACGCACGCACGCACGCACGCACGCACGCACGCACGCGCACAAACACACACACACACACACAGCGACTCCCCTCCACCCAAATGACTATTTATAGATACAGCCTATAAACCCTTGCTCCTCTTTGGTAAGCTCGAGCTTATTGTTTCCCTACAGTATTTTTATTTATTTTATTTTTCAGCATTACTTAGTGGTAATGTTGTGCACGCTCGTCTAGGAAGGTACTACTTACTCATCCTAAATATCTTACCGCCAAACAGCAAGGGGCCATAACATCCTAATTTTTATAGAACTTAAAAGAAGAACTTGCAAAAAGCTTCCTTTGGTCTTTAACATAATCTTTTTAACTAAATTTCGTACTAAGAAAAAAAATTCAATAAAATTTTACAAATAATTAATCAGTTTGTCGAGATTCAAGATGGCCCAGTGGTTAGAACGCGTGCATCTTAACCGATGATTGCGGGTTCAAACCCAGGCAAGCACCGCTGTTTCATGTGCTTAATTTGTCTTTATAATTCATCTCGTACTCAGCGGTGAAGGAAAACATCGTGAGGAAACCTACATGTGACAAATTTCATAGAAATTCTGCCACATGTGCATTCCACCAACCCGCATTGGAACAAGGTGGTGGAATATGTTCCAAAACGTTCTCAAAGGGAGAGGAGGCCTTTAGCCCAGCAGTGGGAATTTACAGGCTGTTGTTGTAATCAGTTTGTATATTTTTATAGTCAATAACTAGTAAACCATACCTTGTATTATTTGATCTAACGCTTCTGTTTTGTTCTTTGCTGAAACGCACATTATTGTCATATATTTCTCTGTTACATAATAATTGAAAATTTCCAGTGTAACAAGTACCTGCTGAATGACACTCAGGCGGTCCGACACTACGACGCAGAGCACCCTGGAGCGCCCTACCTCAAGCGATACATGTGTGACATCTGCGGACACAAGACCAGGGTGAGCGCTACACACTCGAATAACCTTATTCAATGTAGAAGCATTGCACTTTCTGAATGATTTTCTTGGTGGTAGGGCTTTGTGCAAGCCCGTCTGGGTAGGTACCACCCACTCATCAGTTATTCTACCGCCAAACAACAGTACTCAGTATTGTTGTGTTCCGGTCTGAAGGGTGAGTGAGCCAGTGTAACTACAGGCACAAGGGACATAACATCTTAGTACCCAAGGTTGGTGGCACATTGACGATGTAAGGAATAGTTAATAATTCTTACAGCGTTAATGTCTATGGGCGATGGTGACCACTTACCATCAGGTGGCCCATATGCTCGTCCGCCAACCTATACCATCAGTGGCGTAGCTAGGTGAGGAAGGGCCCCGGTGCATAGAAAAAGAATCGGGCCCTCACTCCCTCTTTCCCATCTCTCTTTAACTAATGATTACCCTTTAAAATTATAGATACCAAATAAGAAATCTTGTGCGCAGGGTCGTGATTTTAGCTACAGAAGTTAAAGGTTTAGTTTAGAGGGCCCCTGAACTCCGGGGCCCTGGTGCACTGCACCTCCTGGCCCTACGATAGCTACGCCACTGTATACCATAAAAAAAAAGAAAAAAGATAATCCAGTTAAACAGGAACACCGGTTCGGAATAAGAAACACTTCTTCACAGCTTCATATCATCTACTCTGAATATTTGATTTTTTCTTTGAATGTGTTTTTTCTCATAATTGAACTTCTTAAATATGTTACCTATATGGTTTTGAATGGAAAATAGTTCAATAGTGATATATGATGTATTAAATTTCTTGGAAATAAAACAAATTAATCATTTATTCATAAAAATAAATAATATAAAAAACAAAAAGTGGTCGCATCTAACTATTAGCAGTAATGAATACTGTGTGCTATACAAAGTATGGACTAACCATTAAGAATGGTATCCCACATATATTCTATATTATATACATATAAAACATTTGTTGAAAAATATGATGTTTGACGACCTCCATGGTCGAGTGGTGTGTACACCGGTTTTCATGGGTACGCCACTCTGAGGTCCCGGGTTCGATTCCCGGCCGAGTCGATGTAGATTAGCATTAGTTTTCTATGTTGTCTTGGGTCTGGGTGTTTGTGGTACCGTCGTTACTTCTGATTTCCGTAACACAAGTGCTTCAGCTACTTACATTGGGATCAGAGTAATGTATGTGATGTTGTCTCATATATATGATCGTACAGTTGCTTACAAAGACCTTAGACCAATGATTATTCAATTTCAGCAATATGCGAACCTCGTAGTGCACATGCGCACGCACACGCAAGAGAAACCGTACTCGTGCCCGCACTGCGACCGGCGCTTCAGCATGCAGAATAACCGCGATCGACATCTTGTTGTGAGTTGTATCTTCAAATCGATATTTTAAAAAATAAGTTTCTACAATTCATCATTTCTCTTGGGCAAAAATTAACAAAGAAAAAAAATTGTATCGATTATTTATTGTAAATGTTTTAAACTTTTTTATTTACGGACATACCATATTGTATAAATATTTCGATATAAATATAAATGGTGCTCAACATAGTCAAGTTTACGAAGAGGCAAATTGATTTTTTTTTTTTTTAAATAAAAGAAATATATATTTAAAATAATTGAGGATTGAATTAAACACGTCTGAATAGATTTGGATGCTCAGTTTAATTAATTATTGAAATACATGTTTCCCACTGTCTTAACTAAAATCTTACATTCCAGGAAATCATTTACATTGTTATGTTTCCCAGTACAACGACCACCCAACGCTAGAATGCAACAATGCAATTTTTAGGTTTTTACCGTGAATATTCTTCATGGTACTGGTTGCATGTAGCTATGCAACCAGTACCATGAAGAATATTCACTAGAATCAACTCAAAAAAAAAAAAACTTCATACATATTACACAGTATATTTACTGATATGTTTTAGCACAATATAACAATGTTGTGTACATTTATAGTGTAAATATGAACTTTAATTTTTTTCCGTATTCGCAGGTCCACACCGGCGAGAAGAAATATCAGTGCCCGCACTGCAACCGTCGCTTCTCACAAAAGAACACGGTGAAGCTTCACGTACAAACCGTGCACCTGAAGATCCCGTACCCGCCCTGGAACAAGAAGAACCGCAAGCGGCGTCGCGACGTCGACTCCGCGCCGCCCTCCCCCGCGCCCAGCTACAAGCTGCCGCTCGACGCCGCGCACGGGAACTACCTCAGCGCCTACATCGACACCACAAACAAAGTTTGCGGGACATAGGACAAAGAGTTCTGAGTGCAGTTCATTTCAATCGAAGTGAAAAAGAAGTTCTGAGTGTAATCTATTTCAATCAAGGTGAAAAATAAGTTCTGAGTGTAGTCCATTTCAATCAAAGTGAAAAAGATGTTCTGAGTGTAATCCATTTCAATCAAATGAACAAAGAGTTCTAAGTGCAGTTCATTTAAATCGAGGTGAATAAGAAGTTCTGTGTGTAGAACATTTCAATCGAGGTGAAAAAGAAGTTCTGAGTGTAGTTCATTTAAATCAAAGTGAAAAAGAAGTTCTGTGTGTAGTCCATTTCAATTAAATGAACAAGGAGTTCTGAGTGTAGTTCATTTCAATCGAGGTAAACAAGAAGTTCTGAGTGTAGTTCATTTAAATTGAAGTGAACAAGAAGTTCTGTGTGTAGTTCATTTCAATCAAGGTGAAAAAGAAGTTCTGAGTGTAGTTCATTTCAATTGAGGTGAACAAGGAGTTTTGAGTGTAGTTCATTTTAATCGAGGTGAACAGGAAGTTCTGAGTGTAGTCCATTTCAATCGAAGTGAACCAGGTGTTCTGAGTGTAGTCCATTTCAATCGAGGTGAACAAGAAGTTCTGAGTGTAGTTCATTTCAATTGAGGCGAACAAGAAGTTCTGAGTGTAGTTCATTTCAATCAAAAGGTAAAAAGAGGTTCTGAGTGTAGTGCATTTCAATCAAGGTGAACAAGTTGAACTTTGGATAAAGATTGTAGGTTGATGGAAATGGACGACAAATAATATATTATAAATATTAATTTAACGCTGCATTTGATTAGACAAATAAGATTAAGCAATTAAGTTTTAATATATGTACCTTAAGACTAGTATTATTTACTTTAAAATCAAAAAAATGTAATAACAGATTAGTAGTGTTTAAAACAATTTAATTATTAAATAGTTAAATATACTAATATTATATATATACATATATTTATCTCTTTTTAAAACGTCAAACACTTTTAAAGATTTTATTGGGTCTGATCTTGATCTTTGTAAAACCATAACGGGTTTTTCTTGCTATCCTCTTCCACATTGATATGCAGTGATTTTTATCACAAGCATTATTAACTAAGATGTCACACAGTTATCTACATCTTTAACAAATATATCTGACGAAAAACACATTAATAGAGATTGTGACGAATACAATTAATACTTTTGTTCAGTAGACATGTTTAATAATTAATTTCAGGTAAAGCCTGTTGAATGATTATTAATAATAATTTATTTGTGTTAGTAATACAGTAATATCTGAATGGTTTTTTTCTTTTCTTATCAAAAGGAAATATAAAGGAGGTAGCAATATTTTTAGAGTGAAATTAATGTTAACCTGAGTCTCGAGATTGTGTTTCAAAGCAACACTATTATTTATATTGCAAATATTTTTTCATTATTTTGTCCTGCTTTAATAATTTGTATTATTTTTAAAGAAATCTCATGTAATACTTTATTGTTAGTTATAAAATACCTGTATATGTTTATTTGTGTTTACGCATAAATTATTAATTGATGTTAAGTATTATTGTGTAATATTTTGCAAAAGTTGGTATTAATTAGCAAAACATAAGATTTTGTTAGTGTATATATGTTAATTGGTCTTATAACATTTTCAGTTTATAACTTTTATTTTCTCTGACTAATATTTTGGACCTCAATTTTAATAATGCAATTAGGGATTTTTGCCATGAATTTTACAGATGTACTTATTTTTAACTGTCATTATTATCACATTTATCCTATTTACTAGTTTTTGAATATAAACTTTCATCTGTTTGTAGATATAATCGAGTTAATAATTTCTAAATCAATTATATCAAACTGAATGAAATTTTGCAAATATTTTTAGCACTTTTAATAAAAATGAAATACACAAAATAACAAAATGTAACCTTCTTTTTAAATTTGAAATATAATTTTTTAATAACTTAAATAGGAAAGTCTTTAATTTTTTATGCATTCTGTAATATAAATATATCTTTGTTATAGATAGCTCTAAATAAAATAATCTATTTAACAAAATATTCTATTACCACAATGTGAGATTAAAGAGATCTTGGCACCTAGCTAGTTATAATGTTGTAGTAGAATAAGACAATTTTATTCAACATTAGTGTGAAGTTATGTAACAAGTAACTTGTAATCATTTAATAAAAGTTTTTTTAAACGAAAAGATTAAGATTGTTTTACTTTGAAATTACACCTAAATTCTTGATTGACACATGTAAATTGTTGCTGTAATTGTTTTTAAATGTTTTTAGTTTGTTCTAAGATTATAGGAAACAAGACAGTATAACTGCGCAGATAACACTTACTCGCTGTCTGCTTGTTACACTATCGCGGATAAATTACTGAATTGATTTTGATGAAATTTAGTAAGAAGCGAGGTCTAAATCCGCGGAAGGATAAAAGCTTTTATGTGGTTGTTTATGCTTGGTGATGTATTAAAAACGAATATAATAAAATCATAGGCTTGTCAGTAGTAGTGCACAACTGCTGTAGCTACAGCTAGCTAAACTATTAGCAAATCGTTTGTAATACGTAAATCTAACTAAGGACGATTTACACACGACGAGAGTCAGGAGCTGGATTCGAGTAGCCGGAGAAAGACCACAGTGACCTGCATTTGGGCCATTTGGAGAGGCTTATGTTCAACAGTGGACAAAAACGGAATTATGATGACGATGATGACATGATCTAAGGTTTGTTTATTTCTTCCCACTTCCATTGCAATAGGAGTGTGTGTATACATGTAAATTATTCATATAATAAATAATACCAATTAGTCGACGAGTAGACGAACAATAAAACATTTTTTTATTTTCTGGGTGACTATCGGCTCCTTATGTATAAGTTATTCTATGCTATCAATTGCTATTCTGTTTCATTTTTGGTTGTTTGTATGTATAGTACGACACAACTTAGATGTCGCAGCGGCAAAATTCGTAAAACTGATCACATCCGAATTAAGTACGCTATCCCAAATTATCAGTATTTATTTCTCACGCGAATATGAACTTGTACTATCATATGACCTAATAAATTCGTCAATTTGACGCGTCGATTTACATACACTTGCTTTCCACACTCTTCCACTTTTCTTTTTTCACTTTCTACACTTCTTTTTGCTACATCTAATTTTGTGTCTTACTATACTATAATTCAAATAATAAAATAAAGTGTCTGACTCTGTGACAATATTATGTATTCAATGTCTATAACTTTCATTATCTGTGATCATTGTTTAAATAGCAAACTTCAACTTGCGTTGATTTGTGTTTGGTTTGTGGTTATATCCTTTAATATTTTATTTATTATTATAATGTGTAAATGTTGAGATAAAAGTTGTCGATATGTTTGACTTAAAAGCTTGCACAGTGTGCTTAAAAAGTGATGTTAAAATCTTCAGTATGAACATAGATCAATTAAGAAACGAATATAATTTAGCATCAGGTTTAAAGGTAAGCTGTCTAAACATTTCTGAATCAAAATTAAATTATAAATAATAAATAAACCACATTTTTCTAATGTTATTGAATGATATCTATAATTTGTTCCTTACTCTTTTTCGTTTAAACACAATTTGTTATCATAACAATGAAATATGAATGTTTATATATTGTTAATTGGTGTTGTTATAATAATATTTTATTACTTTAAATTATTGTTCCGTTTATTTACAGACCCACAGTCATAATGGCTTACCCGAATATTTGTGTTATCAGTGTGTTGCCTATGTTAGAAATTTTAAGAAGTTTCGTGATAAATGCCAACGCACGTATTATGCTTTGCAAGAAATTTTGTATAGAAATAAAGAGGTAAACTATTCATCTTAAATAAAAAAAAATATATTTAGCTTCTATTTATATAAATATCATGTCATTTTCTGCTCTTATGTTGTGTTATGTAAAGTTAGTTTTAAAGTTTATTAAAATATCAACTTAAATAAATAGTTGGGACCATGTCACTAATATATGTTAACTATTTTTCAGATCACCAAGTCAATAATTGCAGAATTAGATAGTAATGTACTAAATATTAAACCGGCACTGTCATATCTCGCTCCAGACCATCTCAAGACAGGTTATGAAAGACTTAAATTCAAATGGGTAAATCAGAATAGAATTGGTATAAAGCATCAAGATAATATACCTGTTATACAATATACGACAACATCGGATGATTTTAGTTTTGAAGTGCCTAGGAATAATCAAAAATTGCTAACAGAATTGGTAGATGTTTGCGTTAAACAAGAAGACAATGCAATACCAACATATGAGGAGCCTTTTCAAACTGAAAGTGTGGAATTGGAGCCTGAAAAAAATGAAGAAAGTTTCTTTGATAACAATTTCGATGATTGTGATGGGGAAGATAATGTTTATGAAGATAATGATGAACAACCTAAAGTAGTTGAACAAACAGATGTAGATGGTATGAATTTAGAAGAGGAGTATGCAACAATGGTACCAATATCAAATAAGGAGGCTAAAGCAGTTGTGGATGTATATAAAATGTTTGCACATGGCAAGTATCAGTGCAAAGTGTGTAAAAAAGCATATTATAATGAAAATCGTTTGACAGCACACATGAGAATGCATGATAAGGTAAATACTAATAACAAAATTAATATTGCTTATGTGTAAAACTGATTTTTTTACAGATATTGTCATATTGAATTACATAATTATGTCTGTTTAAGCACAAAGCCTCCTTCTTTGCCTCCACACTTAAGGTGAATAACAATTTAGTCTGATTTGTAATTCTGATTATTGAATTAATTATTTTATTTCAAGGTTTTCGTATTTTTAGATACTTAATAAGTTAAGAGTTTAGTTCAATTTAAAAGATAAAATTGTTATATACTTGTACAAACATTATTTATATTAATTTTAATATACAAATATGAAAAAAAAGTTTACCTTAAAGGTCTTGTGGATGATGTAATGAAAGGCAATTGAGTATAGACATATGTATTGTGATATAATTTACAATATTTAATTGTTACGACGATATTACAGTGCGATGTTAGAATGGCGACCAGGCGACAGAACATAATAATGTAATAATTGACAATGTAGTATATTGAATATCAACTTGTTTCTAGATGCCATTATGGACAGTGATTTTTGCTTACATTAATAAAAGATAATACTTAGGCACAACACTTCCCTTCCTTTAAAAAAAAATAAAATAATATTAAATTTAAAGATGAATAATTATAAGAAGTTTTTTTACGCAGACATAAATCACATTGTAGGTTTGATGAGTCGCCCGTATTGGGTTCGCATCTGGTTGTTATGGTTATCGTGGCCCTCTCTGCTGCCGCACTTTGGAATTTGTTATGAATTCTTCGGCCTTATTTGATGGAGCGTATTGTATTTATGAGTTATTGTGCATTAGAAATGCAGGTTTTAGTCGATCAATTGAGATTGCTTTTATATTATCGGAGATCATAATTTTAAAATATTTATCTCCTCTCTCAATGACTTTATGAGGCCTAAAATATGGGGTTGTTAGGGGTTTCGTGACATGGTCGCAGCGTACAAATACATGCGTACATGATGATAAGGCTGGGTGTAGAAATATATTTCCTTGTCTATGCGAAAAATGAAGGACTCATGCTCTCACGTGACATTTTTTTATGAGTGAAATCATCAGAGTTACCTTAATCTAGTGTAAATCTAGTAGTAATCTTGATTACTAGATTCTAATTTGACCAAATATCAATTACAGTATGTCATAAGAGTATGCCAATATTCAAATCCGATTGAATGTTTTATCCCATTATTAACAAATATAAGTCAAAGATGTTAAGAAATGTTGGTATGTTAAATAATATTGTGGAATAATTCTTTTTCAGCACACAAGTGGAACATTCTTCTGTGCACTGTGCAGTTATTATTACAGAACTGAATTTCTTCTAAAAACCCATATGACTGAGAAACATATGTATAAATATTTATGTAAAAAGTGCCCTGAAGTTAGTTTTGATAGGTAACAGTTATACTTTATGATTGTAAATGTGTTTTATTCTTACAGAAGATATATACTGACATAAGTAATTTATATAACTTTTCAGGACATCAGCCAAACAGCATTTTATTTGGAGTCACTTACAGAAAGGTTCAAAGAAAGATGCCAGTTGGTGTGAAACCCAACCGTCAGGGGTTCCTAAGGATAGTAAAAAGAACAAGTTATTTATACGTCCTATAAGAAATACAAAAAAACTCCCTCAAGATTTTCCCATTTACTCTCCAATAAGTCAGGAGGAACAATACGCTTTAGTGAAGGACCGACAGAAGACAAAGAACTATATTGATTCACCGTACAAGTGCGAATTTTGTTTTAAAGGCTTTAGAGAAGTTGCGACATTTGAAAAGCATATGAAGAAGCATGATCCAGTAAGTTTCTGTCAGAATAATATAAGATTTTAACCAAAAATATTATACCTTTTTTAAATGAGATAATACTATGAGAAAATAAATTTTATATATAATTCCTAAAATATTTCACCAGTATGTTTACACCTTTATGTTGGTATTTTTTTTTAATTTTAATGAGACCAAAATTAAGACCCGTTTAAATGATGTAGTTCAAGTAGCAAATATAAAAAAAAGCAATGAAAATGTGATTGTTGTTAAAATGTGTGGTTTCCTTGAATTCTAGATATGTTCTGGAAAACTCCAATGTGATGCATGCAAAATATACTGTCCGGACACGAGGAAGATGTACAAACATATGAACATGAGCCATTTGTTTAAGTATTCTTGTCAAATGTGCAGCTATGTTTGCTTTAGCAGGTAACAGTTTAAGCTTTTTAACCGACAGTTCTGTCTCAATAGGCTATTTGACAATGCGAAAAATAAATTGTGAATTATTGTAATCAGTGTATATTATGTGTTTAAAAATGGTTATTTACTAACGAAAGTTGAAAATAATACTTAATTTATTCAAAAATCCATCAATAAAAATGCATTTTTTCAAACATTTGTCACGTGACACAAAACGCTCCTAAATGGCCGGGCTTATGATGAATTCACTTTCTTGTAAACCTTGCTTTTCTACTATATGTACCACAGATTAAAATACAGCAAAGTGACGTCACCGACCCCATTGCAGCGCCATATTGTCCAAGTAGCGTTTTCGCGCGTTATTTAAATATGGAATTTTTAATATGATATTTTTCGGCAAATATGTACTAGAAATAAAAAAAATCTACTTTTACTGGGTTCCTTAACCTCTACTGAATAACATAAAATGGATTTTAAAAACCAGTCAAATAGCCTATTGTAGCTTTATTTAATACAAACATTGCTAAAATCCTGATATTATTAGACTATTTTATAAATATAAATGTTATATACATTAGTTGAGTTGTAGTCAGTTTTTAGTGTATTGTTTTATTTTTTGTTACAGAGGTCAAGCTAAAATGCACTATCGATGGCACAAAAACGTAACATACTCGTGTCCTCATTGTAAAAAAGAATTTTCGTGAGTAAAAAAAAATATGTTTGATATTTTTATTTTTAATAACGGCTACTTGATATAATCAAATCAAAATCAAAATAAACTTTAATCCAGTAGGCTTTACAAGCACTTTTGAATCGTCATTTTACAATTAAGTGAAGCTACCACCGGTTTGGAAAGTAGATTCTACCGAGAAGAACCGGCAAGAACCTCAGTAGTTACTCTGTTTTAACATTTCAAAAATACAAAGTCATGTTAATTGAATACAATTATAATAATTAAATTAATATTATTACTATTCGCCTGCTTTGTTTAATTATATTTACAATATTTTACTATTTCAATAAATACATTTATTCTAGTAAAGCATCGACAAGACTGACTCACATACGTATAAAGCATCCATCCATGAATATTTGCAACTTGTGTGGCCGCAGCTTTGTGAGCGTCACCGGCCTGTACTGTCATAAGAAACTAGCGCACAGTAAAGAGGTTAGTTATTTGCTTGTCTTTTACAGGCTTGGTATTAGTTTCACTGATATAATCCCAAAACTTGCAGTTTATTTATGCATATTATTATTACAACAACAGCCTGTAAATTTCCCACTGCTGGGCTAAGACCTCCCTTTGAGGAGAAGGTTTGGAACCACCACGCTGTTCCAATGCGGGTTGGTGGAATACACATTTGGTAAAATTTCGTTGAAATCAGACACATGCAGGTTTCCTCACGATGATTTCCTTCACCGCTGAGCACGAGATGAATTATAAACACAAATTAAGCACATGAATATTCAGTGGTGCTTACCTGGGTTTGAACCCGCAATCATCGGTTAAGATGCACGCGTTCTAATCACTGGGCCATCTCAGCTTATTGTTAACATATTATTTATTTTCTCTTTATTTAATAACAAAATTAGTAATTTTTATGATATCGAAATTGATCCGTGTATTTATCTTTTAGGAAGTCGAGGAGACCACAGGCGAAGTAGACACGTCTCACCCGCTGTACTGCGCCGAGTGCGGGATTCAGTTCCGGGACGAGACTGCTTTCGCGACGCACTTTGGCTCCTCCAATAAGCACGCCGACACCAATCTGTGAGCACACTTCTGTCACATCGATACTTTGGATTGCAAAGGGCGTAAAGGACATATTATAGTGGCAAATATAGCCTTGGGTATGGTATCCTCACACTCCGTTTTTAACGGTTTTTCGATCAGTCGTTTGCAGCACGATTTAAAGTGAAAAGTTATAGGCAACGTTGGTCGTCCTGACTAACATTGGCTATTACTGTCATGAACTACTGATTTCTTAGGGCGTATAGCACTTTAGATTTTTAAACTTTTATTTTTTTATCAAAAGCTTCAATCACAATAAACTTCTTCCAATTTTCAACCGTTTCAGATTAAAAACTTATTTTTCTTTGTTGTTATTGCTACTCCTGAAAACTCCAGCTTTGCCCTATATATAGAGTCGAGATGGCCCAGTGGTTAGAACGCGTGCATCTTAACCGATGATTGCGGGTTCAAGCCCAGGTAAGCACCGCTGATTCATGTGCTTATTTTGTCTTTATAATTCATCTCGTATTCGGCGGTGAAGGAAAACATCGTGAGGAAACCTGCATGTGACAAATTTCATAGAAATTCTGCCACATGTGTATTCCACCAACCCGCATTGGAACAGCGTGGTGGAATATGTTCCAAACCTTCTCCTCTAAGGGAGAGGAGGCCTTTAGCCCAGCAGTGGGAATTTACAGGCTGTTGTTTTTTTTTTTTTTTTTTTTATGGCATAGGAGGCAAACGAGCAGGAGGCTCACCTGATGGAAAGTGACTACCACCGCCCATGGACACCTGCAACACCAGGGGACTTGCAGGTGCGTTGCCGGCCTTTCAAAAAGGAGTAGGCTCTTTTCTTAAAGGTTCCCATGTCGTATCGGTTCGGAAAAACCGCCGGCGAAAGCTGGTTCCACAAAGTGGTTGTGCGAGGCAGAAAATGTCTGAGAAATCGCGCTGTTGTGGATTTTCGGACATCAAGGTGGTGCGGGTGAAACTTAGAATTTTGGCGAGATGTCCGAAGGTGAAATTCAGCAGCCGGGATTAATCCGAACAATTCCTCGGAACATTCCCCGTGAAAAATTCGGTAGAAGATGCAGAGTGATCCGACATCTCTACGCAAAGCCAAAGGATCAAGGAGATCGGAAAGAGCTTGATCGTCGATAACTCGAGCCGCTCTACGTTGGATGCGGTCAAATGGCAGGAGCTGGTACTGGGGAGCACCCGCCCAGAGGTGAGAGCAGTACTCCATGTGAGGCCGAATTTGCGCCTTGTAAAGTTTAAGGCGATGGGCCGACGTGAAGTACTGTCTCGCCTTGCTGAGCACGCCCAGCTTTTTTGAAGCCAATTTGGCTTTGCCTTCCAATTGACCGCGGAACTGAACGAGGCTCGAAATATCAACGCCAAGTATTCCGATACTACCTGTAGCGGCTATCGGAATGTTCTCAAATCGTGGAGATACGACAAATGGTGTTTTTTTAGCGGTTAACGCGCAAACTTGCGTCTTTTTGGGGTTGAAATGGACTAGATTTAGCCGGCCCCAATTCGAGACTTCGTTTAATGAAGACTCGATTTCAGACACAAGTTTGTTCCGGTTCTCTTCGACGTTTTCCCGAGAAATATTAGCGCGGCCGGTGTATAAGGTGTCAACGGTACTGTCGTCTGCATAGCAATGAATGTTCCCGATTTGCAACAAATCATTGATATGCAGAAGAAACAGAGTGGGTGATAGAACGCAGCCTTGTGGAACACCAGCATTGACGAATTTTAAGTCAGAGCATGCACCGTCGACAACGACCTTGATGCTCCGATCTGTCAAAAAGCTGGTAATCCAATTGCATAATTTCCCGGGAAGCCCATAGGAAGGAAGCTTCGAAAGAAGCGCTTTGTGCCATACACGATCGAAGGCCTTCGCTATGTCCAAGCTGGCTGCTAATGCCTCCCCCTTGCTCTCAACTGCTTCAGCCCACCTGTGAGTAAGGTAAACTAGAAGATCACCGGCTGACCGACCCCGACGGAAACCGTACTGGCGGTCGCTAATCAGCTGGTTCTCTTCTAGATACCGCAGGAGCTGGCAGTTTATAAGGGACTCCATTATCTTGGAGAGCAAGGAGGTGATGGCTATAGGCCTATAATTGGACGGGTCTGAGCGGTTGCCTTTTTTAGGGATCGGATGCACCAAAGCTGTCTTCCAGGAATTCGGGACGACGCCTAATGTGTAGGATTGCCGGAAAAGACGCGTTAAGACCGGTGCCAACTCGGGAGCACATGTTCGTAGCACGATTGGAGGGATACCATCGGGTCCGCTCGACTTATGAATGTCCAAGGAAAGAAGTGCTTTACGAACTGCACTTTGCCGGAATTTAACCTCCGGCATCGTGGTATCACATCGCGGAATTGTTGGTGGAGATTTTCCTTGGTCATCCAGAGTCGAGTTCGACGCGAAGAGAGAGCCTAAAAGATCAGCTTTCTCTTTCGCGGTATGGGCCAATGACTCACCGTCTCTGTGCAGAGATGGAAAACATGGCTGACAGAAATTCCCTAAGACAGCCTTAGCGAGAGACCAGAACGCTCGTGTTCCTGAAGGGAGACGCACCAGTCTCTCGCCAATTCTGCCAATGTACTCCGTCTTCGCCCTAGCAATCACGTTTTTGAGGGACCTGGAGGCAGAGTTGTATTCCTTTTTAAATGCGCTGGTATTTACATCACGAGACGCAGATGCATTAGCCCAGGTTTGATAGCGTTCCCACTTTCGGCGTGATGCCGTTTTGCAGAAGCGACCAAACCAAGGCTGGGACTTGCCACCGATGGGTACTGCAGAGTAAGGAATGAATAGTTCCATACCCTGAAGCACCACATCGGCAACAGAGTCAGCAGCAGCGTTCGGATCATCCGGCGAGAAACAAATCTGCCCCCATGGGTAAGATGCAAAAAAAGACCGCATCCCATCCCAATCTGCTGACTTGTAGTGCCATACTCGGCGGCACCCAACAAAGCGAGGCCGTGAGTACCGCACAACCGGCACTGTACTCCGGACGAGACAGTGGTCAGACGAGCCCAGAGGGGGATCGACGATAACCTGATAGCCATCCGGATGTGAAGTCAGCAGAAGGTCCAACAGGGAAGGTGTATGATCCTCCACATCCGGTATTCGCGTTGGCGAGTTGACCAGTTGTGTCAGATCATATGCTAGAGCGAAGTCCAGAACAGATCTACCCGCATGATCGGTGGTGCGTGAGCCGAGCCATTCTGCGTGGTGAGCATTAAAGTCACCCAGAATAATGATCTCTGCGGATGGAATCTGCTGAAGCACGGAATCTGTAGCCATTTGGACGTGCTCAACCAGTCGGTCGGTTTCGGCATTACCGCTATGGGACCTATAAAGGCACGCATAGATTCGCGGATGGTCATCGCAGTCTACACGCAGCCAGATAATCGATAGGTCCTGTCCTTCAAGGCTGCCGAGGCGTCGAGAACAGATATCATCTCTGACGTAAACGCATACCCCAGCTCGTGGTATAAAGGAATGTTCCAATTTGTACCCAGGGTACGAGAGAAAAGTCGTATCGGCAGGAGAAGATAAGATATATGTTGTGCCCTATATACATGTCATTTGCAATCCGAAGCGTCACAGTGTAATCTCATCACTGGCGCGCGGCCAGTGTAACATGAGCCGGGCGACTGTAGCGTGTCGGTGTGTCCGCAGCTCCATCAAGCCGGTGGGCGGGCGGCGCGGTCGTCCGCGCGCGGCGCACAGCGGCGTCGTAAATACGGGCGTGCCCACTTCCTCAACCTGCGAGATTGTGAGTCCTCCTCCGACACTGATCTAACCTTAAAGCCTTATTATATTGACGTTTGTCGAATATACGTGTTCGAGTGTTCCTGGGATGTTACGTCGGTCACATATTGTTATTTAAATAAATAAAATTTTAACAAAAAGAAAAACCGACTTCAAACAAAACAGTATTTTAAAACAAATTAAAATACACTAAAAAGCAATAAAAATAATTGCATATTTAACATATTTTTGAGAGTCCTCCTAGGTAAAATGAAATGAAAAATATTAGACAACTTAAAAGTCGATTTACGATTATTAATGTAGTTATAGTTATTGTTATATTTGGAGCCGGTGTCAGCCAACCCTAGACGAATTGATAACCTCCTCCTTTTGGAAGTCGGTTGAAAAAAAGGTTTTGTAAATAAAGCGAGATACTTCTTTGAAAAGCCTCTGTAATAATTCTAACTATAGTAGCGGCACGCTATGATGGCCGTTTTGACGTTTGCCCGCTCATGAAGTTTCGTATTTAATAAATAATTACATCAAAGGAGCAAATTGTTGTTCTTTATTGGCAATAGTGACGTGCAATTAGTCATAAAATTTATCGAATGTGATTTCTAAACTACAAATATTAGGGTACCGCGAATATAACTTTTTTGTTTTGCGCTAATGTGTACGTCACACTCTCACACTCGACCTAGTAGTAATGTGTTTATAAAGTTATTCATTCTAATTCCAATTTTTGATTTAAATTGATTTCGTTCGAATATATTACTCAAACTTATTTTATATATTTTTTATGAAACCTTTTTTAATCAGATACTACTTACAACAAAAACTTGAATTAAATTACTTGCGAAAAACACAGAGATTTGAATGTATTATATCGATAATAAATTTACATTTCACATCATTTTTTTAATTTGTCAACGTCCATCGTATCTTGCCGCTAGAATAGATAGTTTTATGAAAAATGTTAAGTTAAAAAACCTCTCATAACAAATAGGTGACAACTTACTTGGTGGTAGGGCTTTGTGCGAGCCCGCCAACAACAGTACTCAGTATTGTTGTGTTCCGGTTTGAAGGGTGAGTGAGCCAGTGTAACTACAGGCACAAGGGACATAACATCTTAGTTCCCAAGGTTAGTGGCGCAGTGACGATGTAAGGAATAGTTAATATTTCTCACAGCGTCATTGTCTATGGGTGATGGTGACCACTTACCATCAGGTGGCCCATATGCTCGTCCGCCAACCTATACCATAAAAAAAAAAACTTGTTTGAAGGCATATATGCGGCTTTAAAAACGCACACAGTTTATAAAGTACCCCGCCCACAGTGTAACAAGTACCTGTTAAACGACTCGCAAGCGCGGCGGCACTACGACGCGGAGCACCCCGGCGCGCACTACCTCAAGCGCTACATGTGCGACATCTGCGGACACACCACCCGGGTACGTACGCGAGTACTGTCCGTACCGTCCGCAGTGCAACGAGTACTCAATCCAGTACCGTCCGCAGTGCAACGAGTACTCAATCCAGTACCGTCCGCAGTGCAACGAGTACTCAATCCAGTACCGTCCGCAGTGCAACGAGTACTCAATCTAGTATCGTCCGCAGTGCAACGAGAACTCAATCTAATACCGTCCGCAGTGCAACGAGTACTCAATCTAGTACCGTCTGCAGTGCAACGAGTACTCAATCCATAACCTCTATCCTGGCACGCATCAGCATACAACTTTGTATTGAAGGGTATAATTGGAAGGTAGTGCAAAATACGCTCTATAAAGTAATAATCAATATAAAGATTCTGTTCTGCGCTGTGCATTGCGTTTTCATTATACTATTTTGATGGGAACACTATGTTTTGATATTGTATTTATCACATTTGTAACATCAAATTGCTCAAGTTTTCTTAAGCTGGAGTTATGATCATCACGATAAGTATTCGTAGCTGCTACTTTAAAAAAGAAGTAAATATACAGTATATATATTTATATAATTTTGGTTGTTTCTCTCCAGCAATACGCAAATCTGACGGTACACATGCGTACGCATACGTTGGAGAAGCCTTACGCGTGTCCGCACTGCGAGCGACGCTTCAGCATGCCGAGCAACAGAGACAGGCATCTTGTTGTGAGTTATTAAAATATATTTACTGTTTTTTTAAAGTGCTTTATTAAATTCACGAGTGAAATCAATAGTTGTAGTTGCATCATATATATAAGTTACCAAAACAATATAGTGACGCATATTATTCATACAACCAAAGTCAATATAGTCGATTTTTAAGTATTTAAAGTTATGAAAGCTATAAACACCATTAGTACAAACGTTAATGTAGTGAATTTTTCATTACGAATTGTAAATTTTTGAAAAGAGAAATATTTCATTCGTCTTATTTCAATCGATTGAATTCACCATTTAGAAGGATGTGACCTCTTTTCTATCTCTAAAATAGATTTTTAAGTAAAAAAATAACAATCCATAATCTAGACTGGAACTTACTCTCCTTTCGTAGTAAAAAACAGCGTTACATGTAGCGTTCGTTTAACGCAGGTGCACACGGGCGAGAAGCGCTACCAGTGCCAGCACTGCAACCGGCGCTTCACGCAGAGCAGCGCCGTCAAGCTGCACATCCAGACCGTGCACCTCAAGATCCCCTACGCGCCCTGGGACAAGAAGAACCGCAAGCGCCGCCGCGAGCCCGAGCCGCCCGCGCCCCCCGCGCCGCCCGCGCCCCCCGCCGGCAACTACCTCAGCGCCTACATCACCTACAGCGAGTGAGCGAACGCGCTACGGGCGACTACGACACACAACAGGCATGCATTGTGACGTCACATACGTCAGCGGTCGACGCGGTCGCGCTACGGGCGACTACGACACGCAACAGGCATGCTTACCATTGTGACGTCACATACGTCAGCGGTCGACGCGGTCGCGCTACGGGCGACTACGACACACAACAGGCATGCTTACCCTTGTGACGTCACATACGTCAGCGGTCGACGCGGTCGCGCTACGGGCGACTACGACACACAACAGGCATGCTTACCCTTGTGACGTCACATACGTCAGCGGTCGACGCGGTCGCGCTACGGGCGACTACGACACGCAGCAGGCATGCTTACCATTGTGACGTCACAAACGTCAGCGGTCGACGCGGTCGCGCTACGGGCGACTACGACACGCAACAGGCATGCTTACCCTTGTGACGTCACATACGTCAGCGGTCGACGCGGTCGCGCTACGGGCGACTACGACATACAACAGGCATGCTTACCATTGTAACGTCACATACGTCAGCGGTCGACGCGGTCTCGCTACGGGCGACTACGACACGCAACAGGCATGCTTACCATTGTGGCGTCACATACGTCAGCGGTCGACGCGGTCGCGCTACGGGCGTCTACGACACACAGGCATGCTTACCATTGTGACGTCACATACGTCAGCGGTCGACGCGGTCGCGCTACGGGCGACTACGACACACAACAGGCATGCTTACCATTGTGACGTCACATACGTCAGCGGTCGACGCGGTCGCGCTACGGGCGACTACGACACGCAAAAGGCATGCTTACCATTGTGACGTCACATACGTCAGCGGTCGACGCGCTATCAGTATTATGAAAGAATTAAATAGAAACTGTTTCGTTGTGAAACTTTATATTTATATGTTAAAAAAAATATCATTGACTTAACTTGAACATACATTGGATCTATTATCTACTCGATTGTAACGATTTGAAATGTGATATTTTTAGCAGACTGTATTTCGCGAACAGTTCGGTGGGTGAAAATATGTTTAAAATCAGAGCAAATATTCCACAGTTTCCCTTATATTGTTAAATTTCAATCTATGCTTGAAAATAAACTTTTATTTAGGTACTTAGTTAGGTTTAAATAAGCCTCGCACAGTTACTATTACTCGTTTCAGACTTTCCGAACACAAAACTATAAGGATATTTTTAGTGTAAGGCGTGTAAAAATAAATTATTCTGTATATTTTGTCATATAAATGGTATACTTAATATATATGTAAATATATATGAAATAATTAAAGTGCTTAAGATTTTAAGGCAATAAACTTTAAATATGATTCCTAACAAGAATATTATTGGGAGATGAGATTGATTTGATGGGAGCCCCACTGTGTTTTCATTACAAATATTTTCTTTTATCTGAGTAAATTTATCTCACCAATCTGAAATGCAAAAGAATGAATAGGTTCGACTCTTAATTTTTAATAGAATAGGATGCCTTAGCTTTTTTAGCTAACAGAAATATATTTATGGACGGTTACTGTATCTTATTTTTGACTCATGAATATGTATGGTACGAAACAACTTAGATGTAGCATCGGCAAAATTCGTAAACCGATTACTGCCGATTTACACAACCAATAGAAATAGCTCCCTATCGCGCCATTCGACGCTATTCGTCGCTATAGAATCTCAGGTCAGTTCAATTCGAGAAAGCAAAAAGACGTGTCAAATATATTAGGTTATTATGATATTACACGTTGTAGCGTTTGCGTAAAGATCATACTAACGTAAGAAATAAATATTGATAATTTGGGATGGTGTACTTAATTCGGCTGTGATCGGTTTCACGAATTTTGCCGATGCTACATCTAAGTTGTGTCGTACTATACCAGTTTATTTAATTAAGAAATATACATAAGTGACTTAATTGTGATTCAAAATGTATTTGTATTAAATAAGATATAACGACTAAAGGTTGTATTGACGTTATGAGTTTAAGTCAACATCAAGCTATTATACTTTTTATATTAAATGAAATTACGTTTTTCAACTATGTTCCAATAAATTTAAATGTACTTTTTTTGTAAATCATATTATAAATATTTATTAAATTTATCCAGTACAGGATTGTCTTGTAAAGTATATTTTAAACAATATATATAAATTGCTATAGTATTTGTTTTATTTAACTTTCTCATATATTTGAATACGCTTGCAAACTACACGCTCCGTTAGATATCAATTAAAACAAAGTAAATTTTAATCTTTTATATGAATAAAAATTAACAAATCTACTATATTTCTAATTTAACAGGAATCAAGCTATTGTGCTATCTCTTTTTCGAGTGTGATGTTAAAAGAAGACAAAGGATATTTTTAGGCATCCGTTTTTTTCAAATGATTCCATACAGCAGGAACGGTTTTTTTGGATATATCGAAGTAATCAACATAAACTTACCAATCAACTGTTACCTAATTCAAATTTAGAATTACAAAATTGTCGGTAAAACTGGTTCACACGGTTTAAATTAGATTTAACGACTATGACTAATAAAATTGAATAATTATTTTAAAAAATTGATTCAACAAAACTCGAAAGATTGATAACTTTTTTGAATCAACATTTTTTGCTTCAATTTAATTGAATCATTTTAAGTCGTTGAATCGACGTGTGTGAACGGGGTTTTAATCATAGAGATTTTGACTTCGGGTAAAAAAATATTTAAATAATAACATTTATTTGTACATATATTTAATAACAGATAAATTTTATATTTCAAACATAATTTGGAACAGCTTTATTGTCGCTTTCACTTATAATAATTGACGTCACAATTGGCAAATAAATAATTGGAATACTTTATAGTTATTGCTAAATTAACCATTTGAGCGTTTGTTTTAAATTATATAATTTAATTTACAATCATAATTCCTATTTTAAAACGATAAAACCAAAACTCAACATATAAACTTATATAACAATAATAAAATAAATACTCTAAAAAAATATATGGAATTCCAAACACTATTCAGATCTATATTAGAACAAATCACATTTAGGAATGTTTTGTTGCCAATTAATTAATAAATGCATTCTTTTAAATAACAGAAACCAGCTAAATTGCTACTAAGTCTTAATTATGTTTTGACTGCGTTTACAAATTTCGTCCTTACAATGTTTATTTTGTACTACATTTCTGGCGCAAGCTTACAGACCCTTGTTGAAGTATACTTCACTTATCTTTGGGTAATTCTTCTTAACCGAATCCTGTAATCAAATTTATAAACATTTATCATTTCGTCATTCAAACATTTAGGGTTTAAGGCGTTATTCGACCAAAACAATAGGTTAAAAAATGCCGATGGTCCCGTATTCGTTGCTTCATAAAACATAGTGATTTATGAAAATTAGTTCATGTTATGGAGAAATAATGCCCTGCCTATCTATTTAATGTGGATGCCTCCGTGGCTGTTCAAACTACAAGTATATAGATGTATATATTGACTCATAAACTGCATCACACTTCAGGATTCCTTCTTCTTTTCTTTTGAGTTAAAATAAATTTAAATCACGAGACTGTCAATCATAAAAAAAAACAAAATTTAAAAATGGAACGCAGTAAACGTTGATATACCCGCGTAATTAAAATGTATGTACCCAATTAGATTTCAATATCGTGCGGGCGGTCCCGCGTACGTAAGGGTAAGGTCATGCATACCCTGAGCTCCGGGTCGAGGCTGTCGACGGCGATGGCAGCGCGCTGGTCGAATATGGCGCAGCACAGCGGCGTGGCGAACGTCACGCAGAGCCCTACCATGAACAACTGGAACGGCACCACCATCGACGGCCGCTTGTCGAACAGACCGCGCTTCGCCGCCATGCTCGTGATGATTGGCGTCACCGCTGCCAACAATTACACTTCTGATTGGCGAAGTGTCGTATGCGATGGCATTGTTTGTTGGACGGTATGCATTTATCAAATAATAGTTGCCGCACAAGGCTTTACACGTTTCTTAAGTATTAGGCATATTTAAGTAGCCTATGTCCTTCATTGAAGTACCTACGACTGCTTCAGACCAAATTCCCTTCAATGGCTAAAGTGCAACAGATAGTTTATACCAATGATGTTGTAGTAAACAAATATGTTATTACTTATTAACACGCAAAAAGTGAAGACTAGAAACGTCCTAATTGAGACGTTTGCCTTTAGACGTTTTACGTAGTAATACGTTATAATACATCATAATTACGTAGTAATACGTTTTGCGTAATTAAAACATCTAGTTATCCCTTTTACTTATTGTTATTATTAAGCTATCCTTTTTACTTTTAACGAAATGTAAAAATAAACCAAAATAAACGGTCCCCGGCGCGGCACACTTTTTCTTTTGTTTAGTATGGATATAACATATCTGTTTATTAGAATATCATTGGTTTATACATTTATAATAATAGCATAGATAATAGGTAACAAATTAAGCTCCGGGCAAGGCATACCGTAGATCTACAAATGATAAAAATAGTCACCAATATCTTTGATAATGACACTCAAATCTTATTACTTGTGTAAATATAAAGTGTACGTATGTATATTTGTGTGACACTGTGTAAACTATTTCAATCACAAGCTCGCGAAAGACTAACAATTTTAAATTGAGTCTAATTTAAATGCATCTTATTTTTGCCATATCAGTCAGACCAACGATTTCATAACAAACTCTGTTACGAAATCATTGGTCGTATATCCAAAGAACATTTCCTTTGAGAATTCTTAAATATACATGTATTATATTTTTAGTTGTTTTTATTTATTGATTATACGTAATCATTCCGTTTTTCCTACGCAGATGGTGCGTCTCCCTCAAGAATAGGCATCGTGACCGAAATCGATCAGGAGGAAATCAACAACATCAATATTATGAAAACAACATTATCTTATGGCGGCTGTACACTCCCGGACGAGAGCTCTTGTACTGCCTCGCCGAGAACTTCACACGAGTCGAGCACAACCCTGTACATTCTCGTCGGTTCAGTTGCGAATGCGCGCATCGAGAACATGGACGCCTTGAAAGCTCAATGTTAACTGAAAGGCACGAGAATGTACAGTAGTGCTCTCGCCTTCGCTCACGAGGCAAGCGAGACCGTTTGACTGCGCAAAAAACCGCCACGGGAGCGCCACGCAACGCCACGAAACATCACGAGACTAGGCGAGCGCTATCATGTACACTCTCGTAAGAAAGCACTCGTCCAGGAGTGTACAGCCGCCTTTAGAGATAGCATCAGACTGTTATATAGTTTGTTTGTCGAGGAACAATTTCTAGAACTAACGATCGAATTCTAAAAAAAAAATACAGTCGGTTGCGAATTTTACATGGTAATTTCAAAAAATATCTCACAAATACTCACTCATTCCAGGCAACGCCATGAGAATACGGGAAAAGCAAACCAAGCCGATACCGTACTTGGCGGCTCTCTTGGAGTTACCCACTCGCGTTCCATCAGCTGTGAACACTGGCGTACCGTTTATTAGTTCCCTGAAACAAAAAACAAATGTGACGATGAGACGACCTCAGTGGTCGAGTGGTACGTACATCGGTTTTCATGGTTTTCATACGGTTTTCATACCAAGATTCCGGTTTTAGAAAAAGTTCTTTAGTTTTCTACGTTGTTTTGGGTCTGGGTTTTTGTGGTGTCGTCGTTACTTCTGATTTTCCATAACACAAGTGCTACTTACATTGGGATAAGAGTAATATATGTAATGTTGTCCAATTATAATTATAATAATAACTGATTCTGATTTTGGAGAAATTATGGACAAAAATTGGGGTATATTTTTGTTTTACTTCAGTCTAAGTTTGATTTAAGTCTTAATATTATATTATACGACATATAATCCAAAGACGAAGAAAATTGTCTCAATAATATAATAAAATATACTTTTCAAGAAACAATTTTCTCCAATGATGCTTATCTCTGATTTCGGAATTTTGCAATCAAAATTTTTGTAGCCGTGTACCATAAGCGTTATCTGCTCATATTTCCGATTAGTGATATCATCTTGACATTCAAGTTAACTGTAGCTTATATACCAAATATATATTTTTTTTATGGTATAGGTTGGCGGACGAGCATATGGGCCACCTGATGATAAGTGGTCACCATCGCCCATAGACAATGACGCTGTAAGAAATATTAACTATTCCTTACATCGTCAATGTGCCACCAACCTTGGGAACTAAGATGTTATGTCCCTTGTGCCTGTAGTCACTGGCTCACTCACCCTTCAGACCAGAACACAACAATACTGAGTACTGTTATTTGGCTGTAGAAAAACTGATGAGTGGGTGGTACATACTTAGACGGGCTTGCACAAAGGCCTACCACCAAGTAAATATCTATATGATGATATCTTACATCAACACCGGAACAGGAAATAGATGCGAATATCTTTGATGATCCTTTCGTTAAAGTGTACCCTTCTTTCTAATTATGTAATTTGCTGTCTGATGTCTGCTTAAGAATTTTCTATTAAAATAAAGAAAATATAATTACCCGCTTCTCATCATGGGAATATTGATGAAATTGGCTCCGCAAACCGCCGCAAACGGTACCAAGCGGGCGTAGATTGGATTGCTCATATTCTGTAATAAATATTATATGAATATTAATAATTCTTGAGAGATGTGTATTTGTGGTATCAAATTATTGGATAAATTTAAAAATACAAGCATTGATTCCGTGATCTGTATCGTACAAAATATTATGAAAACGATTAAGATTAACATTTACAAATAAGGGGAGCCGAGATGGCCCAGTGGTAAGAACGTGTGCCCTTAACCGATGATTGAGGTTTTAAGCCCAGGCAAGCACCGCTGAATATTTATGTGCTTAATTTGTGTTAATAATTCATTTCGTGCTAGACGGTGAAGGAAAACATCGTGAGGAAACCTGCATGTGTCTAATTTCATAAAAATTCTGCCACATGTGTATTTCACCAACCCGCATTGGAACAGCATGGTAAAATATGTTCCAAACCTTCTCCACAAGGGGAGAGGAGGCCTTAGCTCAGCAGTGGGAAATTTACGGCCTATCGTTGTTGTTTTTTACAAATAAACAATTGATGATTTACATATAATGTTGCAGCAAATGTCGATCATCATTAGATCGACAAGTGGGCACCCAAAACTACCATTAAGAAAATGTCCGGAATAACCTCAGTCAGTGAAAACTTTCCTTAAAACTCTAATCTTACTTAGTTGTAAAATTGACAAAATACACTATAGTAATGTTTTCATCACATTTGGCGTTTTTTTTTTAAATATATGTATGCCATGGCTGACTTTTGCTGTGTATACTCGAACTTGTTAAAATATTATAAATTTTAATATTTATTTCCTCATAAAAATTTGCCGTTACTTCGAGAGATCGTGTTTTGTAAGATTTCGTTCCTTCGTACGTAAAATCATCAATCAAATTATGCATTATAGTTTTTCAAAGAAAAATATTACTTTTATTAAAATATAGTCATTATTTAGATCAGTAACAGTCAGTAAATTCATTGCTGGTTTGCTCCCACGACGGGAGAGAACGTGGAAGCTAATTCCAACACGCTGCTTCAATTCGGTTTGGTTGGAATAAATTTGTAAATGTTATGAAAAAAGTGTGATAGTAGGAAAAAAATCATAGTCATTTTTATGAGAAATGTCACAATATTATACTATTTTACGTAAGAAGGCGGTGGCCGTGACGTGAGCAGAAGAAATTGTGTATTTTAAGTTATTTCATGTTGATATCATATTTGTTCATTAGATGAGATGTGATAAATAGGGAGCCATGGCGTTTTGTTTACAAATATAACTGTTTGTTGTAGTTGAGTTCAGTTCCAAGGCACAGTGGTTCACAAGGCTACCCAAACTATTTACAGCTAGTAAATAACAGATAATAAAAAGATATACATATTAATGACCTGATAAGCTACTTTTGTTAATAAATAAAATTACCAATAATTCTGTTTCTGAAATAAGAAAACACAATTGGCAGAACAAGTTTTTCCTCGAATTGTTTATGAAACGTTCATTGGGCTATAAAAAACATATCGAGGAATGCATAAATTAAGGCAAATAATGTAATCATAATATAAAAATTGAAATCATTATCATTAATGCGATAAGATTATTTTACATCTATTTAATACAAGCGTATTTTTTGTCATGATCAAACAATAATAGGTATGAACAAAAATTATAATTGTAGGTAAGTAATTTATAATTTGGCTCGACTTAGCGGGGCCAATGTCGTGCCCCCCGATTCAAATAATAGCAATAATTTATTAAAAATAAAGGTGCCAAAAAATCTATGAATATCGTGTTTCTGCAAGGTTGATCGATTTATCAAAATAAAGGAACGATAAGAATCAAAATGGAAAATAAAATCGTAGCAATTTCAGTTATCAGATTTAAAAAACACACACACATCAAACGTACGAGTTGGTGTATTTGTCACATATAAATACTATTCGCGAGAACTACACACTACTTAGCAATCTCATGTCTACGGTAATAACTAATAATATAAAACTAGAGTCTATATAAGTTTGAAGTGTGTTCTATCTTGTGCAACAGGATTGTAGGACTGAGAGAATTCGGAGTGCATTTATGTATGTATACCATATGTTAGCCAGTCCCTAGCTGGTCTCCCTTGAGATTAGCCACCGTGATCTAAATCGGCTAGGACGTCAGGACATCATCATCATCCTATGATGTGTAAAGGGAAGGAGAAGCATCTCATTTGAATAAAACGAGTCACGGGTAGACTGACCACGAACGCTGTAAAGTGCTCGAAACGTCTGGATGTCCAAATAATTAATACACGCGATTAAAATCCGTAATAACTAGTTTTATTTAAATGTGTAATAATCGCGAAAATTTAAGACAACATCTCATTTGAGTTTCATCAGAAAGAGTGCCCACTCAAAAATTTGAAAAAAGGGTACCATAAATTTCCAGAATGGTGTTACTCTACTTCCTGAAGTTAATTGATTGGTATTTATAAATTAGAAGTACAGAAAAGGCAGATGTCTATCTTACAACCTTTAATTCCTTTTAATTCTAGTAGTGTAGTAGTCAAGTATTAGTGGAGAATTGAACTCCCTCTAATTTATTTTTTTCTACTTGAGGGCATAATTGCAGGATGAAAGTGAAATGTCTATTTTCATGAAGAGACTATGGGATTACGAAATAATTAACAGTTAAAAACCGCTGATGGAACCGTGAACTCAGTGCTTCTTTAACTTTGCATGTAACTTTCAATAAGTTCAAAGTAACGCACATCACAATGTTCTTCACTTCTCAATTTAATTACTATAAATCGAAAAGCCAAAGGTATTTTTTGATTAATAAACTTTTTTCCATTTGTTACCAGAAATATATTAAAATATGTAGTCCAAAATATAATTGTTCTCAATGATACATTAACATGATTTTTTATCTAATTATGATTACGAATGAAAGCAATGTTTTGTTTGAGCCCATGAATTTAGAACCAAATCATATCTACTATACGTGATTGATAGAAAAAAAACCCACTTTATAATGTAGGAAAACGGTAGCCATTACTATCTATTAAATACGTTCTGTAACTAATAATCCCTTTATTAAATATTATCACCGCCCACCGGGGATTATCTGTCATACTTTTATTATTGAATAATTGCTCTTACTTTTTAATTTCGTATATTTCGTACGATATAAGGAAAACTAGGTTGGAAAATTAAAAACCTGAAAATCTGATGAAATTACAATAAAAATACGAATAAAACGATATCAGATTAATTTTCTAATACGCTAAAACTAATTTTTATTATTGTTATCGATAATAATCTGTATTCCTACACTATGACAGATAAAAAATACGACATCAAAACGTCATTGAAATTTAAAAATAGAAGCGCTAATATGGAGACAAATTGACTCGACTAATTAAGTAAATATATCGCATTGTAAACATAGATTCACTCGCGAAGGCGCGTCCCTGGCGCCCCCGGTGTCCTTGTCCTTAGATAAGGACAGAAAAAAATGTACAACATATATTATATTATTTTGTTAATTAAAGCGCAATTCATCGTGAGTGAATTTGTTAGAGATTGCATTGTATATGTATTTGCCGCATTATAACCCTGCGACACACCTCTCTGACGCGACTTGTTGACAAATCAAACAAATGCCGTTGATAAGGCGATATTATTATACAAGTTTATTGAGGAATCGCAATTTTCCTAATCTTATCTCTATGACGTGCGTTTACACACGGTTGATTGACGTTTCAAGAATCAAGACTAAATAGATGTTCTTGAGAGTATTTCAGCTCCCTGAGATTTATGGATTTTATAACTGATTTATCCCAAAACGCTTTGTTTTTATTTTTTTGTTTATAAAATTGGTGATGGACGGACAGATTGGCCAAAGCATAGTAACCAACCACTACTACCTGATTTCATCAATACACCCCCTTATTTGGGAACAGAGATATTTTGTCCCTTGTGCATGTGCTAATACTGCGCTGGCTAAATTACTCTTCAAACCAACACAATAAAAGTATTGCCATTTGACAATAAAACATATGATGAATATGAGGTACACGCCCATTCACTGTGGGTTATTTCAAATTACTCGTTTTGTTTACTAAAATTATGGATACTTGATTGTCTTGTCACCGTACCGATAAAAATATTTAGCAGCGGTTGAGTGAAAATTGTTTAAAATTATGTTGAAATAACTTTATTCGAATTACTCACACATACTAATACGTAAAGTTAGATAAAAATTCTGCAGCATCATGATCGTGATGTAAAGAAAAGTTATGAGACTGAAAATATATAAAGTCATGGCAATCGAAGATGCCTCAAAAAACTTAAAAAATTGCTCCGTCTATGGATTTTTTAAATACTTACATTATAATTTATATAATTAAGAGTTATTACATTAATCGAAACGACATCCTAATTTAATGTAGGTAAACTAAACCCAGATTGAGATAAAATATTAATTTAATTTGAAATCTATCAGTTAGAATTAATAAATTTAACTCGAGTAAAGGATACTGATATTCATTGAAAGGTTAAAAAATATACTTCGTCAATCTATATTCAAACCATATGATTTGTCGGAAGACATATTTATCTTCGCACGAAATAATTTTACATTTTAGCAGGATACTATAATGCTATCTCATCTAAATCCTTAAGACTGGTAAGAGCCTACATATCTATAATGTGAGCCTGAATCATTTACGATGGCTAGGAGCCAATATAAAAACCTTGCCAACAGGGGTTGGCTTCGATGTATAAACCGCCCGTAAAAGTCAGCCATGACATGACATTTTTCATACTTTCCGCCGATTCCAATAAACATAATAATTGCTACAGATTCAACCAGCACTGAAATTTAACTCTGTCTGTACCGAATTTGAAGAAATTTTGTGTAACGCCAAGTTAAACTCCTAGAAATAACATAGGGTTTTTATGTCTAACAGCTGACGACCAATAAAACGCAAACGAAGTCGCGGTTACCAATTTGTTTTAAATAAAAATGGATGTCGGGACTGTCATCAACATCTCATATTGGAAAAAGCTAGTAATTTTTGTCTGTCTAGATGCCCTTATACTTGATTGGATAGAATAGAAGAAATGAAATGAATTTCTTTTGTTTCACGAACTAAATGACGACGAAAGGAGATTGGTGCATTGGATACGTCTTATGTATCATAAAGTCGTGACGTCGATCGTAATGTGATCTTTCGTTGACATAACAATTGCACGACTGATTATGATAAATATTTGTCTTTCGTATTGTGAATTTATTGAAACGAAACGTTCTTGATTTGTGAAATAACGATATTAAGTGTATGTCCAAATCTTGGGATAATTTTGGAAAAATTACCTATATACTAAGATTATAAATGTGAAAGTACCTCTGTCGCTTTTTCACAACCGAACCAATGAACCGAAATTGATGAGATTTGGTGTGAAACTAACTTGAACTCCAAGAAAGGACAAAGGCTACTTTTTTATTGAAAACCAATCCTCTAAAACGCGAGGGCTATAACCAGTATCATATAGAAATGGATGCTGGTATACATCAAAGTTTTTCTCATTCCCGTGAAATCCCTCATTCGTTGATACACGTATAGTACGACACAACTTAGATGTCGCATCGGCAGAATTCGTAAAACCGATCACACCCGAATTAAGTACGCTATCCCAAATTATCAATATTTATTTCTCACGCGAATATGATGTTTGCATAAACGTAATAACTTGTAATATCATATGAACTAATATATTTGTCAATTTCACGCGTGGATTTACATGCACTTGCTTTCTCTGACGCGTGAATCTATAGCGACGAATAGCGTCGAATGGCGCGATAGGGAGCTATTTCTATTGGTTGTGTAAATCGGCAGTATTCGGTTTTATTTTCATTCCATTGCATTTTCCGATGCTACATCTAATTTGTGTCTTACTATACCATACTGTACTTACTTACTTTTGGGTCAAGGGTCAACTATTTTATGTAATTCGCCCCAAGAATGCGCTAAAGGATATCGTAAAATCGATCGCCGTGACAAATCGTATTCAAGTACTACAAGGCAATATCTGTTCGTTTCGAATTTTGAAATTCGAACAAACACAACCGTTACATATCCCTATGTCTATGGAGAGGTAGACTCATCTCTATGGGCAGTGATCCCTCACAATTAAGTGGCCCTTTTCCCCGTAATTAACACAAACAACTACATAACTATTATTTTATAGTTTAAACTCACTCGTGTAGGAATAATGATATTCGTCAGTTCTTTGAACTGAGTTGATAAGAGATGCTATGTCATGGTCGTTAGTTGAGAGCTAAGCTCGGAACGATTGCGCAAATATCAAATAGTGTTATTTATTACGGATCTCTGTAAATACAAGATAATGAAAGCTATCGTCGCGCGCGTATAAAACAAATGACACGAGTGACGTGATACGAATACGCGAGGGGAATGGGTTCCAATACACCAACGACCTTCAAAACTTTGCTACTCTTTAATCAGTTATGATTTTCTCTCTTTTTCTCATTCAGTGGCGGATTTACCAATAGGCTAAGTAGAATCAGAGGGGTGGCAAATTTTGCCCAAATTTGTTATTGTTTTACAGAAATGAAAAAAAAGAACTTGTAATTATATGTACCTATACACATAACGACCGTAATCCGTATACTCGTCACTACATAAAGGGTTGGAAAAATAATCTAGAAACTGACAGAAATATCACCTAGTTTATAATCATAGTAATACGGGAAAAACCGATGTAATGAGGACGATAGAACACAAATCATAAATGTTGCAAAAAAAAAGTAGGGGCGGCAAAAATTGAATAGCCTACTAACGGCAGATTTATAAATCCGCCACTGTTCTCATTCTGTGATCATCAATTTAAAATTTGAAAGAAAGAGATACAAAATAACACATTTTGATTGATTCATAATATATCGCTATTCCGCTTAATTGTACTCTCAAAAGACTTGCTGATTGCACTGAAAGTTATTTTAACGATTTCTACTCTTTTTTCCTAAATAATTCTAAAAATACATATCTTTATCATTAAGCATATACATACGTATATACGCTGAAGATTTCTAAATATTTTTCAAATAACGTTCCATAATAGAATAATCTTTGCGAAAACATAAGGAACTTAGGCAAAAAAAGTCTGTAACAGTCTCATTGCTGTAATAAGACCTATCCCTTTGAGGGCGCTTGGAGATTTCACATGCTGATCTAAAGCTCTCGGCTTGGTGGACACACATGTGGCAGATTTTCATTGAAATTAGACACGTGCAGGTTTCCTCACGACGTTATCCTTCACAACCAAACACGACATAAACTAAGCACATGGAAATATAGTGCTAGCTTTACTTGAACAAACATCGATTGAGATGCATGCGTTCTTCCATCGGCCATGTACTTACCTCTACTCAGGTAAGTTACAATCGAACTTACCTTGACTTTGCTGTTGAGGAAGAGAGCAGTTGATAGCGCGCCTCCACAGGCTGCGCAGTAGGACGCAACCAGCTGTCTATTGGACAAAGTCAAGAGTTACTTCACGAATGGGTGTACACCATTTACATAGGTATATACATCGGTCGTCGTACCTTAATAATGTATTAACTTTTTTTTTATGGTATAGGTTGACGGATGAGCATATGGGCCACCTGATGGTAAGTGGTCACCATTACCCATAGACAATGACGCTGTAAGAAATATTAAGTATTCCTTAAATCGTCAATGCGCCACCAACCTTGGGAACTAAGATATTATGTCCCTTGTGCCTGTAGTTACACTGGCTCACTCACCCTTTAAACCGGAACACAACAATACCGAGTACTGTTGTTTGGCGGTAGAATAACTGATGAGTGTGTGGTACCCACCTAGGCTTGCACAAAGCCCTACCACCAATTACTTTTTATGAGTCTTCAAAATTTCATATCAGACTTATCAATGGAATCCTGGAGTTAGGATTTTGCAGGGTTCACACTCTCATACATCAAAAAGCATATAAAGTTAGTTATGAGAGTGAGGGCTAGGAGAGTGCACCTGTACCATATTTAGTAGAGGAATAAGTGTCTAGGACGTTCTAAATACAGATTTAATGAGATCTTTAATAAAAAGAATTATATCGTCATTTGTTACAAGTTAATTAGTTATGAATTTGCGGCAAAGTTAAGTAAATATACAATAGGACTTTACTCACGAGGTAGGTAGCGGCGCGTCTCCCGATCTATTCGTGTAGTTGACGACAGCGTTGAACGTTTGATTCACCCACTGCCAGAACGCTGTCGCGGCGGTCGTCTTGTAGAACGTTATCATGCCTGGATTTAGTGATGGAACATTCGTTTTAGTCTTTACTGTATTGTTGAAAATGGATAGGTTGACTGGCAAATTGGCCACTTAATGGTTCAGTTCAATTACACAGATTATTTCGCCAATGTCACGTTGGATGGAGAAGACACTAATGAGATTGATCGGTGCACTTAATGGTAAGAAGCTCACTGCCCTTAGACATTGGCAGTAAAGAAAATATAACCAATACCTCTTTTTATCTTCCATTGCAATTAACTGCATTGTTATCAATGTTAATTTTAAAGAGATTTTATCAAATCGGCGCCAAATGTTGGTAAGTGACTTACACTGTACAACGGAGTGAAATCTGACAGTTTAAGAGAGAGATCCACTAGTGATAATAAAAGTTACAAGAGATATGTGAAGCTTAGTTCTAATGGTAGTAGGTAATTCGTTATTCATCCCGATATGAACTCACAGCCAGTGATGATCGTGTTCATGGGCGCCTGAGCGGCCATGCGACCGAGCACGAACATCTTCTCCCCTGAATCCGGATGGAAGGCACTGTCGTACAAATACTTAGTCGCCCACAGTTTATCCTCATCATAACCAGGTGGCATCCTACGCGATTTCCTATAGAGTAAAAAGTAAATTTAGCAATTAATGGGTATCTTTAATGGATGAACCTATTGCCTATTGATATACTAAAAATATTTTTTGATACGCATATATTGCTCAATGCCATTTATCAAGTTTATTGGACAAAATCGATTAAAATAACTTTAATACCGTCATTTCACAAAATTAAATAAAATTTAAGTTAACGTTAGTTTTTTAGACAGGAATCGCAAGATCTCAATGAAAATCTAAGTCATTGCTAAATAACAATAACTCTTTTATTGCCAAGTACAACAAAAGAAACAAGTTGAATCATTTTATATTAAATCACAACAATAAATTTTGTGCTGGAAAAAAATAGCAAGACAGTTCAGATGTGTTCTTGATTGCCGATATTCTATATTCTTATCCCACGGATGAATGCATCTTAAGCCAGTAGTCGAACCCAGGCAAGTAGCCCTGAATTGCCAAGAGGCGTTTGTTTTGCTGTGTTTATAATTCATCTTGACCTACGTAGTAGCGTGGTGAAATAAACTGCTGAAGTTTTCCTTAATGCAGAGAAGGCTTTGGCCCAGTAATGTTTAGAGTGCACAATGCTTGGTTTTACAAAAAAAAAACTTTTATAATCGTGAAAAGCATTATATTATACTTAACAAATATCGTTACCTGAATTCGGTGACAATACGCTTTGCTTCCTCCAAGTCCGAATTGCTGGCGAAGGCGTTCATGGGGTTGGTTAAGAGGAGGAAGTGCTTCGCACGGCCCATATACGTGCTCTGGTCATAGCGGGGCTTGTCCAAGTTTATGTGGCTCATTGTAAAGGATGACTAGACTGGAAGGTAAATATTGTGTTACAGTTACATTGACAGGATTTTTTTTTTTATACTTTCGAATATTTGTCATTTTGGTTTCATACTTCGATCAAGAAGTTGGATCAATATACATTGAGTTATTGAGTTTTTAGTTTTAAATCCACCGAAACATTACTCAAATTAATAAAAGTATTATATTGGGTGGTTATTCTATACAGAATAAAAGGTAAAATGATATTCAAGTATGAAAAAACGAGTGTTTGTATTGAAATTTAAATGACATACTTTTTACGAGTTATATACACTTTAAATACGTAAGCGTCTACGCACTACCTACGTACATATCATAGGATTGGTAGCTTATTGCGAAATATGTAAAATTTATGTTCAGTCAGTTCAAAAGTATCAGGTTTGGTAACTCTTTAGGTAGAAATAGCATTTAAGTCTTCCAATAAAGTAACTATTGTAGAATTGTATGACCCAAAGCTTTACATAACATATTAGGAGAGCCCAAAATAAAACATTTTTTTTTTCAAACAATCATAATCTGATTGCCATGGATGTAATAAAATCTTGAAAACAATGATCAATAACCTTTCTGCAAAATTCAAATATAAACGGCACCGAAGCATAATAAAGATATTCAAATTATTTAAATATTAAACGTTTTGATCACATCGTGACGTCGAGTGATTAGCGTCAGGCACACCTCTATTCGCGGTAAATTTAACGTGACGTGAAGTTTAAAGAGCGTCAGGGAAATTTTGGGTACATTACGCTCAACGAGACGGAAAATCATAGCTTTTTCCATGCATAAAATTATAACCATTACACTTATTAATCAATAGGTATATAGGACAATGGGCAATGGTTAGAACGCGTGCATCTTAACCGATGATTGCGGGTTCAAACCCTGGCAAACACCACTATATATATGTGCTTAATTTGTGTTTATAATTCATCTCGTGCTTGGCGGTGAAGGAAAACATCGTGAGGAAACCTGCATGTGTCTAATTTCATCGAAATTCTGCCACATGTGCATTTCACCAACCCGTATCGGAACAGCGTGGTGGAATATGTTCCAAACCCTCTCCTTAATGGAAGAGGAGGCCATTAGCCCAGCAGTGGGAAATTTACACGCTGTTACTATATAGGGCAATAAATAGGTATATAATTGAAATCGCCTAATAGACGTTACAAAAACAATATTATATTTGACGATCAATTATAGATGCACTGGATCCATTCGGCGTTTTCTTAAAGATATTACCAGCCTTTTTAAATGGGGTATTTTTCCGAAAACTACATTTTTTTTTTTTCAAATATTCTTAATTAATCATCAAGTTTTGTATGCTCTACTTAGTGACAGAAAATTTTAATCAATAAGTAATGAGCAACGTTATCCGTGAATTACAAGGTTTGTAGATAAGCCCTGCTACAGCAACTAAATGAGTTCATAGTGTCAATGTTCGTTTGATTTTTAAATTTTATCTTATATTCTATAGTAGTTTAATGAATCGTATTCAGTTTGCTTCAAAGTTAAATGCAGCATTTTGCTACCGACGTATTTTAATCTATGAATAACGTAGACTTAGTATTTAAAGCTTAAGATATATTAAAATCTATATACTAATAGTATAAATGTGAAAGGAACTATTTTTGTCTGTCTGTCGCACTTTCACTACCAAACCACTGAACCGATTTTGATGAAATTTGTTATGAAGCAAACTTGAACTCCAACAACGAGCGAGACCGCGAGTAACAACTTGTAAGTAATAAAGATAATTTATATTTTATAGTAGAAGAACATCATTAAAATTTAAGATTACAAACGGTTGTAGAATATAGTCCTCTGCAGTTCAAACACAGCTATTCTAGGATAGATTAAATCAATTTACATTAACGAGTCGTTAATATAAAACTGGCATAATAAAATGAATTAAGTATTATATATATACTGTATTTTAAAATAAGAATATATAAATTATATCGATATGTAACTAAAATCTAAAGTTAAATTGTTAAACGATTCTAATGTAATGTTAGAAAAGCATACCGATCTAATAAGTTCGTAATAAATTTGTAAGAACAATAGTAACGATTCTGAACTCCGATAACTTAATCAAACAAATAAACAAGCACATGTCACGGACATGTCTTATCTAACGAAAATTCTACTTAAGTAATGAAAACGATAACAATGTTTCATAAAAAAAAACTGTATACTCAATACAATGTAAGCGATATTCATTTATTTTAATTAAAACGTTTGTAATGACTTTTTACGATTAAATACCTACTATTTACTACAGTTTTTTCATTAATGAACGTAGTAAGTGTCTATGGGATTGTTACAGTATTTATGATAATATATTTATATACCAAGAGGTTACATGTAAATGGTTCTATGCCATATGCCACTATAATATTAATTTTATTTACAGTATTTACACAGAATCGTGACAAGAGTGATACACTAAACGGTGTGTGATTTTCAGTGTAAAAATTTTAAATCAGTTTGCTCTCACATTTAATTACTGATTACGATTTTTTTTTCAAGTAATATATTTTAAAAAAATACAATGAAATAGATAGTGACAAATATATTGCACCTAAACATATTACGATTAATTTCTTCAACTGCGTCATAATCGGGTGAAATACAAATGAATTAATTAACAAGAAAACATATTTATTTAAACGAAATTAAAGGATGATTATTAAGAAAACATGGAAAGGAATACATTCATTATTAAAATTAAATAATTGATATAGATTCATTGTTTTAAGCAGACGATTTTTCCAACCCTCAAATCGCCGCGTAGTAGGTCGCAAAAATTATTCAATAAATAAATGTATAATTAATATATGTTTATTTATTCGAAATACGAAAAGTGGTCAAATTATACACATATTATGTACACAAGGTCACAGTCTACAAATAATTCAGCGAAGTATTTCATAAAATTGATATTATTCTATTAATTGCGTCTCGTGTGAAATTATTATTATCGTCAATGTATAAATTATTGTGGAGATGGCATATATCTCAGGCAATTCAAGAAGAAATCGACAAATCTTCGTGTCCTTTGATTTCGTTAACTACGGACTAACTATGATACTAATTATGATAGCAAAATGTAGGAAATTGTGTACAACGATTAAAAATTTCTCTCTCTTATTTCACTAATAATTCTTTTCTAAAACTACGTTTATAAGATTGACCCTTGGTCGACTACTATTATGATTGATCAATAAATGGAACAATAGGTATCTGGTGTTATATAAAATATATATTTATTAAATCACAGATCTATTTTATTAAAATATGGCCATTAAGGCCATATTTTTTTATTATAATACCTAATATTGTAAAATTAAATGTATAATAAATACATATTATTTCACTTACCTATGAATTTTGTAAAAAAAAATGTCGTTCTAAAATTTAAATTAGTAAACAAGAATTATTCACCACGTTTAAATGATTACACTCATTGTTTTTAGATTATATCTTCACTTATAAAATTTATCGCAATATTAAGTTCAAATGTTGCGCCGTCAAAAGACCTCGAAAAATGACGTAAAAATCAATCGACTGCTGAACAGATGCATCAAGAGTTGCCAGTTCTTAAAGTAAATAAAAAGTTGAACTTATTTCTAACTTTTTTCGCTATTAATTGAACGGGGCGAATTATTTGTTAAAAACATTTAAAAATATTAGATTTTTCAAAACATTTATTTGATACCATGTTTTATAATGCAACATAAAAGTAAAGTACTAAAACGCGTTTCATTTCAAGCATAATACGCTTATTTCTCAGTTGTTGAAATTTTATTACAGATACTTTTATAATAACAATTTTTAGGCATTTTAATAAATAGTATTGTTAACTAAAATAGACACATGACATATAATAGCGATAGTTATAAAAAATAATAATAAATAGATTTTCGTAAATCATTTACTATTTACATATTTGACATTACAAAGAGATAACGTCAAATGAAGTTGGCGAAGTTACGTCTTGTCAGCCAAGACGATCCAGAAATACTTTTGCTGAAAAATTAACCTTTTTTGAAGGTCTTATACATTACAGACGATGTCCCTTATAACCAGAAACGTATTCCGTGCCTTGGTCCAGGTAAAGCAATATATTTTTTTCTTATATACCATTATAATTTGAATTGAACATTCATAATAAAAAAAATTGAAGCTGTTTCGTAACTTCTATGTACGTTAAGTTGAACTTTATTTTTGTAGTAGGCAAAGTACATAAAGTATATACATAAGATGTATATGTAATAAAACTAAATAAATCTATCAAATGCGATCTATTGCGACTGTTCTTGAGCCTTGAGATTAATTTACACCGAGAAGCTCACGTGATCGCAATGTCAATTATAAACATTTTTATGAATTCGAAATTCTTATATGGAATATATTTCAGGGAACACAACATGCCAGCAAAGGTTTGCACACGAGTGCGGTAAACTCTGACAAAAACGTATGTTTCGCGCCACTTTCAATCAGCACCTTGGTGAGAATACTAACTGTTTTACTAATGGTCGCACCTTTTAAAATAAAGCAGAAAAATCCCTTTACAATCCATTTACAACAATGCAATCAATTATTAAAGAAAATAAAATTATAAAGTTGAGTTGTTTCTATTTTTATTAAGTAATTTATCGTGACAATTTACTTTCTTCCAAAAGAATATTTTTTCATTAAATCATATTTTAATTTTCCCTACATTTGTTGGCTGATACAGTTATACGTTGTAATAAATATTAAACTGAAAATTATTACATTAATATTATATAAATCATAAAATTAATAATTTGATTTTTTTGATTGAATCTTAATATATTATAGGACAGGTATTATATTAAATTAGTATTCTATTTGTCTTTTAATTTCATAAATGGCCCATTGATTGGCCTTCTCTTTTGAAGAGAATATTTTGCAAATTTACTTTGTAGCTCTGAGACATTTTGATAGATACACTTTTGGTTCAAGTTTCCTCGCAATGTTTTCCCTCACTGCCAAGTATGGGGTGTACTTTTAAATTAGGTCACACAAAGAGTGCTACTTAAGATACAAACTGAAATCATAATTAGATTCATTCATATGTCATAGCCAATGGGTCATTTTGGCTCGTTAAATAAAATTCTATTATTATTATATTTGTGATATCATCAACTTATTCTGAACCGAGTTCTAAGCTGCATGGAGAACTAGTTCTGTACTCTAGGAAAAATAAATGAACTTTAACCTTGTAAGAACAACTTTACATTATGGATTATTTGTTGATGTTTATTATCAATAATTTCTGCTTTATTTTTATTCAGAACAAATATTGTAAAGAAATCCTTTAATTTGTTATCATTTGAATTATGTAATTGGTATAAAATTTTATTCTTATTGAGTTGGCATCAAAATTCTAAATTTATACAAAAATTAAAAATGTAATATTTTTAAGTTTATTTATCAGGATCCACATGTTCATCTACAGATGAAAATGTAAGACTATTTGTTTTAAAAATGCATGTATATACCGGTGTAATAAAAAGCCATTCTATTCAATTTTTAAAAATTTAAAAAAGGAATTCCCCAAAATTTGAATATTGAATTAGGCAAAGGAATATTATATAAAGAATAGAATGGTTGTGAATAATTAGCATGTAATAGGTCTCTGGTTGATTGCAATTAATTTTAATTAAATGTTATATTTATTGTAAGAGACAGATCCAGAGACAAATTTATAGTGTGAACAAAGCCCTATTTAATTTTTTTTGTTTTAAATTGGGTGGTTGGACCTACCGGATCATTAATCTGGATCTGTCCATAGCATGTATCCCGCACTGTCATATGCAATTCAAGCCTTTGTGTTGTCCGGTGCATTGTAACAAGTAACACCATGTTGTGTGTTGTCCACAAACATTACATAAATATACCTTGATATTAAATATATATGTATTTCTAATTTGATATGTGTATTAGTTAAGATTATCAAATTATTAATTAAGGTTTTGGTGAAATTTGTAAGTTTTTTTTCTAGTGTTATAAATTGTTTATCTTAATTATGCTTTAAAGGTAAACTATTTTGATCCACATTTGAAAAGGTATTGACATATTTTGCCGTGTATAGACTAAGTAAGAAAGACATTATTTTTACAGTGGATATATTATTTTAACAGGTAGGTATATAATATGTTTATAATTCATATAGTTATTGCTTTGGAAAGGCAAGAAATATCTAAAATCAAATATTGTACATGTTATGAATTATGTATGTATGTTCCTTTAAATTTTTTTTTAAATATGTATATTTTTTTAATGTTATATTGTTTTGATAAATCTATTGTGTTAACGCTGATTATTTCTTACTACAAGTAGAAATTGATGCCAATGCTAAACTAAGTATTGATAAATAAAATGTTACACAAGTTATAAGTGTAAAATTGTCGGTATATTTTAATGTTGCCATATATAAAATAAAGCTTTATGATACAGCAAACAAGCAAGGAGGGTCGTATCAAGTGCACGCTCATTCCCGGTGATGGCGTTGGACCAGAGCTTGTTTATTCCGTTCAAGAAGTTTTCAAGGTATGTTCTTTGTTTAAATGTGTTTTAATATTCTTTTAACTTTTTTTTTTTAAATAAAAAAGCAACAGGGTGTATAAAAGGTTCTTAGTGTAATAGAAGAAATAATAACGTTTCTAATATTTTTATTAAACCTGTAATTATGGAAACTATTATTACACTAGGACATTCTGTCCTCAAATTAGAATCAAAATAAAAACAAACATGATCGTAAAATTTTGAGATCATGTAGAGTAGATACTAAATTAAAATGAGTGCAAAATATCTATAAAGTATTTAAAAAGATGTATGTTTTTTTCATATACATTAAAAGTAATTTGAAAAAGTAAGTTGACTTAACCTACGGTATATTTATTTATTCGCATTATATAATTGTTTATTCAGCTTACAGTGAAATTATTGAAGCGCTACACTACTGGATATATTAATAAATAATTTAAATAAATTAAATTGAAACTGTCAACTTTTTACGTGATACATATTTCATCCTTTGCAGGCGGCAGGCATCCCCGTGGACTTCGAATCCTTCTTTTTCTCCGAAGTGAACCCCACGTTGAGCGCGCCTCTGGAAGATGTCGTCGGCTCTATTGCAAGAAATAAGATTTGTATTAAGGTCAGAATTATATGTGTAAACAGCGTAAAATAATAAAAAAAGATGTTAGTATTTGTACCAGGCCTATAGATGTTGTCACGGTAGCAATCCCGTGGCGCCCGCCGTATGACGGAGAGTGTACCGCTGGTTTTTTAGTGGATAAACCCAGTCCAGGGCTCCGGGGAGTCCCACACACCCCTCACATAACACCACGTGGGGGAAGCCCGTAATGAGTTTTTTCAGCGAGAAAAAAAGGAAAAAAATTTGAGCATCTCAATTTTTTGCCACTCTCAATGAATAGACAATGGTTTTCAATTGAAAAAAAAATATAATTACATATATCTGTAATTATGTTTCCAGGGTATCTTAGCAACCCCTGACTTCTCCCACACTGGCGAGCTGCAAACCCTTAACATGAAACTGCGTAACGCCTTGGACCTCTACGCCAACGTGGTCCACGTGAAGTCGCTCCCCAACGTGAAGAGCCGTCACCAGGACGTCGACTGCATCATCATCAGAGAGCAGACTGAGGGCGAGTACTCTGCCCTTGAACACGAATCCGTGCCTGGTTAGTGTTAACTTACCTTATTTCATGTTTTTTAAACAATTATTTTTTTCTTCTCTGATATTTTGTCTTCAAACTTTTTAGAACAATACGAAAAAACAATACAAACAACAAAACGTTACCGCTAGAAACAAAGTTAGGCAAGCGTGCACGACAACTTCCGAAATCAGTTTTAGTTTCGGCAAAAGTTTCGGTCCATTTTAGCCGAAACCGAAACTTGATTTTTAGCCGAAACTCGGCCGAAACCGAAAACCGAACCTTCGGTCGGACACTAAGTCAATATTATATTTATATCAAGATCACAAGGCATATACTCATACAAAGATATTTGGTAATAATCAAAGACTCATTTGCATTATCTGACTTAAACTGAGGAATCGAATGTAATTTGGCACTGTGATAAAGTCATATCTGTGTCACATGCACAGCATCCCCTCCTAACCTCACATGTGAGCTGAGCTGCGGGCGAAATCTAGTAATAAATAAAAAAAAATATTAAAAGTATGCATTATACATATTTCTTTTATTTTTGCCAAACGGGATTAGCAAAAAGTTTCTATATATAAAACTCTCCAAACTTAACGACTGTATTGATCGCCAGGAGTGGTGGAGTGCCTGAAGATCATAACGGCGGCCAAGTCTGAGCGCATTGCGAAGTTCGCGTTCGACTATGCGGTGAAGCTGCGCCGGCGCAAGGTGACGGCCGTGCACAAGGCCAACATCATGAAGCTGGGCGACGGACTGTTCCTGCGCAGCTGCGAGGAGGTACCCATCATCATCATCATCATCATCATCATCATCATCATCATCATCATCATCATCATCATCATCAACAGCCCATTTTTGTCCACTGCTGGACATAGGCCTCTCCCAGTGCACGCACTGTGGTCTTTCTCCGGCAACTCGCATCCAGCTCCTGCCTGCCGCCTTGCGTATGTCTCCACCGTGCCTGAGGACGTCCTACATTTGCCGAGACGCGGTCTCCACTCTAGAACACGTTTTCCCCAACGGTTGTCGGTTCTACCTATTTATATATCTACGGTTCTTGTTGAGGTACCCATACCTATACATAATACTTATACATACACATGCCGTTTCTTTCGACTCGTTAGGATAGCCTCTCAAATTGCAAAAGCTTTTACTAGTACATCATCAACAGCCTGTACATTCCCACTGCTGGGCTAAAGGCCTCCTCTCCTTTTGAGGAGGTTTGGAACACATTCAACCACGCTGTTCCAATGCGGGTTGGTGGAATACACATGTGGCAGAATTTCTATGAAATTTGTCACATGCAGGTTTCCTCACGATGTTTTCCTTCACTGCTGAGCACGAGATGAATTATAAAGATTAAGCACATGAATCAGCGGTGCTTACCTGGATTCAAACCCGCTATCTTAGGTTAAGATGCACGCGTTCTAACCACTGGGCCATCTCGACTCACTAGTACATACTAATTAAAAATAAAAATATATTTATTTCATTTTAAAAATAATAGTGTAGTTTCTGGAATTCAAAATAATACATATTCAACTTTTCGACTTTAAATAAATTGTTATTTGATTATCTCTCTTTACAAAATAATTGTCCTTTAACCAGATTGCAAAGCTGTGCTTAATTTGTATTTATAATTCATCTCGTGCTCGGCGGTGAAGGAAAACATCGTGAGGAAACCTGCATGTGTCAAATTTCATCGAAATTCTGCCACATGTGCATTCGACCAACCCGCATTGGAACAGCGTGGTGGAATATGTTCCAAACCCTCTCCTTAAAGGAAGAGGAGGCCTTTCTCAGCAGTGGGAAATGTACGGGCTGTTACTTTACTTTACTTTTTTTTTTAACCAGATCGCAAAGCTGTACCCCCGCATCCAGTTCGAGAAGATGATAGTGGACAACTGCACGATGCAGATGGTTTCCAACCCGAACCAATTCGACGTGATGGTGACCCCCAACCTGTACGGTAACATCGTGGACAACCTCGCCAGCGGTCTCGTGGGCGGTGCTGGTGTGGTGGCCGGAGCCTCCTACAGCGCAGACTGCGCCGTCTTTGAGCAGGTGATGATCTATAGTGGTGGTACCATCCACCAATCACATACACACTTGGGCGAGTAGGTCATAAAACATGTGTCATTAGAGTGATTTTGATGAGGCTTGTAGATGAAAAATAAATACAGTGTATTCCCGGTATTCCGACTCTTGGCTATTGAGCTGCCTATTATTATTGAATATTTTATTGACAATCTTCGCATACGAAGATAATGCATGATTGAAGGTTACACCCTGTACGCCGCCACTATTGAATTTAATTTGACTACATGTGATAGCTATCGCTTCTTTATACTTCAAAATATACTATATATAGTATTATCATGGGATAAGTTATTTATAGGATCACAGGGTACTCTATTGTAAATAAATTCAGACTTTTAGGGGAGTCTAATTATAGGCATCATGGGGGTCTTACTCTTAGGCATTAGGGTACTCTATAACCCGACTATTTCGATAGTCGGGCACAGCCTGCAAAACGTTTGTCGGATTACTCCACTGTGCTGTGCACCTGATACTAAAGTGTGTGTGTGTGTGTGTGCGCGCAGGGCGCGCGTCACGTGTTCTCGGGCGCCGTGGGCAAGAACATCGCCAACCCCACGGCCATGCTGCTGTGCTCGGCCAACCTGCTGGCGCACGTCAACCTGCACTCATACTCCAAGATGATCAAGAACGCCATCAACAAGTTTGTACCTCACTTATTACTTTACCCCCCCCATATATCTACTTATCATAGGTGAGTCGCCAATGACGACCTCCTTGGTCGAGTGGTGTGTACATCGGTTTTCATGGGTACGCCACTCTGAGGTCCCGGGTTCGATTCCTGGCCGAGTCGATGTAGATTACCATTAGTTTTCTATGTTGTCTTGGGTCTGGGTGTTTGTGGTACCGTCGTTACTTCTGATTTCCATAACACAAGTGCTTCAGCTACTTACATTGGGATCAGAGTAATGTATGTGATGTTGTCTCATATTTATTTATTTATTATTTATTAATGGCCACTGACTTTATGAGCGCTGATTGGCTGATTACGTTTGGTATGAATGCTTTGATTGGCTAGCGACATGTTCTGACTAATAAGATTAAAAATATTATAAATCTACTCATAGATTAGCCAATCAGAGGAAAGTTCCAATTGTCCTATTCAAACTAGATTTCCAATTGTCAAGAGCTTTTTATTCCAATTTATCCGGACATTTCAAATTTTTCTAAGATGATTTGTCCGATTTTTGTTAAGTGGGGGGGGGGGGGACATCATAAGTTGAGTAAAGAGATAAAACAATCAGCAACAGTCTTTCTTTGTAAGTCATATTACGAAACGTCATATAAAACCATTGGGAAGGTAAGGTTTTACTAAAATTTGTTTTTATTTTTTCTCATTACAGAGTCCTGACAGACGGAAAAGTCAGAACAAAGGACCTCGGTGGTCAGTCCACCACTAAAGATTTCACATACGCCGTCATCCACTGCCTCACGACCTAAACCAAACATACCAAATGTAGACAATTTACTCATAGAGTAATAAGCGTAATTTATTTAAATGTTATTTATATATTTTTTTTTTGTTCTAAAATGTGATCTGTAATCAATAGACGGCATAGTAACAGTATTGTTAAGTATTTAATGTTACCAGAAATAAAATTCCAAAACTTGGTTAATGGTTTATTATTTAAGATCTTCGAAATTATTATCTGTAGTATTTTGTTTCTCGTGTTGTTTTATACAAAGTTTGAGACATTTAGTGGTTCAGTCAAAACCAGCCTGTGGTATAACTCTATGAGCAGCTAGCTTCTTTATTCGATCCGTTATCACATACTTAAGCGCATTCGGTGGTACCTAAAAAGAAATATATTTTTTAATATAACTTTTATTAACAAAGTCTATTTCAATGGAAGAATGAGTAAAAATACACTTTGATGATTCGCGAAGAAATATCGTTTTCAATGTAAATACGATAGAAGTAGGTAACTGGAAGAGTCTCGAATTACAATTTTTTTTTTTTATTAAGTACTATTGTCACCAGTCAGCTCCGAGATGACAAATGCGCGCCACAAATTAATATATTGACACAACTGTTTTCGAATTCATATCTATATCTACCAAATAGGGTCGTGGTGATGCAATCTTTTGGTAAACCTTGCTAATATGGACTCAAATGGCGGAATAACATTATACCGGCAAAACAAAGTTTCACTCGTAATTAAATACGTCAATTTTAGCACAGCTCAAATTATAATGGTTATCAACCAAATTAAGTTCAGGAGCCGTAGCTACCGTCAACTTTGAAAAGTATCCAAAGTTTACACCATTCTATATAAATAAAGTTAATACATCTACTACGACCATAAGATGTTTCTCATTTTGATGAGGATTGTTTTTCATTTTGATCTGTAGTCCGAACGTTATTTTTTTAAGAGTCTTACGATTTATTTAACTTGATGCATTTGAATTAAAAATTGTATCCCCTGTGATTATTTAAATAAAGTGACTAAAGATTTCTTGAAAATACCATTTAGGAGGAAAATTCAACAACTGCTTGTAAATTTTCCACTGCTGGGCTAAGGCCTCCTCTTCCTTTAAGGATAAGGTTTTTGGAACATATTCCAACCCGCTGTTCCAATGCAGGTTGGTGGAATGCACATGTGGCAGAATTTCAATGAAATTAGACACATGCATGTTTCCTCGCGATTTCCTTTCGAGATGGATTATAAACACAAACTAAGCACATGAAAATTCAGTAGTGCTTGCCTGGGTTTGAACCCGCAATAATCGGGAAAATTCACTTTATAATTTATCATCTATGAATAAGGACATAAATAAAAATGACGACATATAAAGCAAGTAAGTGTTTCGCATACCTTCACGGGGTCTCTGTACCAAGCTTCTTTAGATAACCTTTTATAAATTTTGAATTCGGGGAAGTGGCAAATTTGGTTGATTCTTGGCAACAAAAGCTCCAAAGGTTTACTTTGTCCTCGCTGATAAATAAAATCATCATATTTTTATATATAATAACTTAAAGAGTATACAATTTTATCCAATTGCTTATAAAAGGCAGAATTTTGATTGCAATTATTCATTAAAAGAATAATATATATACGCTTCTCACGCAAGTAGTAAAATTTTAAGGTAGGTGAACTGTGAGGAAACTGTGAAGCGATGGATGTAATAACATCAAAATAATACCAAAACTAACCAGTTTGTCAGTTAAGTATTGCAATAAAAATATCTCCTTTTTTATATATAAACAATGCTACGCTCCGTGTTTTTCTATACCAAAAAGCCTATATTACAATTTTTATTTCGTCTTATTACGTACCCTAACTGGAGTCGATCTGAAGTCCTTTTTCGGTCCAGCTATTTGACTGATATAGTCCATGTGCTTCTTCCATTCACTCTCAGTCCAACCTCTTTTCTTCTTAACCTCCTTCGTATCTTGTTTCTTAAGATCAAGCACGCAGTTTGCTAGTTTTGAATAACAAGTCGCATTCGCGGCTTCAATCATACGGTCAATTCGCTCTATACGTTCAGCACTGAATCTATGCTTGTACATTCGTTTTATTATGAGGAAACGACTGAAATATTAAAATGTATCAAAACAGAATGTTTTTATTGTACGTTATATGCCTTATGTTTATAAACTAAAAATTGTTTATTTATAAGAAACCATAATAAGACTAAAACTTTTCAACTTTTATTTTAGTATTTATAGAATAGGACGGTCAGATGGTAAGCAGTCAAATTATTACAAAATTATAAAAGATGTATAAGGGTTTAGACCATGTAAATCTTGATCGAGATCACTGACCTTTTTGTGCTTAATTTAAATTGTATTTTAAAATACATTATCTACAGGAAAAAAAATAATTCAAAAAATCTATAAACCACAACGTCGATTAATTATGATATATATGTATATACATATATAAATCTTGTATTCTGCGGGGAAAGGTTCTTAATATATAACATATATTTTTACCAACCGTAAGTAAGGCCAAGCGACATCATTCACTCTGTCAGATATGTGACTATTTATAGCAGATTTCCGTATTCCCCTGGGAGTCAATGCTGGCATACCTTCACCTGTATCTATGATGTATTTCCTAGGTACACTGAGAACATTCAACCTCTTCGATATCTTGTATGGGTACGTGCTCGTGGGAGGATCATACTTAGGTTTACCCATGGTGCTAGCCACTCAGAGAGTTATACGGTTCGTGGGAGATGGTTAGGAATTACATTTTTCACTATTTATTTTATTGGTTTATCGGACGTTGCTGTATGGTTTTTCAACAAGTTTGACAGATTAACTTTTTTTTTATGTTTGTCGAAAACGACGTAGATGTATAAAAAAGGTTTAATGTTCACACTATAATGCTTAATTTTTAGCTAATTAATAACTATTTTCATATAAGATATATAGTTATTATAATAATATACATATATGTAAGTATGAAGTGAATTTAATATATGCATACGGTAAAATAAATCACCGGAAATTATCATAATAATCAAATTATTAAGAGCTTAAGTGGCCTCGTGATCACACGCGTATCATACATCAAGATCTAGATATGTTATCTAGATCTATCGAAATCTATCGCACGAGTTACTATTTCTTTCATAATTCGTGTATTGTATAGGTGAAGAAAATAGCAAATACCCGTCAGATTAAATTGAGTCATGTCATGTCACACGTGTATCCAAAACATTATAAAATATTACAGAATGATGGAATAATCCTCCTCTTTAGAATAGACTAAGCTAGACTTTATCAGCACTTACAAAACAGGTTCCTTTTATCGATTGGGAAATGAAACTGCATTTTTTCATTCAATAATTGTCTTTTATAATAAATACGATGACATCCAATAACAAAATACTGATCTCATAACAATCATTACTTATTTTAACAGTCTTTTCACATCTGTTTCACCTATAAAACCAGTCATATGAAAAACCGACACGTTATGCTAGAGATCAATTTACAACCACAGAAAAAAAAATGAACATAATTTTAATTAAATTGAGAAGGCGACATCAACATTTAGACTTAATTGAAAATTACTATTTTCGCTTATAAAGTTGAAATATCAACTTTTTTAATTATGTATGTAAATACTGCCTCAAAACACCCGATAAAAAAGTTCTTAGTTCTACAAATATAGTTTATTTCAATAGAAATCTTACGAAGTGAGAAGTATATAAATTGGCGTATTTTAGAATTAGGCGAATAATTGCCAATCTGTTTGAATTGACGTAATTTTTGAGCGTTTTTTCATTGTAAATGTTCTATTGAAAAGTACTGTATATCAATAATAATTCAAGAAAGTGTAATATAAACATAAAAATGTTAGAAAAATTACACACATCATACGTCTTACATAAATACCGAAAATTTTATAGGTGAATTATAACAACCAAAACGTTAAAAATATTTAAGAAAAAAAAATACGCGTTGGAATAAAAAAAATTGAACAATAAGTAGTAAAAAAGTATTAACTTTAACAAATAATTAAATAAAATGTGTAACAATTTTTGATTTAAATAAATAATTTCCTTATAAGACTTTTTTTGTTTCGATATTCTTTTTACGAATTAGACTTTTTTATTCCATAGACAATACTGAGCCAAAACATATGAAGGCCTTGCTACGATATGTAAAGTAAGTATGTTTTTGTAAATGCGTTATCAAATATAATGTATACGAAAACGCCATAAAAAAGTCATCAAAAATTTGTTCTTAAATTTTCATATAAAATATTCCAAGACATTTTATTCATTCATAATCAGTTAGTTTCTCCATTAAAATTAGTTGAATTGTAAAGAAAAAACACAGCACCACAGACGATTTTTTTTACAGTTAGACACTTCCTTTAAAATAATAAATCCCTATAAAATTATAGAATACATCAATATATCAATCATAAAAATATTGATATGTTTTAGTCTATGGTCCTGATTAGACGTGAAGATTTTGTCGGTAGTAATTGTAGACTCTATTGCAACGTAATAACTGGTATACGGTGAGCTTACGAAGAAGATGACCAATTCTCCTCCTATGAACAAAAAAAAAATGAATTAAAATAATTAAATAACTGAACAAAATTATAGAATAGGCAATTTTAATACGCTCAACAAAATGTATGATTGCGTATTTTTTTAAAATACACAAAATTAACAATGCAATGATATTGTACATCGAATTACATATAAAATATTATAGATTGTATAAGGTTTTCAGACATTATTTTATGGTTTTGTTTTCGAATATTGGAACCCCAAAATTAATAATATAATTGAATAAACTAGAAAGTAACCAATAACATTACAAAAAAAAACATTATATTCCAATTATATGTGCAGTGCAATATATAGCTTCAAGAAGTATCAATATTATTTACAGAATATATAAATTAATATAATTAGATTATTAATATTATGCATATTATAGATAAATATAATATTTGCAACATAAAATAATTGAGCTACGTGTATATGGTCAAGTAGTAAAACTTTCACAGTGTATTCCAGTTTAAAGGGTGAAAGATACAGTTTCATTAGAGACAAAGGATATAACGTTTAGTTCCTGAGAATACTGCCTTGGCGATATATGAATTGGTTAATATTTCTTACAGCCCCAATGTTAATGGGCTGTGGTGACCACTTACTACCAAGTAGTTTTGAAAATATTGCATTATGAATGAAATATATTTAATTCTAAATTGTTTGGTAAAATTACTTGGTGGTAGGGCTTTGTGCAAGCCGGTCTGGGTAGGTACCACCCACTCATCAGTTATTCTACTGCTAAATAACAGTACTCAGTATTGTTGTGTTCCGGTTTGAAGGGTGAGCGAGCCAGTGTAACTACAGGCACAAGGGACATAACATCTTAGTTCTCAAGATTGGTGGCACATTGACGATGTAAGGAATAGTTAATATTTCTTACAGCGTCATTGTCTATGGGTGATTGTGACCACTTACCATCAGGTGGCCTATATGCTCGTCCGCCAACCTATATAATGGTATATAGGTTGGCGGACGAGCATATAGTGGTATATAGGTATATAGGTAGTGGTATATATAATGGTATATAAGTTTTTTTATGGAAAAAATAGTAATATTAATCTTTCGTCTAAAGTCCTAAAGAGACCTGTTTATTTGACATCAATGGTAGAGATGACGCCGGGCTCAGGGGCCTCGGGAACTGGTTTGATGTCGTCTTCCAACATTTTTTTGTGGGCATTTCTGTTTCTGACGCTGTGGATATAAATTTTATGGTTAGTATATAGTTTTTAAACATAATTTAGCTATTTACAAAGCAAAAATTTACTTTATTTAGTTTATACGCTGTATAGAGAAATAGAACCGTAGATTAAAAATATATTAAACTTCAATTATATTTGATAAAAAAATATTTTTAAATAGTAATAATAATCATAACAGTAGTCTTGTTCTCTACAGCAGTAGTAATTTCACCACAAAAATTGCTAAAGCGAGCCATTTGGAATTCAAACATGAGAAATAGTGTAATTTATTTTATCTTCATCATTATAATTTAGCTCAAATTATTTTGATAGTATGACATATTTAAATACTTGTGTACTTATACTGGTTAAGTAAAGAGAGTTACATGGTATGTTTTGAATAGTTCTGAGTCAATTTTAAATCCATAGAAAATATATATTTTTTCACAATTATATGAAGAGGGGACCCAAGACACATATATAAGTCAATTGATTTTAATTGGATAAATAATTATTGTGCAATTTATTACTTTTAAAGTAAGTAAAATAATTGGGTTATTTCCTAAAAAAAATTAATAAAACAAAATACCGAATGCTCATTGGTCGCCTTACTTGATCAATTGCTATTGACCAATGACAATTCAGAACAAACTCAATTTAGCCAAATTGACTAGCATTTCTTGAAACGAGAGCTAAAAGTTCTGGCGTTGAAGGTACAGAGTATACATATTTCTCACGTTCGACACCACATGCATTGACAACATCCCAAGCGACCACCACCCCTTTATGATATTGAATACGTACGCTTACATCCCCTGCTATGGCGCGTATGGGAATGATGACATGGTATGGAAAATAGAAAATTTAGTCTTAAAAAAATTTCGAATACGGAATAACTTCAGGACTGGACTAATCCACAGATAACATTAACCCACTATTTATTTGCAATCAGTGCATTTTTGTGCATTTTACCTTTTTTTTCGTAACCATAAACAATAATGTGAATAACGGTCTTAAGAACAATATTTTATATTTAAGAATAAAAAAAATGTTTTTGAAATGAGTTTGAGGAAAATATCATAAGTATTTTGGGCCATACATAATTTATCTCCTTATGTCGTCGAGTAATATTTCTCAATTAACACATTTTTGTGCAAAAAAGAGCAAGGGCAACCATAAACCCTGTACTCAGAACATAAAAATGATCCCAAAACATAAACCCAATCAATCGAATTAATGAATCAATGAATCCCTCGAGAAAGCGTGTCAACCACTTCGATCTTATTTTAAGAATCACTAAATATATTCATTGCAAAAAATCTCTTAGCATTTTATATAAAAAATAACATTGGGGACAACACAAATTTCACTCTTTAGTTAATATAGCGTTATACATACCAGGCCATAACCTTCTGTATTATGTATATGATGGTATTTGGTACAGGTGTCATGATCGCCACTGACACTGGTACCACTGAAAAAAAAATATACAAATATTATATATTTGATTCAAAATGTATATTAAAAAGGATTTTTTTGCAAGTAATGTTTTAATTATTATTGTTTGTTAACACATATTTTATACAATAAAATCAATTACAAATAATTCTGGTTCGAGAGAGAAAATAATATTTCGGTGATTAAACGGCTATGTCATATATTGTGGAAAAATAACATACAAAACATGTGTACAATGTACATAGGTAACATAT